>NC_041410.2:89222181-89532181 GCF_900747795.2 Erpetoichthys calabaricus | reverse complement strand
AATTTGATGTCGAGATTTTGATGAATCTCGAAGTTTTAGACCTCCCTGAATCTGAAAATTACAATTTTTGGAATTGTCGGTCTGTGTGTATGTAAACATGGTAACTTGAGTACACTTTCATTTCGGTCAACCAAATTTTAGGTAGGAAGTGTAGATTTCTATCAACGTTTGAGCTCTTTCCGCTAACTGAAAGTGGTACTTGACCTTTTATAAATGCAGCTGCAGAGTCTGATTGTCAACTTTACTTTTATAATAATTGTTCACTATTTTGTTAACTGGCCATTCCCCGCAGCTTCGCCCGTGTAGTAGTGAAACAGGACAGTGAGGAGGGCCCTGCTTGACTCCCCACTCCTGACGTCACGCTTCCAGCCCACAGCCTCCGTCTCAGATTAGCGCGAATATATCGATCCTGCAAGCGAACTATGATTCTTAGCGCAATGAGAGAAGTCGCAAGATCAACCTGAATGTTCAAGCAAATTCTAGAAATAAACCCGATCTAAATCCGTTAAGTAGTTGTCTTGTTCGATAGCTAAGCGGATTCAAGATACTCCTCGAGGCTGGCGCGTGAGTGAGGAGGGCCCCGCTGCATGTCTCTCGGATTTGCGCGAATAAATCGGTACCGTAAGCGAACTATGATGCATAACGCAATGAGAGAAGTTGTAAAATCAACTGGAATGTTCATGCAAATTCTAGAAAAAAACCCGATCTAAATCTGTTAAGTAGTTCTCTCGTGAAAAGCGGACAGACATACAGACGTTGGATTTTACATATACAGAGATTTGATTTGTTGTTGATGGTTTACTCCTCAAATATCTATCCCCTTATCTGAGTGTACGAGAAAGTCGAGGGGAGACCACTTCCGATTTTATTCCTCCCCCACCCCCCCCCCCCCCCAAAGATAAAAGAAGACATTTTGATGACTTACAGGACATCAAACGTAATACGATGACAGCTCTGACAGCCATTCCAGACAAAGGGTTCCAAAACTGCTCTGAAGGGTGGACTAGGCGCTGGTG
Source organism: Erpetoichthys calabaricus (assembly GCF_900747795.2). Taxonomy (NCBI): domain Eukaryota; kingdom Metazoa; phylum Chordata; class Cladistia; order Polypteriformes; family Polypteridae; genus Erpetoichthys; species Erpetoichthys calabaricus. Next base: position 89,531,165 of record NC_041410.2, on the reverse strand, counting down.
TCGGTGCATAGCTCCCCAAGTGGGGGTACTTCAAAGGCTACCGTAGTGATATTCAGCAATGAGGTATGGAACACTCTTTCTAGGACGAGTTCACGAAATTAATTGTCAGACCTCTTTTATATATATATAAAAAAAAGACCAACTCCAAAAAAATACTTCTGGGAAAACGTGACAATGTAAATTATTGTGGCGTGACAATCTGTTCAGATCGAGGGACGGGCACACGCACGTACGGGTGGGACAATTTTTAGAGTAGTCCGTTTCCCCCTACAGATACAGGAATCCATGGAAGAGCCTTGCAAGAACAACAGAAGAGCCCGGGAACTTCACACAGAGGGTCCCTCAAACCAGGACTTGGGCGGAGTGGTGGCTCTGAGGCTAAGGATCTGCGCTGGTATCCCGAAGGTTGCCGGTTCGAATCCCCGTCACTGCCAAAAGAGATCCTACTCTGCTGGGCCCTTGAGCAAGGCCCTTAACCTGTAATTGCTCCAGGGGGCGCTGCACAATGGCTGACCCTGCGCTCTGACCCCAAGGGGTATGCGAAAAACTAACAAACACTGTTGTAAGTCGCTCTGGATAAGAGCGTCTGCTAAATAATGTAAATGAATGGGTTCCATTCAGTGTCGTCAGATTATCTTTGGGGGTCAATAGCAAGGATTTTGTCTCTGGTTCAGATGCATTTTTTTTTATTTATGTTAAAAACTAATTTTGTACATTTTGATATTCATTTTTATATTTTCTTAATATTCTAGGATAATGTTGCCCAAGGGCGGCACAGTGGCGCAGTGGGTAGCACTGCTGCCTCGCAGTTGGGAGACCTGGGTTCGCTTCCCAGGTCCTCCCTGCGTGGAGTCTGCATGTTCTCCCCGTGTCTGCGTGGGTTTCCTCCCACAGTCCAAAGACATGCAGGTTAGGTGGATTGGCGATTCTAAATTGGCCCTAATGTGTGCATGTGTGTGTCCTGCGGTGGGTAGGCACCCTGCCTGGGATTGGTTCCTGCCTTGTGCCCTGTGTTGGCTCCAGTAGACCCCCGTGATCCTGTGTTCGGATTCAGTGGGTTGGAAAATGGATGGATGGATGTTGCCCAACCTTTTATAGTGTCCTCATGACCTCCTGGGGGTGTCCCCCTTGGTGAATCGAAGACGGTCATCAGAGTTGGGCGTTTTCTCACCCTTGATGAATTGAGCGTCTCAGAGCTGGGAGGTGAAATATCGCACAATCGCTTAGGCACCCCACCATGTGTCTCGTTTAGTCCTATTATTGAGATGCGGTGTCCACAATGTTTTGTGGCATGCAAGTAGACCAGGAGATGTCACATCAACCAGACTCGGAATGAGGAAGAGGCAAAGATCAGAACCGAAAAGATCGTAAAATCTAGCAAAGAAAACACAAGGGCAACTGCAGTGACTCGATAAATTTTTTGGAAATACAAATAAAGTAGAATCTAATCCAACCATTCTAGGAAGGTTTTAGATAGAAGGTATCCACCGAGGACTGACGCAGAATTTCTAGTGCAACTTCCACTTGGTCACAGTCATGTGACACACAACTGCGTGTCATAATGGCAAAAATAATTTGTCTAAATCAGTGTTTCCCAAACTCGGTCCTGGTGAGCCCCTGTGGCTGCAGCTTCAGTTTTTAATTGAACTCCTGGTCTAATTAAGTGATGTGTTATTTCCCAAGTTCTGTGTTTAGGAAACAATATAGAAAATTAAAAAATGTAAGTTTGCTAAAAAAAAAAAAAAAAAATTAATTAAAATGTACCAAGCAGTTATATGAGAATAATGTGTTTTTTTTTCTTTTTAACAATATTTTCATCTTGATTTTCATTCTACTTTTCTAGGTGTTCTAATTGTTTTATTAATCCGTTATTTACTAATTAGTGGGTCTGTTGCTAAAGTACTTGCAGTCTTTGATTATTTAGTGTTGTTTGCCAGCGTGTCTGCTCATTTTTAATTGTCATTAATAAGATACAACAAAGAGGGAAAAACTGCACAGAGAAAGGGCAAAATATAATGAAATCAACAAAAGAGAGTTAAACATTTAAATCTATAGCAAAAGCAGAAATATTTCTAAATGTCTTATAAATGTAAAAATCATACTGCTATGCTTTTCTGAATGTCGAATAAAAGAAAAAAATAATCCCAGCAAATTAAATGAGCTCAGTGCTATCAGGTGTTGTCACCGATTAGGAATCTGGTTGGAACAAAAATCTGCAGCCACAAGGGGGGTCCCCCAGGACCGAGTTTGGGAAACACTGGAAGTAGCAGAAAACCACACAAAATGGATTGTCGGCCAGTTTCTCCACAACCTAAAAAAGGTTCTGTCAATTCAAATCAAGAGTCAAAACGATGTTACTAACCTTTGTTTGATATCGGTAGGAGTTTGTGCCAACTGCAGAAATGGTTAAGTTTACTATTTGGAAGTGCTGAAAAGGCCGCGTGGAAAAAGTTAGATGAAAACGGCCTGAAGTTTTCATCGAGCGTCACTTAGACTCGTCTATACCATTGTCTCTCGTAAGACCCGAGGTTTACTTGGGGTGTAAAAGTGCCAACGGCGTTGGTGGCGAGCATTACCCGGGCTATGGTGTAGGCGTGTCTTACGTAAGCATCAGGCCCCAGCGTTACCCGGGCAACAGTGTAGGAGTGTCTTACGTAAACATTGGGCCCAAGCATTACCCGGGCTATGGTGTAGGCGTGTCTTATGTAAGCATTGGGTCCCAGCGTTACCCAGGCAACAATGCAGGAGTGTCTTACGTAAGCATCAGGCCCATACGTTACCCAGGCAACAGTGTGTGTGTTACGTAAGCATTGGGCCCCAGCATTACCTGGACAACAGTGCAGGTGTGTCTTATGTAAACATCAGGTCCATATGTTACCTGGGCAACAGTGTAAGTGTGTGTTACATAAGCATTAGGCCCCAGCGTTACCCGGACAATGGTGTAGGCGTGTCTTATGTAAGCATCAGGTCCATATGTTACCTGGGCAACAGTGTAGGTGTGTCTTATGTAAGCATTGGGCCCCAGCATTACCTGGGCAACAGTGTAGGAGTGTCTTATGTAAGCATCAGGCCCAAGCATTACCCGGGCTATGGTGTAGGCGTGTCTTATGTAAGCATTGGGTCCCAGCGTTACCCAGGCAACAATGCAGGAGTGTCTTACGTAAGCATCAGGCCCCAGCGTTACCTGGGCAACAGTGTAGGAGTGTCTTATGTAAACATTGGGCCCAAGCATTACCCGGGCTATGGTGTAGGCGTGTCTTATGTAAGCATCGGACCCGAGCGTTACCCGGACAATGATGTAGGAGTGTCTTACATAAGCATCAGTCCCATACGTTACCCGGGCAACAGTGTAGGCGTATCTTACCTAAGTATTACTCGGGCAATGGTGTAGACGTGTCTTATGTAAGCATCAGGCCCATACGTTACCCGGACATCGGTGTAGGTGTGTCTTCTCCTAGCCTCATAATGTCATCTCATATGAAACGGCTCTCATAAGCAGTGATGACGAAGTGAATCTGTGAGACTGAAATGGACAGTGAAACCAAAAGTGACACTCGAGTCACTCGCACACTAAGGCGGTTAATTACAACACTAATGTTACGATTGTTTCCTCCATTTCAACTGAAGCACACATTTTAATATCCCATCGCTTCTTGTTTATTACGTACCTCTGTCTGATGAAGTAAATCATTTTAGTTCTTGTGAACATCTCCAATCGCGGTGTCTTACGCTAATTTGAAATTGAAAACCGGATTCCTGGCTAAGCCAGTGTGCCTGATGGGTGGCATGGTGCCACTCGTGTGCCAGACTCCTGCCCTTCTTGTGTATGCTTTTGTCAGTCCGCGCATTGCGGGCAAGAAAACAAAGCAGACGAGCGTAGAACGGACGGCAGCACCACAGCACACCCAAGCTGTCCTCCTCTTCCCAAATGTTTGTTGAATTGCAGGCAGGTGGGAGTTGTGTTGGGGGGGGGGGTTGGCAGATGTCGGTGGGCCCAAGCGCAGCCTTGTGTTGTTTAGATCAGATCTGTAATCCATCCCCAAAAAAAAAAAAACAGTCGCCTCGCAGTAGTGAGAGGAAGCGAACGGTAGCCCAGCTGATGGCTTCACCTTGAAGCGCGTGCCCCCCGTTTTCGTTTCGTCTCTTCGATTGAGCCGTCAGTCACTCTTTGCTGAGCCGGCCTCGCTCCGCGTCAAGCGAACTTACGGCCCTGTGAAAGCCATTAGCTGGCCATTGTCTCAGCGCGCTCGCCACAGCTTTTTTAATTAATCTCCTCAGGAAGAAAAGGAGATTCACGAGCCCCTTGAATAATCCCCATGTAAAATAACGGAAAACACGAGCCCATCAAGTAGAGGTAAAGGTCAGGGGCATGATCCCTTGGGGGGGGGGGGGGGGGGGGGGAATGAAAGTAACAGACAAAAAAGCTTTTGTGAAGGGGAAGGCTTGAAGAAGACGACGGGGAAAAAAAATAATAAAAAGAAAGCATCTGCTGTAACGGTGGGCTTCTGCCAAAGAGCCCTGACTACAATCCTTTTCACGCTTTCTGTTCTTCACTCCTGCCAGTCCTGGCTGTTGTGATGTCAGTAATGGGAGAGCAGACTCTTAGGGGCTCATGCCACCGATAATTGTTTTAAAGATGCGGGGGGCTGCCGGCTTTGACCCTGCTGAAGCAAGGATCTGTCTGGTGGGGCCTTATCAGGTCAATCGATGTGTTGGGGGGGACGGAATTTGCAAAGGGAATTTGTGTGACAGACTGGCACCCCGTACAGGTGGTGACTGCTGGGAGAGGCTCCAGCTGTTATTGACGCCATTGTAAAATCAGGGTGGCATTTTAAGACACAAATTCAATGTCCTGTTGTCCGCAGCCGTACCACCCACACTTCAGAAGAGGTCGTCCACCTGATGTTAATCGGGTCAGGTACTTGGATGGGAGACCATCTTGGAAAAGCTTGGGTTGAAATGAACGAGGTGTTGGCGAGGCCAGCGGGAAGGGGCGCTTACCCAGTGGTCTGAACGTGGATCCAAGTGAAGTGACGGGGGACAATGTCCAGTAGGAGTGGCACTGTCCCAAAACTGAGGTCCTGACTCCCCGTGGTCATACAAGATCCCCGGGCACCCTTGGTAGGCTTTAGGGTAGGGTTTGTCTCGATGGTCTGGCTAAACTGCCCACCAGTTAGATACAAGATACAAAAAGTTTATTGTCATATACACAGTAAAAGCACATGTTAAAACCATGTAATGAAATTCTTACTTTACTTACTCACCTTCATATAAAAAGACAGAAAAGTCAAAAGATGTATAAAAATAAATAGCAATTACAATTATAATTAATTAGCCCCCTAATCTCTCTTTGTCTCACTCTCACCCTTTCACCACCTAACCGCTAGCTAATGTGTGGTGAGTTTACTGGCACAATAATGGCTGTCTTTGCATCATCCAGGTGGGTGCTACATATGGGTGGTGGCTGACGTGGTTCCCCACTCCCTACGTACAGCACTTGGATTTGCAAAAAGGACACAGGGCCAGCACACAGCACATCTTTATTTTCCACTTTCCCTTGCTACCCAGACCTAACACAGTACAGCAGAGAACTAAAAGCACAGTCCCTTTGACCCCCCCATCAATCCTCCACACAGGCTTTGTCCTCTCCCTCCTCCTGACTCTGGCCATTGACCCCTGGCAACCAGCCCCTTTTTATAGGGCACCCAGAAAGACTCCAGGTGCCCGATGAGCTTCTCCCAGCAGTAGTTCTGGGTGTGGCGGAAGTGGTGCCAAATAGAGCCCTGAAAATGTCCATGGACCCCAACAGAGTTGAGCTTCTAGGCTCGTGACACGAGGCCCCCTGCTGGAAACCAAGGGGGCTGCCTTCTGTCCTGGAAGCACTCTCTCCCCTGGTCCTTCCATAATTGGGGCATCCCAGCCGGGTAAGTGCTCTGGCCGTCCGCCACACCCTGAATCTTCAGTGGTGAGGTGGCTAAGGGTCGAAATGAATAAAGTATATTTTATTATACTAAAGTACCTTCACCACTCCAACAGTCTCACTCTGCACGAGGCTTAACATCAAACTCAATTAACATTAAGAACATTCAACTTATAAGGGGTGGAATTGAATCGTCCATTACTTATGTTCAAATTATGTTATATATTCATATATATATTCATATATATATATATATATATATATATATATATATATATATTCATATTCATATTCATATATATATATATATATATATATATACAGTAATCCCTCCTCCATCGCGGGGGTTGCGTTCCAGAGCCACCCGCGAAATAAGAAAATCCGCGAAGTAGAAACCATATGTTTATATGGTTATTTTTATATTGTCATGCTTGGGTCACAGATTTGCGCAGAAACACAGGAGGTTGTAGAGAGACAGGAACGTTATTCAAACACTGCAAACAAACATTTGTCTCTTTTTCAAAAGTTTAAACTGTGCTCCATGACAAGACAGAGATGACAGTTCCGTCTCACAATTAAAAGAATGCAAACATATCTTCCTCTTCAAAGGAGTGCGCGTCAGGAGCAGATCATGTCAGAGAGATAGAGAAAAACAAACAAATCAATAGGGCTGTTTGGCTTTTAAGTATGCGAAGCACCGCCGGTACAAAGCTGTTGAAGGCGGCAGCTCACACCCCCTCCGTCAGGAGCAGGGAGAGAGAGAGAGAGAGAGACAGAGTTTGTTTTTCAATCAAAAATCAATACGTGCCCTTCGAGCTTTTAAGTATGCGAAGCACCGTGCAGCATGTCCTTTCAGGAAGCAGCTGCACAAAAGATAGCAACGTGAAGATAATCTTTCAGCATTTTTAGACGAGCGTCCTTATCATCTAGGTGTGCGAACAGCCCCCCTGCTCAATCCCCCTACGTCAGGATCAGAGAAAGTCAGCGCAAGAGAGACAGAGAAAAGTAAGCCGGGTAGCTTCTCAGCCATCTGCCAATAGCGTCCCTTGTATGAAATCAACTGGGCAAACCAACTGAGGAAGCATGTACCAGAAATTAAAAGACCCAATTGTCCGCAGAAATCCGCGAACCAGCAAAAAATCCGAGATATATATTTAAATATGCTTACATATAAAATCCGCGATGGAGTGAAGCCGCGAAAGGCGAAGCGCGATATAGCGAGGGATTACTGTATACAGTATATATGCATGACAACATCAAATATGCTTTTTAATACCATTTTTACAATGTCATGTGGCTTCCTTAAACAACAGAGTCCAACTCCTGTGATTTAAGGTTTCTTGTGCTGTTGTTGTTGGATGCGGAGGTATGTGGCTAATGGGACTTCAAATTTCTTAATCATTTTTCAAAGAAGCACACTATCTAATGTCTACCTGTCTTAACATTATGCTGTTCTTTTCAATCTTGCCTACTATACTATCTAATGTCTTTTGTGTTCATCTATGCCAATTAATAATCCATCCATCCATCCATTTTCCAACCCGCTGAATCCGAACACAGGGTCACGGGGGGTCTGCTGGAGCCAATCCCAGCCAACACAGGGCACAAGGCAGGGAACCAATCCTGGGCAGGGTGCCAACCCACCGCAGGACACACACAAACACACCCACACACCAAGCACACACTAGGGCCAATTTAGAATCGCCAATCCACCTAACCTGCATGTCTTTGGACTGTGGGAGGAAACCGGAGCGCCCGGAGGAAACCCACACAGACACGGGGAGAACATGCAAACTCCACGCAGGGCGGACCCGGGAAGCGAACCCGGGTCCCCAGGTCTCCCAACTGCAAGGCAGCAGTGCTACCCACTGCGCCACCGTGCCGCCCCAATTAATAATCTTGCCTACTATACTATCTAATGCATTTTGTGTGAATCTATGTCAATTATTAATCTTGCTTACTGTACTATCCTACTATACTATCTAATGTCTTTTGTGTTCATCTGTGAATTTTGCCTACTATACTATCCTACTATACTATCTAACGCCTTTTGTATTCATCTGTTAATTATTAATCTTGCCTACTATACTATCTAATCTATTTTGTTCATCCATGTCAATTAATAATCTTGCCTACTATACTATCTAATGCATTTTGTGTGAATCTATGTCAATTATTAATCTTGCCTACTGTACTATCCTACTATACCAACGCCTTTTGTGATCATCTATGTCAGTTAATAATCTTGCCTACTATACTATCCTACTATACTATACTGGCAATCGGAAGGTTGCTGGTTCAAATCCCTTAAATGCCAATAGGGACTCTGCGCTGTTGGGCCCTTGAGCAAAGCCCCATACCTGCAATTGCTGAGCGCTTTGAGTAGTGAGAAAAGCGCTATATAAATGCAAAGAATTATTAAAGAATTATTATTATTATCTAATGCCTTTTGCGTTAATCTGTCAATTTCGAATCTTACCTACTATATTATCTAATGCCTTTTGCGTTCATCTGTGTCCGTTTTCAATCTTGCCTACTATACTATCAATCTCTTACATAGTGCCTTAACATGTTTGCCTATAGCAGGGAGTGATGGGCTCCCAGTCCCTGGTGCCAGCTCCATGCCTGACGCTGCTGGGATGGCCTCCAGCTCCCTGTTAACCCTACACCATGCGATCAAGTAGGACTGAAATTTGGAGACTTTCACACGGCCTCCACAAATAATCCCCCAGCCTTATAAAAGGTCACCTAATCTCTGCCGTTTGGGTGTTGAGTTGCCATTTCAGAAATGAAGTGGGGATCGTTTTTCAGATAATATGTCTTTTGTTTGACTAAAGAAAATAAGCCAGACCCTTAATATGCCCCCTCTGGCTACAAGCATGGATGATTCACAAAGCAGCTTTTGTTCTTCATCATCAGCACTCCAGTAGTTAATAAACCCGTCTACCTAAAACAGGGCCGAATGTTCCTAATCAGTTATTTTTTTTATGCTATTCCACACCAAGTCCAGTGTCTTATTCTACGATAAAACAATGGCTAACAAGACCATAATCAGCGTTCCAGCACTTTTCTGTTAGTGTATTTCATGAACATCTTAACTGACTTTATAAAACAACCTTCTCTTTCAGTATTCGTGCCCCTTAAATGCCCCTAAAGCAGGCATTCTCAAAAGACATGGACACACGTGTTGGTCCCCTTACACCTCCCAAGCTTTACCTACAACCCCAATTCCACTGATGTTAGGACGTTGTGTAAAACGTAAATAAAAACAGAATACAATGATTTGCACATCCTTTTCAACCTATATTCAATTGAATACACTGCAAAGACAAGATATCGAATGTTCAAACTGATAAACTTTATTGTTGTTTTGCAAATCTTCACTCATTTTGAATTTGATGCCTGCAACACGTTCTAAAAAAGCTGGGACAGGGGCCTGTTTACCACGGTGTTATATCGCCTTTCCTTTTAACAAACACTCAATAAGCGTTTGAGAACTGAGGACACTAATTGTTGAAGCTGTGCAGGTGGAATTCTTTCCCATTCTTGCTTGATGTACAACTTCAGTTGCTCAACAGTCCGGGGGTCTCCGTTGTCGTCTTTTGCGCTTCATAATGCGCCACACATTTTCAATGGGAGACAGGTGTGGACTGCAGGCAGGCCAGTCAAGTACCCGCACTCGTTTACCACGAAGCCACACTGTTGTAACACATGCAGAATGTGGCTTCGCATTGTCCTGCTGAAATAAGCAGGGACGTCCCTGAAAAAGATGTCACTTGGATGGCAGCATATGTTGCTCCAAAACCTGTACATATCTTTCAGCATTAATGGTGCCTTCACTGATGTGCAAGTTACCCATGCCATGGGCACTAACACACCCCCACACCATCACAGATGCTGGCTTTTGAACTTTGCGCTGATAACAATCCGGATGGTCCTTTTCCTCTTTGGCCCGGAGGACACGACGTCCATGATTTCCAAAAACAATCTGAAATGTGGGCTCGTCAGACCACAGCACACTTTTCCACTTTGCGCCAGTCCATCTCAGATGAGTTTGGGCCCAGAGAAGCCGGCGGCGTTTCTGGGTGTTGTTGGTATATGGCTTTCGCTTGGCATGGTAGAGTTTTAACTTGCACTTGTAGATGTAGCGACGAACTGTGTTAACTGACAATGGTTTTCTGAAGTATTCCTGAGCCCACGTGGTAATATCCTTTACAGAATGATGTTGGTTTTTAATGCAGTGCCACCTGAGGGATCAAAGGTCACGGGCATCCAGTGTTGGTATTCGGCCTGGAGATTTCTCCAGATTCTCTGAATCTTTTGATGATATTATGGACAGTAGATGATGAAATCCCTAGATTCCTTGCAATTGTACATTGAGAAGCATTGTTCTTAAACTGCTGGACTATTTGCCCACGCAGTTGTTCACAAAGTGGTGAACCTCGCCCCATCCTTGCTTGTGAACGACTGAGCCTTTTGGGGATGCTCCTTTTATACCCAATCATCAGAAGCACCTGTTCACCTGTGGAATGTTCAAAACAGGTGTTTTTTGAACATTCCTCAACTTTTGCTTTGTCTTTTGCTGCCCCTGTCCCAGCTTTTTTGTAACGTATTGTAGGCAACAAATTCAAAATGAGTAAAGATTGAACATTCGATATCTTGTCTTCGTAGTGTATTCAATTGGATATAGGTTGAAAAGGATTTGCAAATCATTGTATTCTGTTTTCTGCGGTGGGTTGGCACCCTGCCCGGGATTGGTTCCTGCCTTGTGCCCTGTGTTGGCTGGGATTGGCTCCAGCAGACCCCCGTGACCCTGTGTTCGGATTCAGCAGGTTGGACAATGGATGGATGGATGTATTCTGTTTTTTTTTTTTACGTTTTACACAACGTCCCAACTTCATTGGAATTGGGGTTGTACTAGATGGTCTCCCATCCAAGTACTGGCCGGGCCTGAACAGGCTTAGCTCCAGGTGGATGACCTGCTCTGAAGTGAAGTGTCTGCCCCTTGAAAAGCCACCATGTCCCCTGTGTACGTACCTGCATGCCTTTGACATGCCCTCTTGTCACACTTGCTTTGCTTTACTCGATGACAAGTGCTGCTTATTCTGCAAAGATCTTCTAAAATGGCCTGGGCACGTGTTGGGAACCCTAGAAAAGATCCTCAATAATTTGGATTTTTTTAAACTTTTTGTTTTATTTGAATTCGTATTGCACACGTGTCTCGAGTTGTGCAAACAGTCATTCAGACAATTTAAATGGAAAAAAGTTGCTGTTTGTTGTCATCGAGTGTCCCACACTGAACACGGACCTGAGACAGCAAAGGAGAATGAGGTGATCAGAAAGGGGGGCTAGAAGACGCGGTCGCTCCTCCGAGACCCCCTCTTAAACGGCAATACAATGGGAAACATTTGCAGTTTTTTTACCTCCTCTTTGCTCGATTAGCTGCATCTCGCGCAGCGCTTCGAAGATTTAAAAGCCTCTACAGCAGCCGTCCTTTTGTCTTATTGCCTTGTCTCTCTTCTCCCCCAGACATCCTCTGCTTTATTCTTTATTATGCTGTTAATAAATAAAGTTTATGTTTCTTGAAAACCCTGAATGAATCTGTGCAACTGTGTATCCCAGGCGTGACAATACGAGGGTTGTCTGGGTTCAGCGCGGAATTTTATCGTTTGTCGAGTGTCAGCCTGTCGAAACCTGTTCTGCTGTGTAGTGGGATTATTCAAGTGGTTGCGTGTTTTTGTTCAGATGTTTTGCTCTTCTCTTCCTTCAGAATGAACACGAGAAGCAAACGAACTGAGAGTGCGCAGCCGGCGCTGGCGGCGAAGCTCCCGACTCCGACTCCCGACTCCGTTACGACTTTTCTGATGGTTTAATCCGCTCGGTGGAACGCACCACGTTTGCCATCTTTTTCAACATTGATGGAATTGTCGTGTCAATTCCGCTGATGGAGAGGAAAACTGTGACCTCTGAGTGGTACACCACTCAGTGCCTGCCTGACGTTTTTTCTGCGATGGCTAGAGGCCGGTCCAAGAACTTGCGAAGGCACTTTTTGCATCATGACAATGCGCCAGCCCACACGGCTAATGCAACGAAGCATTTCATTGAAGACAGTGGTGTCAACGTTTTGAACCTGGCACCCTACTCGCCTGATCTTGCACCATGTGACTTTTGGCTCTTCCCGAAGGTGACAGAACCCCTGCGAAGCCACAACATTGAAACACGAGAGGAACTGATTGCAGCTGTCAAAGAACAGCTGGACAACCTCCCAAAGACAGCCTTTCGCGAGTGTTTTGCGGCGTGGGTCAGAAGAGCCCAAAAGTGCATTGATGTTGGCGGTGAATACTTGGAAAAAGTTTAAAAAGGATCGAAGTACATGAGAAAAATAGACAAAAAAATCCTTGGCTACTTATTTCGAGTGATTCCGCGCAGAACCCAGACAACCCTCGTATATATATATATGTGTGTGTGTGTATACTAGGGGGCTTTGCTCGCCAATCCACGGGCGAGCGCTATGCACCAGCCATTTCAAGTCTCTGCCACTTGTGTCAGTGGATTTCACTTTCACCAAACAACAAATCTTTTATTTCTTGTGGATACGCCTTTTCATTGGGAAGAAACACGACTTTTCTCTGATGGCAACACACATTAGATGATCTACAAGTCTCCGACTTAAAAGTTTAAATCTGGCAAATATCTGCATACTTCTGTCATATCACCGATGTCCGTATATTTGATCTCTTTGCACTGTTCTGTTATTTCACAGAGTAATAATTTCCGTTTGTTAGAGCTAATGCGATTTTTACTATCAGTTTTTTGAGACTTTCGAATTTTAGTACTTTCATACTCTCTAACGTGTATTGCGCCAACGTTTTTGAACATCTTTACAACGTTCTACTTTGTCTTCTACTCTTTGTCTTTTATTTCTGACCCCACTTGGAGCTGAGAGGGCAGGAACTGGTCCAGACAATAACTTTCACACGAATGAGCTGTGATTGGACTGTGGGCGTGGTTGTAAATGTTTGAGAGGAGGGCGGGGCTTGTCAAAATATCTTGGCAAAAAGTCTCGTCTCATGGGACCAGAAATGATCTCTCACGGGAGTTGAAAATATCTCTGACAAAGTCTCGTCCCAGGATTTCCTTTTATAATAGTGAGATGTGTATACAGTTAGGTCCATAAATATTGGGACAGAGACAACTTTTTTCTAATTTTGGTTCTGTACATCACCACAATGAATTTTAAATGAAACAACTCCGATGCAGTTGAAGTGCAGACTTTCAGCTTTAATTCAGTGGGGTGAACAAAACTATTGCATAAAAATGTGAGGCAACTAAAGCATTTTTTGAACACAATCCCTTCATTTCAGGGGCTCAAAAGTAATTGGACAAATGAAATAACTGGAAATCAAATGTTCATTTCTAATACTTGGTTGAAAACCCTTTGCTGGCAATGACAGCCTGAAGTCTTGAACTCCTGGACATCACCAGATGTTGGGTTTCCTCCTTTTTCATGCTCTGCCAGGCCTTTACTGCAGCAGCTTTCAGTTGATGTTTGTTTGTGGGCCTTTCTGTCTGAAGTTTAGTCTTCAACAAGTGAAATGCCTGCTCAGTTGGGTTAAGATCAGGTGACTGACTTGGCCATTCAAGAATTTTCCACTTCTTTGCTTTAATAAACTCCTGGGTTGCTTTGGCTCTATGTTTTGGGTCATTGTCCATCTGTATCATGAATCAATTTGACTGCATTTAGCTGGATTTGAGCAGACAGTATGTCTCTGAACACCTCAGAATTCATTCGGCTGCTTCTGTCCTGTGTCACATCATCAATAAACACGAGTGTCCCAGTGCCACTGGCAGCCATGCACACCCAAGCCATCACACTGCCTCCCTCCACCGTGTTTTACAGATGATGTGCTATGCTTTGGATAATGAGCTGTTCCACGCCTTCTCCATACTTTTTTCTTGCCATCATTCTAGTAGAGGTTGATCTTGGTTTCATCTGTCCAAAGAATGTTTTTCCAGAACTGTGCTGGCTTTTTGAGATGTTCTTTAGCAAAGTCCAATCTCGCCTTTCTATTCTTGAGGCTTATGAGTGGTTTGCACCTTGCAGTGCACCCTCTGTATTTACTTTCATGCAGTCTTCTCTTTATGGTAGACTTGGATATCGATACGCCGACCCCCTGGAGAGTGTTGTTCACTTGGTTGGCTGTTGTGAAGGGGTTTCTCTTCACCATGGAAATGATTCTGCGATCATCCACCACTGTTGTCTTCCGTGGACGTCCAGGTCTTTTTGCGTTGCTGAGTTCACCAGTGCTTGCTTTCTTTCTCAGGATGTACCAAACTGTAGATTTTGCCACTCGTAATATTGTAGCAATTTCTCGGATGGGTTTTTTCTGTTTTCGCAGCTTAAGGATGGCTTCTTTCACCTGCATGGAGAGCTCCTTTGACCGCATATTGTCCGATCACAGCAAAATCTTCCACATGCAAGCACCACACCTCAAATCAACTCCAGGCCTTTTATCTGCTTAATTGATAAGGACATAACGACGGACTTGACCACACCTGCCCATGAAATAGCCAAAGAGTCAATTGTCCAATTACTTTTGAGCCCCTGAAATGAAGGGATTGTGTTCAAAAAATGCTTTAGTTGCCTCACATTTTTATGCAATCGTTTTGTTCACCCCACTGAATTAAAGCTGAAAGTCTGCACTTCAACTGCATCGGAGTTGTTTCATTTAAAATTCATTGTGGTAACGTACAGAACCAAAATTAGAAAAAAGTTGTCTCTGTCCAAATATTTATGGACCTAACTATGTTCCCAGTCCACCCTCACTACTCACTTGGGCTTTTCAAGTCTGTCCAGCTGCTTCCCCCACCATCCGACCCAACTCACGCCATTGTCAACCATCCCAAGTGTACGGAATATGTGGCTGCATATCTGATGATACGATGATGAAATCAATGGTACCAAGCACACTTATGAGCCCCATTACATTTGAAGGTGGTGTTCATGATGGACAAGCCATGCCTAGCGCAGATGTCCAATGACAAAACACCACTCGGGTTTAGATAAGGGAGGCCGTTCCTCCCAAAATCACCAGCAGCCATGCTGCCTGCACCTCAGAAGAGGTCGCCCACCTGAACCTAAGCCTGTTTGGGCCTGGCCAGCACTTGGATGGGAGACCATCTAGGAAAAGCTGGGATTGCTGCTGGAAGAGGTGGTGGTGTGAACCCTGTGGTCTGAATGTGGATCCCAATGCCCCCAGTGCAGTGAGGGGGATACTGTGCTGCAAAAATGGCACTGTCCTTCAAATGAGACGTAAATTTGAGGTCCTGACCCTCTGTGCTCGTATAAGACCCCCAGGTGTCTTCCCAAAAACAGTAGGGGGTATGATGATGTCTGGGCTAAATTGCCCTCCATGGCCCCCTAATCATTCCTTGTCTCTCTCAGCACCTAATAGTT
Organism: Erpetoichthys calabaricus; assembly: GCF_900747795.2. Lineage (NCBI taxonomy): Eukaryota > Metazoa > Chordata > Cladistia > Polypteriformes > Polypteridae > Erpetoichthys > Erpetoichthys calabaricus. The sequence continues at coordinate 89,515,788 of NC_041410.2, read as the reverse complement.
CATGTGTGATGAGTGTACTGGTGCAAAAAATGGCTGCCCACTCAGGATGAAAAGTATTTATAGTGAGAAAAATGGTATGTAAATATAAAGAATGATTATTATTAATCGCACCCATCCAGGTGTCTCCATTGTTACCCATGGCAGTGCTGAAGTCGCCCAGCAGAACTAGGGAGGCCCCACCTGGGACCCTCCTTTCTAGGATTGCCCATATGGCACCCTGAGTCCTCCCATCCATGACCTTCAGCCGCACGGAGGCGGCCCCCTCGTTCTCCATCTCCACCACACAGGGGCCCAACCCCACCTGACATTCTCTCTCCCCCCACCCCAAGAGTATAGGAGAGTTCAGAGAGAGAGACGCCGTCTGACAGATTGTGACCAATGTGAAGATCTTCACTGCCAAGGACTGCTGGCCCCTCTGGGACTCCCTGCCTCGAAAAGCTGTAATGGCTGAGATTTCACCTGAGAGTTTTTGTGCTCATATCAATGTCAGCACTGAAAGGACATGCGCTTAATCCATTAATGTACTGCGTAATATGCAGAATGTGCATTTATGGAAAGCACTGACGGTTTCCTTACCCGACCAAGGCCAAGTGCAGAAACAGAACTCGGTTGTCTTTATGATGCACACGCACCCTGCCTGGACATTTCTGCTTAGGACTGCATTCTTAAGTTTCATCTCCAGCTTTTTAATGGCCTTTTAGAAGGAAACACTTTTGAGGTTTCTACCCTTAATCTCTATAGACGCATTCACTGTAAATGAATTGAATTAACAAATTAATTTCATCTAAGGCAACCTGCAAATTATGGGTATAGACCAGGGGTCTCCAACTCCAGTCCTGGAAGGCTGCAGGTTTTCATTCTCACTCTTTTCTTAATTAGTGACCAGTTTTTGCTGCTAATTAACTATTTCCCTTTATTTTAATTGACTCGGACCACTGAATTGATTCTTTTTTCCTTAAACGACACCTAAACATAAATTTGATGTGAAGTGAGCCAACAGACGACCAACTGAGTTGGGGCCTCAAACTCCAACCAACTTCAGTTTCTTAATTTGAAGCCCATTCTCGTTGCTCATTAAACCCGTTATTTAATTCCATGGAGCTCCTTCTGCCATGGCAGACATTTCTAAAACTGTTGATTTGTCTTTTTTTAAGAGCATGTGGACCTGAGCAGATCAACATTACTGAGGCCTTCACCTTTCTTGATTTTCAGTTCTTGTGTGACGGATGCAGGTTGTGGTTTATGTGTTGGTTCATTTTGTGTCTTAATATTGTTTGGTTGCTAATTAAGGAAAAAAGAAATAATTAAGGGGCCTGAGTCTTAAGTTGTGTATCAATTAAACTTAAGGCAAAGAGTTAATTAGCAGGATTAAGTAAGAAAAGGGTTAGAATGAAAACCTGCAGCCACAGTAGCTCTCCAGGACTGGAGTTGGAGACCCCCGTCATAGAGGAATTATTTCCACGTTTTAAACAGTTGAAGCAACACTTAGTGAGCCTGTGGTGGAAAGACAACTACAAGCTGGTGGTTTGCAGGGGTGGGTTTCAAGTTCCGTGCCCCCCAAGGACTCCCTGTGGCCGCTCATTCCAATGGACTCCTTGTTTTATTTGGACTCCTTTGCGCCTTCGTGAAGCTGGCTGGTATTTCTATATTTTCTTCTGCCAATCCAGAATTTACAAATTGCTAATTTTTTGTTTTTACTAAATAAAGTAAGCACTTAAGCATGTTAGATGGGCATGCATATGTATTTTACTTTTTTTTTTTTTTTTTTAAATGTTTGGTTATTTAGGCCATAATTTAACTAGAAAGCACACAAGTGGGTAACAGTGAAGTACCTGAAGTATCCGGTGCTGTCTGCACTTCCGTCCGCTCCGCTTGTCATTAATTGTTGGTAATCGGCTGCAATTAAGAGAGCAATCACAATACCCTGGAAAAACAGACACAAGCATTGAAATCTATCACAAATAAAAAAAAAAATCAAACCAATGCTTCTTAAAATGTCAATAAAACGTTGGCAGTTTCAGAATACTGATAATAAATAATTCTTTACATTTATACTGTACAGCACTTTACATAGTAAGTGGGCAGCCACTTCTACCACCACTAAAGTGTAGCATCCACTTCGCAGCCATTTTTCTGTGCCAGTACGCTCACCACACTTTAGCTGTTAGGTGGTGGCAGGGTGACAGAGACATGGCATGATTAGGGGGTCCGTAACAGTCCGTCGGCACCATGGTCCTGGGAGTTTCTTCCAAACTGACCCATCGGTAGTCATTAAGCGAGACGAGCCGGGCAAATGAGGACACACACTTACAGCAATGGGTAGGTGCAACGGTGACGAGTGCTGCTGTTAAAAATCCAATCAAAATATCCAATTGCCAATAGTGCAATAAATAAATATTCTTCAATAAAATTTAAGGCATGTGGAGGTTAAAAACAAGTCAATAAATAATCCGATAAAACGAAGCTCAAATCCAGAGACAGTTCCTTTTTAGTCTACGAGCCCCAGTGCTCCCCTCTAAAACCTGACGTCTCCTCCTTGCAGTAATAGGAGATGCCCACTGACAGGTGCAGTCACATTTAAATACTTAACTCGGGTCCCCATCGCCAGGTCGTTTGCATCTATGGGGGGCCGCGCTAAGCCACACATCCGTCTCCTGCTGCCAGTCCCATGCGCGGGAGATCCTGTGTAATGGGCTGCTCCTACACGTCCAGCATTGTTCAATAGGGGTGCCTCTTCTTCATCCCCAGGCTCCTCTTCCTGAGGCTCAACTCCGACCACCTGCCTCCATCCCCCATTCACATTGGCTCTCCCGATCCTGCGTTTCTCTCTTGCGTTTATTCCTCCTTAACCCTCATTCTCTCTTATTCGCCTCTTATAAACTCTTTTACTTTCTTTTTCTGTTCTCCCTTCTGTCTGCTGTTCAGGCTTCTTTAAACAATCCGATCGGGCGCAGATGACACCTGCCGTTCACTCCAAGGTGTGAAAGCGGCAATCGACTGATCCACCCACATTTGCACCTAAGTGCGCGATCAGCCAAGCACAGCATTCAACCCCCGGAGCAACGCAGTCGTAAGTCTGTTCTAAGCTTGAGGGGATTTGATTATTTACTTAAAACCGGCACCGTGCTACGGACCATTTATCACAGGACCAGGATGGACGAGGCCATGATGGGCAGTTTAGCCAGGACATCAGGATACAGCCTACTCTCTACGAAGGATGCCCAGGGATCTTTAATGACCACAGAGAGTCAGGACCTCGGTTTTTCTGTAGAGAGCCAGAACCTTGTTTTTTTTACGGAGAGAGTCAGGATTTCATTTTTCATGTACAGAGTCAGTCAGGATCATGTTGTTTATGTAGGACCTCGGTTTTTACACAGGGAGTCAGGACCTCAGTTTTTACGTAGAGTTAGGATCATGTTTTTTACGTAGAGAGTCAGGATATTAGTTTTGACGCAGAGAGTCAGGACCTCAGTTTTTATGTAGTGTCAGGGTTTTGGTTTTTACGTAGACAGTCAGGATCTCGGTTTTTACGAGAAGAGTCAGGACCTCGGTTTTTATGCAGAGAGTCAGGACCTCGGTTTTTACGCAGAGAGTCAGGACCTCGGTTTTTATGCAGAGAGTCAGGACCTCGGTTTTTACGCAGAGTCTGGATCTCGGTTATTACGCAGAGAGTGTGGATCTCCGTTTTTACGTAGAGAGTCAGGATCTCCGTTTTTACGTAGAGAGTCGGGACCTCGGTTTTTACGCAGAGAGTCGGGACCTCGGTTTTTACGCAGAGAGTCAGGACCTCGGTTTTTACGCAGAGAGTCAGGACCTCGGTTTTTACGTAGAGAGTCGGGACCTCGGTTTTTACGTAGAGAGTCGGGACCTCGGTTTTTACGCAGAGAGTCAGGACCTCGGTTTTTACATAGAGTTAGGATCATGTTTTTTTACGTAGAGAGGATATTAGTTTTGATGCAGAGAGTCAGGACCTCAGTTTTTACGTAGAGAGTCAGAACCTTGTTTTTTTATGTAGAGAGTCAGGAGCTCAGTTTTTACGAAGAGAGTCAGGCTCTCGCTTTTTATGCAGGGAGTCAGAACCACAGGTTTTATGTAGAGTCAAGATTTAGTTTTTTACATAGAGAGTCAGCACCTTGGTTTTTACGCCGAGAGTTAGGATCTCATTTTTACGAAGAGCCAGGACCTCAGTTTTAATGTAGAATCAGGACCTCGGGTTTTTACGCAGAGAGTCAGTCAGGACCTCTGTTTTTACGCAGAGAGTCAGGATCTCGTTTTTTTACGGAGAGAGTCAGGATCTCGTTTTTTTTTTATGGAGAGAGTCAGGATCTTGTTTTTTTAACGGAGAGAGTAAGGATCTTGTTTTTTACGTAGAGAGCCGGGACCTCGGTTTTTATGTAGAGTTAGGATCAGGTTTTTTACACAGAGAGTCTGGACCTCTGTGTTTACGTAGAGAGTGGGGATCTCGGTTTTTACACAGAGAGTCAGGATCACGTTTTTTACATAGAGAGTCAGGGTCACGTTTTTTTATGTAGGAAGTCAGGATCTTGGTTTTTATGTAGAGAGTTAGGATCTCGGTTATAATGTAAAGAGTCAGGACCTCGGTTTTTATGTCTCATTCAAAAGATGGCACCATTTTCACCACACTGTGTCCCCATCACTGCACTGGTGGGCACTGGGATCCACACACAGGCCATAGGGTAGGCGCCTTCTGCTGGCGTCACGAACAGCAACCCAAACTTTATGTGAACATCCCTAGAAACGGTACTCACATTTAGCATTCTGACCCAGAGAAACAGATAATGAGCAGGCAGTCACAACAAAATCAAAACACGATTTATTTTAAAGATGTGCAAGGAGTCTAACCACCATTACAAAAGTAAAGATACGCATGGCAGATAGTGTGCGTTCAGAGCTTTAAACACCTTTATAAACAGATATAGAAAATAATAATAAATAGTGTCAGCGCTGTAGAAATTGGAAAGAGTGGACGTTAATAGAAAACCGAATATTGGCGGCTTGCACTGAAGGTCATAGATGATGTTTCAATCTGAAAGGTGGCGTTCATTGAATTAAAAAAAATAAAAGTGACTGTGTTTTATGATGGCTCTTATAAATAATACATTTTCATTCTTCATTTTTTTTATACTGGCAGCATGATTTTTCTAAAGTCGAATAAAATGAAGCCAACACTGGACAGTGCAGAAGTCTAAGGCCCTGAAACCAGCAGATCACTTGAACGAGATACAGCTCAAGAGAAGTGAATGAGTGGCAAGAATATTGTGGATTTTATTAATAAAAATTCTCACCGATGTTTTCTTTAAAACTATATTGGAGACGGTCGTCTTCCTGCTTTGTATGAGCGTTTAGCTGTAACGCTAACAGCTGTCATTAAGGCATTCGCCGAACTGTTAGATAACTTACGGTGCCTGTAATTTAAAAGATGAAAAAGCAGCCTCTAAATAGGAACGGGTTTAATTACCGACTTGCTTTCAAAGACACCAATTTTCATTTACATAACAAATGTCATATTTTAACACTGCAAGGTAATCCTGGGATTAGAATGTGAAGGCTTCAAATAACGCTTGCCCAGAATTCTCTTTTCTTTCTGTCCCAGTGAATACAGAGGCCGCTATTTTTAATGCATTTCATGAGTGACTCGTCCACGTGGCACAACGTGATCTTCCGTTAGAACTACGGGGAGAGTTTAACTTTCTAAAAAAAAATCTCCTTTCAATTTACTAATCGTAGGCTTAGTACAATATTTAAAAAAAAATACATTGTAAAAAATACAGAAGTGACATTTCAGCAGGATTGGTGAATGGACTTGGAGAAGTTTCAAGTTGAAAAATCAAGCCATGCTTGTTTATTTATCTCTTTTTTTTTTTTGTTTTTGATAAATTTCCCAAACTCCTACTTGTTTCGGCCAAGGGTTCGTTGCTTCTCCGCGTACTCTACAATTTTTTCTTCAACATACAATCCTTTCCTCTTCCTCACGGCGTTCATGTACTTGCGAGCCTGGTTTTCAGAGTCCGCTTTTTCGCCGAAATGCAGGTATTCCTCCTCCGTTGTGGGAACCCAAAATGGATCACTTTGGATCAACTGAATGAAAAAAAACACAAAAAAAAACACAAAATAATAAATTAGTCCCAAATATAAAACACGGCACAAAGAGGAAAAGGAGGTGGTCTTATCATCCTCTCTGTCGGTGGTGAGGTGTTACGGAGTCTGAAATCATGGAGAAAACTGGGTGTAGGGGCTTCAAAAGGCTTCCCTGGCCTGCCTGGAAAAGCCTCCTCCCAAAGGGGCTTCATCCCAATTCCAAGTGGCCAGGCTCAGGCCTAGCAGGCCCAATACGGACTGAAGCCTTCAAAACAAACTTAAAGAGTCCTAAAGATATATTAAATAAAACCCAGAAGCAAGAGGGTCACCATAAAACTCAGTGGGCACCAAAACAAACTTTACATATAAAAAGAAAGGATTTATACAGCAAAATGTAGAAAAGTACAAGGAAAAGTTCCACAGAGCAACAGAGGCTGAAAAGGAGTTCCCTCTAAGGTAACCCTAAATAAACAAAGTCTCAATACAATATCCAGAAACAAAAAAAATGAACAGAGTAAAAATATCCACATACCAATGAAATCAATGATATGGGAGTCCGTCACACTAAAACGTTCTCCTGTTCCAGTGTCCTTAACTTGGGACTTCATTAGCACAGCAGGGGTGATGTCAGGGTGGCCCCGCCCCTTGGGGCTCCACCCCCAAAGCATAAGAAAGTGACTGATATTTAAAGACACAATTAACCGCATAACGGAAATAACGGCCAAGTCAGATGTTTTCTTTTCTATTTTTGTCAATTTTTCTGGTGTGTGTTTGGACCAAATCAATGTACGTATTTAACAAGCTTCTCTAAAAATCCATACTTCCCTCTAAGGAGGGACCTAAAAAAAAAAAAAGAAAGAATGAACAAATGAAAAAACAAACAAAAAATAAAGGAATGAAAGAAAGAACAAAAGAAAATTCGAACAAAAGAGAGATTGAATGAAAGAACAAAAAAGAAAATGAACAAAACAAAAGAACAAATGAATAGACTAAAAAGAACCAAAAAAAATGAAAGAACAAACGAAAAAACAAATGAAAGAACAAACACACGAACAAAAGAATGAAAAAGTGAACAAAAGAATGACAAAAGAAAAAATTAATGAATGAATGAATGAACAAACTTGCTCATTTGTTTGCATGTTTGCTCTAACTTGTTCATTCCTTTGCTTGTTCGTTCATTCTTTTCTTTCTTTCTTTGAATAAGACATTAATTCCTAATTAACAAAAACCATAAAATAAAAATACACATCAATACCCAACAGGTGACCTTTTGGTCGAAAAAGCACTGCAGTGAGTGTGGCAGGCTGTACCGAGAAGCTGGACGCCGGGAGTCTATGGAAGAATATGAGCAAAACTACGCGTACATAAACATGCAAATGAATAAGCGTATAGTGAAACGTGGCAATCACTCAATCAATCAATAAATAAATAACAATGATATGCGAGTGTAAGTAATTAAAAGATGCCAGGACGTGTGTTTTTTGTTGATTATTTCTGTTATGAATACTCTGGCTTCACAAAATAGCAAAGGGTTAGGTTTAAGTTTAGGCCTGACCCCACAACAATGGGAGGCTGAAAAGAATAGTCCACCCAAAATGAATTATTTAATTTTTTAATGTTACGTACTCCACAAAATTTATAGTTAAGTCTGACATACAAAAACTTAATTTTTTTCATGCAGATCAGAAAGAAGAAATGTATGCTATGCTAGAACCAAATGGTGAACAATGCTGTACCACAGGAAACAACATGAAACGTCAATGGGGAAAAAAACAAACAAAACACGTTACTCGTGTCGCATACCCCACATCTCAATTGTCCAGTCGTATTCTCAAAAAGGTGAGAAACACGTGCATTGTTTTAGCTCAAATATTGATACAAACAAATATTACCTGGAAAAGTCAGTACGGATCATAAACAAGACATGCATTCGCTTCTTCGAAACGGACTCACAGGGAAGCATTCGTCTGCGACTTTGCACGCACCAATGAGTCGCTGGACTGCCCGGCAAGTAAAACGTATGCTCAAGAGTTGGGACTGGGTGCGGATGTAAGTGTAAGAAAAGTTGGGCAGAATTGTTGCATTGTTGAAGGAGTCTGATCCGGAAGTACCTGCTTACAAATTTAGTACTCGATGGCTCAAATTTCACAAGCAACAATCAAAAGCAGTCCTCGCTAGAGCCCACCTACTCCACTCTGTCAAAGTGACAGTTTTCTTTTTAAGATGTACTTCATGTTCAGATCATTTGCATCAAAATTGGAGTTCAATAAGAGTCTGTGTAGTCCTCCCAGGTGTCCGTTGCTGTAGGCCCAACAGCTGCCCAATCAGCTGGGGACCGAATAGCTGATGCAGGTAAGCTGACTTTTGTTTGCGATCTCCAGATCGCTTGCTCCAAAATCGGAGGAGGGATCTTTTCTATGACCACAGAGAGTACGCACCTCATCTTTAATGTCTCATTTGATGAATTGCAAAGTGTCCCTGTCACTTCACTGGGGCACTGGGATCCACATACAAACCACAGGGTAAGGGTTAGGCTTAGGTTAGGGTTACAGAGAAATTCTGCCCCCCGGGAGGGCAGAAATTGCATGGGTACACGTCACTATGAAAGTAGCACCTACTTACTACCCCTGTATCAACACTCATTCCTAGGTATAAGGAGCCTTTAAAATACTTTAAAGCATTGCTAAAAAAACTTAAAATGTATTCATAAATATTACTTTTATAAAAACTGTACAAAATTGGCATAAAAATGTGAAATTATGACAGTTAAAAGCAATCTTTCATGAAACTATGAGGTCTAAAAAGCAATAAGATAAGGATCAAATGAAGTACATAAAAGCCATACATTTCAAAAATAATTTTTTTAGGGTTATTAGAGAAACCTAAAATAGTTAGTGCCTCCTCCTAGGGTTCTAAAAATTTTAAATCAGGGTTCTAGGGTTATCTTCTAATATAATACGCTACCGTGGCTGTCCGTTTGTCTGTCCAGGATTTAAATCACCTGTAGCTCGCAAACCGTTTGACAAATTGACCTGAAATTTGGTACACATATACTACGTGATCTCTACTGTCCACTTTTGGGGGTGATGATTGACCTACAGGGTTATTCCTCTTTTTATTTTATTGTAGAATCAGCTCTTGGCAGCAGCCCGGAGGGCGGCCATGCAGCGCATGCGTATGGCTGCCATTCTCATCCCTATCACCTTCGCTGTCACTTCTCCTACCTCTTCATACCTTAAATCATTATTGAGGCAGCTTAAGTGACAAATTAAAGAAAATGTACTAAGTAATTGCAACACAAACACCGACTTAATCAGTTTTAACTTATAAAGATGCTGACGAAAGAAGAGAAGCAGCGGGCCGCTAGGGTGGAGAAAAGAAGAGCCGCTCAGGAAGCAGCAAGCGGATCAACCTCTGAGCAAACGAATGGTAAACATACAGAGAAAGAGAATGAAAACTAGGAATGATCAAGTCAAGTGTATTCACTGCACGTTATCGTTATAGTAGTGCGCCGTTACTGGTAAATTAATATTAGGGACTCTAAAACTGGCAGCACGGTGGCGCAGTGGGTAGCGCTGCTGCCTCGCAGTTGGGAGACCTGGGGTCCTGAGGTTCGCTTCCCGGGTCCTCCCTGTGTGCAGTTTGCATGTTCTCCATGTTTCTGTGTGGGTTTCCTCCCACAGTCCAAAGACATGCTGGTTAGGTGGATTGGCGATTCTAAATTGGCCCTAATGTGTGCTTGGTGTGTGTGTGTGTCCTGCGGTGGGTTGGCACCCTGCCCGGGATTGGTTCCTGCCTTGTGCCCTGTGTTGGCTGGGATTGGCTCCAGCAGACCCCCGTGACCCTGTGTTCGGATTCAGCGGGTTGGAAAATGGATGGATGGATGAACTCTAAAACTGTAAAAAAAAAGAATGAGGCACACTTATCTATGAAAATAGTAGCTATTTACTACCTCTGCCTCAACAATTTATCCTAGGTTATAGGAGCCTTTAAAATACTCTTAAAACATCCTCCAACACTGCCTAAAAACATCTTGATATATATATATATATATATATATATATATATATATATATATATATATATATATATATATATATATATATATATATATATATATATATATATATATATAACTTTAACAAAAGGGCAGCACAGTGGTGGTGCAGTGGGTAGCGCTGCTGCCTCACAGTTAGGAGACCCGGGTTCGCTTCCCAGGTCCTCCCTGCGTGGAGTTTGCATGTTCTCCCTGTGTCTGCGTGGGTTTCTTCCCACAGTCCAAAGACATGCTGGTTAAGTGCATTGGCGATCCAAAATTGTCCCAAGTGTGTGGGTGTGTGTGCCCTGCCCGGGGTTTGTTCCTGCCTTGTGCACTGGGATTGGCTCCAGCAGACCCCCCCGTAACCCTGTGTTAGGCTATAGTGGGTTGGATGATGACTGACTGACTTGTACAAAATTTGCATAAATAAATTAATACTTAAAACCGCAAAATTAAGAGAGTTAAAAGTACGTTTTTAAATAACAATAAAATAAGGATAAAATTAATTGTTAAAAAGCCCTAAAATTCAAAACTAATTTTAAGGGTTATTAGAGAAAACTAAAAGTGTCAGTACATATTAGGGTTATAAAGATATAAAATAAGGGTTTTTAGGGGGTACTATTTTAAGATTAAGGGACTCTAAAAACACTAAAAGAGGAAAACAATTTTAAGATTAGACATCCTTACTAAAATTTTTAAGATTAGGCACCTAACCTAATTTTAACATCAGGGACTCTTAGGTAACCTGGCTGTACCCCCACGAACCTTAAGGTTATGGTTTTGTGATTAGGGCAGAGGCCAGCAGCACCCCAAGCTTTTCCGAGATGGCCTGAACAGGCTTAGCTTCAGGTGGATGACCAGTTCAGAAGCGCAGGTGGTACGGCTGGAAGTGAACATATTTAATTCTAAATTATTGTACAGTATACTCAGTTCTATAGTGTAAACGCTACCTGCGGTATCACTAAAGTAAAAAGTGCACTGTATGGGACATTCCATACGGATTTGATTTGATTTTTTAAAGACAGTGCCCCCTAGTGGGATTACGACATTGCTGATTCTGTTAATATTTGGCCTCCTCCTCCTGTTGGGTTATATATTTTTTTTTTGTTCTTTATTTCACTTTATACAATTTCTTGTATTAGGAATTTGTTCGTTTTCGCATACCCCTTGGGGTCAGAGCGCAGGGTCAGCCATTGTACAGCACCCCAGTAGCAATTACAGGTTAAGGGTCTTGCTCAAGGGCCCAGCAGAGTAGGATCTCTTTTGACAGTGACGGGGATTCGAACCGGCAACCTTCGGGATACCAGCGCAGATCCTTAGCCTCAGAGCCACCACTCCGTCCTCTGGCAGTAACGGCAGTTTGTGACGTATCACAGCTGTATGGATACTTTAAAAGGGGAAAACAAAGACACTTGGGAAAATGACACGTAATGTTAGAATACCAGGGTAACACACAGAGGATTTGGAAACGTTATTTTTGTAGCTTCATTATGACTGCTGTCACACACGTGCGCATGGGAGGCAGCCAAAGGGCTTGAGTGAGGGCAATTCTGAATCTGACCGGGATGTGGCAGAGGGCACTGACTCTTTGTCTCACTTTCCTGCAGACCATTCGCGGGAGATTCCACCTGGCCCTGTTGATGTCACGTCCGGGCTCGAGCCTATGGCTGAGGACCCTTATGATCCCGACCCCTTTGACGTCACTTCTGGGCTCGAGCCTATGGCTGAGGACCCTTATGATCCCGACCCCTTTGACGTCACTTCCGGGTTTGAGCCTATGGCTGAGGACCCTTATGATCCCGACCCCTTTGACGTCACTTCTGGGCTCGAGCCTATGGCTGAGGACCCTTATGATTCCGACCCCTTTGACGTCACTTCCGGGTTTGAGCCTATGGCTGAGGACCCTTATGATCCCGACCCCTTTGACGTCACTTCTGGGCTTGAGCCTATGGCTGAAGACCCTTATGATCCAGACCCCTTTGACGTCACTTCCTGTCTTCCCCTTTTCCCTCCGTTCTGTTTTGGACTCCTGTGCTATCATTTATTTTGCGATTTGCAGCCAGGAAACCAATTATATGGGTGGCTGCCCCTAAACCTTGCTCTAGCTCTGTGTGAAGTTTGTGACACCGCTGAAATATAATAATGGAGTGGACTCAATTTGTTAACTGAAAGTGGCTGGTAGTGAAGTGATGACTGCTGGTGAGTTTGTTGTCTGCCAAGCCTCCAGGCCATTCCAGTTCTGACATCCTCCTATTTTCTTGTAATATTTGGTCAAGCACATAGGAAATAATGATTACATAAATACATAAATAAATTTTGTTAGTATGGAAGAAGAAATTTAATGCTTCCATGGCTATGGTGAACAGGGTACATCTATAAGCAAATGGCTCAAAACTGAACTGTAGAGGCCGTGGAGAAAAATGAGCAACATGTAATCACACCCCAGTCTCACCACGCGATTAAAGGTGGCACAACACAGGGCAGGCCACAGACACCTGGTCAAGGATCCAGTCTAGGAAGCTGCCTAATTTAGTCCGGACAGATGGCAGGGACACCATCGTCACCCTTCTGAGCAACACAAAAACTTTCATCTGCACAAACACAAAACCTGAAGCACTGATGCAAGGGCATATGTCACCATACATCTGCCGCTCCTTTGGGGGGCATTAACTGGAAAGGCCACAGCAGAGAGAAGTGAATGGGGGGGGCGGGGGTGTTAATGCTTGCATTTAATTAAAGCACAGCACAGTAGAGCCTGCCGGTGGCTGTAACTTTTGTTTTTAGACAGGCCTTGTTTGCTAATCTAACACCTAATCAAATTAGGGATTGAAAGACAATGTCAAAACACTCCCTTTGTTTTTTTTTAGACAAATAAATATCTATATATTTACACTACGGTTTTTATTAAAAGTTAGATCTGCCCGAGACATTTGTTGTACTGGTTGGTCTGATCCATCACCAAGCACCTTTGCCAAACAGGAAGAGGAATATTAAATGGAGATGAAGTCCTGGATTTGCCAAATTATTACAATGGTTTCTTCCACAGCTCCAGTTTTATAAAGCATATACACTACTCTGCTGGAGACTCGCAGACTTCAGACCACAGGTTATTTAACTAGGGGTCTGGTCGCATGTGGTCTGAATCTGGATGGTGCAGAGTTTTGCTTTCACAATAGCAGTCGATAGGAAAGGGTCACATAAGCTGTGAAGAGGAGACTTTCCTCCAGTCTGCGGTGGGCCACAGTCGCTATTTCAAGGCCCTGCTGTGTCCTTTAAGGAATGGCTCTCTTCCTGCCACTCGTCCTGTCAGACCCTGCAGCACAAAGTCTCCTGTCCACGGTACACACTGACACTTTGCTGTTGTCAACCTGCACTGTTGTGCTGTGAGGCGACTGGGATCACGCCCGCTCAAAAAACTCATCTTCTGATTGGCTGGTGACGTTGGCTCTGCCAGATCTCCTCCTATCAGAGTTTCTTTCAGTTTCCAGTTGCCTTTGGATTGTGTAGGACACAACTGGACTCACTGACACTTTGATTTTTATTGCAGTTTCTCTAAATGAAAGGCCTACACTTCTAAGGGTAATAACGCTCTGTCTCATGTCATTGGCTAATTGACGGTTTATTGCCATTCTCACTGGAATATTGTCCAAGTTGTACTTCAGAGGGTATAGTGACACAGTCTGCTTTAAGACACACACAGGGCTTTTAAATAATCAACAGAAGTTGGGACACCTGTGCAAATTGTTTGCTTCAACTTGCAAGGCTTAATTTCCATGAATTGCTGCAGAACATCTGGAGGTTTGTAACCGAAATACTTGTTTCCTGTCAAATGCCCATTTGTAATATTTTGAAATTTTCTTTTTTTCAGTTTTCCCTAACCTTTTAATTTAAACCTCTGGCAGTTGACTGCTTACCTGTTCACCATTTTAGGTCATTCAGTGCATTTCAACTGATTGCATTTGAAGAAAAACTGGAAACACTGAGGCGTTCGAAAACTTGTGACAGATGTAGATAGATAGATAGATAGATAGATAGATAGATAGATAGATAGATAGATAATGGAAGACACCCTATCTATCTATCTATCTATCTATCTATCTGAGTTGTGCTTGAAAGTTTGTGAACCCTTTAGAATTTTCTATATTTCTGCAAAAATATGACCTAAAACATCATCAGTCCTAAAAGTAGATAAAGAGAAACCAGTTAAACAAATGAGACAAAAATATTATATTTGGTCATTTGTTTATTGAGGAAAATGATTGAATATTACATATTTGTGAGTGGCAAAATTATGTGAACCTCTAGGATTAGCAGTGAGTTTGAAGGTGAAATTCGAGTCCGGTGTTTTCAATCAATGGGATGACAATCAGGTGTGAGTGGGCACCCTGTGTTATTTAAAGAACAGGATCTATCAAAGTCTGCTCTTCACAACACGTTTGTGGAAGTGTATCACGGCACGAACAAAGGAGATTTCTGAGGACCTCAGAAAAAGAGTTGTTGATGCTCATCAGGATGGAAAAGGTTACAAAACCATCTCTAAAGAGTTTGGACTCCACCAATCCACAGTCAGACAGATTGTGTACAAATGGAGGAAATTCAAGACCATTGTTACCCTCCCCAGGAGTGGTCGACCAACAAAGATCACTCAAAGAGCAAGACATGTAATAGTCGGCGAGGTCACAAAGGATGCCGGGGTAACTTCTAAGCAACTGAAGGCCTCTCTCACATTGGCTAATGTTCATGAGTCCACCATCAGGAGAACACTGAACAACAATGGTGTGCATGGCAGGGTTGCAAGGAGAAAGCCACTGCTCTCCAAAAAAAAAAACATTGCTGCTCGTCTGCAGTTTGCTAAAGATCACGTGGACAAACCAGAAGGCTATTGGAAGAATGTTTTGTGGACGGATGGGACCAAAATAGAACTTTTTGGTTTAAATGAAAAGCGTTATGTTTGGAGAAAGGAAAACACTGCATTCCAGCATAAGAACCTTATCCCATCTGTGAAACATGGTGGTGGTAGTATCATGGTTTGGGCCTGTTCTGCTGCATCTGGGCCAGGACGGCTTCTGAATTATATCAGAGAATTCTAAAGGAAAATGTCAGGACATCTGTCCATGAACTGAATCTCAAGAGAAGGTGGGTCATGCAGCAAGACAACGACCCTAAGCACACAAATCGTTCTACCAAAGAATGGTTAAAGAAGAATAAAGTGAATGTTTTGGAATGGCCAAGTCAAAGTCCTGACCTTAATCCAATCGAAATGTTGTGGAAGGACCTGAAGTGAGCAGTTAATGTGAGGAAACCCACCAACATCCCAGAGTTGAAGCTGTTCTGTACGGAAGAATGGGCTCAAATTCCTCCAAGCCGGTGTGCAGGACTGATCAACAGTTACCGGAAATGTTTAGTTGCAGTTATTTCTGCAATGGGGGGGGGGGGGTCACACCAGATACTGAAAGCAAAGGTTCACATACTCATCATTTTCCTTAATAAATAAATGACCAAGTATAATATTTTTGTCTCATTTGTTTAACTGGTTTTTCTTTATCTACTTTTAGGACTTGTGTGAAAATCTGATGATGTTTTAGGTCATATTTATGCAGAAATATAGAAAATTCTAAAGAGTTCAAAAACTTTCAAGCACAACTGTAGATAGATAGAGGCACTATATGACAGACAGATTAAGAATTTAGATAAATTATCAAGAAATGCATTTTATCATAAATGTATAGAAAGAAAAGGCACTACAAGAAAGAAAAACTATATAATATATATAAAAGGCACAATTTAATAGATAGACAGATAGAAAAGACACAATATAATGAACACATAATGGAAAGCAGTATATGATTAGATAGTGTAGTAGGCAAGATTAAAAATTGACATGAAAGGCATATTATTATAGATAGATAGATAGATAGATAGATAGATAGATAGATAGATAGATATTAGACATGGCAGTCACAGCCACAGTGAGGCGCTATACAGGTATATTGCCTTTTGGTATTCTGTGTTATGGAGAGAGGATGTGCAGCATTGTTCATAATGGCCCTCAGTTTTGTTTTCATTATTGCTTTGACCTCCAGGACAGAATGAAAACCGATATGCATGTATGTACAGTATGTATGTATGCAAGTCTATAGTAGGTATCAATACAGTGGTACCTCTGGTCACGACTCTAATTTATTCCAAAACTCTGGATGCGACCCGAACGTAATTTCCCCCATAGGATTGTATGTAAATACGATTAATCCATTCCAGACCATATGAACTGTATGTAAATATTTTTTTTTTAAGATTTTTAAGCACAAAAATAGTTCATTATACCATAGAATGCACAGTGTAATAGTAAACTAAATGTAAAAACATTGAATAACACTGAGAAAACCTTGAACAACACAGAAAACTAACATTGCAAGAGTTTGTGCTAGACCCTTACGAATTGTTCGCTGTAAACACTTTTTATGAGTTTTAAGCACAGGGGAAAAAAAATAAAGTTTGAAAAATCCTTAATTTATACAAAAACTAACCCTAAACAACCAAGAAAACTAACCTTGCATGAGTCGAGTTCTGGCGTGAAGTAAGTGAGGAGGAAGCTGGGTGGAGAGGAGGTTACAGTTTTGAGGGAGAGTCCGGCTCCGCGGAAATCATTGGCGCGTACGAACCGGAAGGGAAACTGGCCGCAAGTGTTTTTGTTCACCACCAGAGCGTGTGGTCGTGAACAGATGCAAAAGTTTGGAGAACTTTTTGATCGTAACTCGATTTGTACGCGTTCGTGACCAGAGGTTCTACTGTACATCAAACACAGGTCAGAATTACATTAATCCTCGCCTGTAGCCATCCTTGCCTACAGAGACCTCAAACACATTCAATGGTAAAAAATCGGAGAACCATGTTTGTACATATTGGGTTAAAAAATATCCTTAAAATACAAAATTATTCCTAGAGACACTTTTTAAAGTTTGAATTCTTCCTACCAACTCATGCAGAGCCTTATTGGGCTTTATGTTGGACACTAGATGATTTATTTACGTGAGGCTGTAGTTTTTTACTGTTTACGCAGAGTCACTCGTCTACGACACATCAGCCGAATTCTTCCACTCCTTTGTTCTGAACAATCCCCGATCACATACAAGAGGTTCTGTTGGCCCCCTTCGTTTGCTCGTTTCCATTGAGCCTTTTCAGTGATGGATGCCATCTTCAGGTGACAGTTACATTAGTGCCCGTAGCAGCAGATATGTGAACCAAAAGTACCAACACAAACGCTCCTGTGTGCAACTGGGAAGAGCTGAAAATCAAACTGCTGCACTCTTTATATTTTCCTCTACAAGTGTATGGCATATTTTCCATAAGGTGGTTTCTGTTGTTACACAATGATGGAGTAATTCCTAAGTCCCAAGCTATTGTCACGAGTCAGGCCAGTTTTTACTGCAGCAGCATCTCGTGAAATGTTGACTTTGGTATCTGTGGCTGGCGTGAGGCTTGTCTAAATGATTTTGTTGGCGAGTGACTGTAAGGAATTTAATGTATTTTTTAATTTTTTTCCATCTTCTCACTGGAAAGAGAGATTCATAAAAGAGTGGAAAGTGTGCATTAGGCACAGTCACACCTGTACTGCTGGTAACAAGACAGAAACAACAAACAAAGTCGAGTTCAACAAATATCGCCCGTCGTGGTGTGAACCGTTGCACTGAGGACAGCAGCTGAGGCGGACAGAACGTTCCTTCCGTTTTCGCAAACTGTCAATCTGGAAAAGAAGAAGAGCTGCAAGCTCCGCAAGGAGACCCCAAATTCAGAGGGACGATCTATCACGTCTTCTGCTTCCCTCCTGTCTAAATTTGCACTGGTGTTTAATTGTGGCCGTGTTACAATGCGCCGTTGTGTGCAAACGTTAACCGAAATTGACTTCTGTTATCAGGTGGCTTGGATTTTAACAAAGTGCAGACCCTGGACTTTGGAGTAATTCAGTGGGCATGGGAGTAATTAACCACCTGTGGCTTTGCTTATTTTCTGATGAGATTTATTAGTCCAGGAATCTCTAGCAGCTTTCAGCAAGGCTAATTAAGGCCCGATTTGATTTAAGGTGCGAGCCGGCGTCGTTATCCAAATAAACAGCCCAAGACGCTTGGCGACGGTCCGCAGACCGTCTGTTATTTTGTCAACCTGAACGAGAGCTTAGAAATTAGCGCGCGGTAGTTAAGATCTTTCCGTCGGCGGAAGGGGGTTGTGGGGGGGGCTCGGGTTTAGGAGAACCGCGCGGCTTTTTGTTCAGTCCAGTTAACGCATTTCAGTGTGCTGCTTAGCAACACATTGACTCACGCACTAAAACAGACCAAAATGACCCCACGTGGTTCTCTATTTGCATTGACTAAATAAAAAAATCATTTACTGATTGTTTTCAATGTGACCTAAATGTAGAATTACAACATCCGCAAGATTTTCTACAAGTACGCACGGGGCTCGTCGTAAATTAAGATTAACCCTTAAACCGCCAGAACCGGCTCGCTCTACTTGCTTCCCAGTGCAATTTGCCAGCACGCCGGTGCCGAGGATATTTGGCGACGTACATTCACTGAACTCCACAACCGGCTCTAGTCGGTTCCCAGTGCAATTTGCCAACACGCCGGAGCTGATCAGTCCGTCACCTCATGACCACTGGCGCCCCCTAGCCTGGGATTCAGTCGCCACACCAGACTGGCCTGCAAAGCTTCAGCCTGTGTGTGCTCATCCTGAGCAGACTGCACCAGCAGTGTCAGGTTTCAAGGGGGTCTTCTCCAGACCACATGTTTCAGTACTTTCCATAGATGTTCAACTGGTTCAGATCAGGACTCAGAGAGGGTCATTGCAGAACAGTCCAATGTTTTGTTCTTCGCCATTCTTGGGTGTTTTTCGCTGTGTGTTTTGGCTCCTTATGCTGTTGGAGTTCCCATGAGCTGCGACCGAGACTAGAGCTTTGTACGTTTCGCTGCAGAATGTCTGGTGATTTCATTTTTCCCTGCACAGACACATGGCAACCTGTGCCAGACACAGCAAAGCAGTCCCCAAAACATTACCCACGCTCCTCCATGTTTCACAGCCGGTCTGGTGACCTTTTCTATGAAAGCTTCAATTGTGGACACACAGCTGACGTGACTTGCCAAAAAAGATCCAGTTTTGTCTCATCTTTCCAAAGGACCTTCTCCCAGTAGCATTGTGGCTTGTCAATATGCATTTTAGCAAATTCCAGTCCGGCTTTTTTTCTGCGGAGTCCTCCATTGAGCCCACTGTCACTCAAAAAGTCCGATCAGACACTGATGAGCCTCGACCTTGGAGTTCAGCCTTTATCTCTTTGGCAGTTGTCCTCAGTTTTTTTTGTGTGGGGTCGATTTTCCTCTTGCAGCCTCATCCAGCGAGGTTGGCTACAGTCCCAAGGACCTTCAACTTCTTCATAATATTTGTAGCTGTTGTCACAGGAACATTAAGCTGCTTTGAGGTGGTCTTCCAGCCTTTGTCTTTCACATGCTGGTCTATCATTTCCTTTCTGATCTCCTCAGCCCACTCTCTCCTTTGCTGTCTCTGATCTGACACACGATGACACCACACAGCAGGGTGACGACTTTTCTCCATTTAAATCATCTGAATGACTGACTGCACGACTTGAGGCACAAATTCAAGAAGCCAGCGAGTTTGAAAAATCCAATTATTTGTGATCTTGTCAGGGGGTCCCAACACACGTGTCCAAGCCATTTTATAATAATAATAATAATTCATTACATTTATATAGCGCTTTTCTCAGTACTCAAAGCGCTACCCACACAGGGAGGAACCGGGAAGTGAACCCACAATCTTCCACAGTCTCCTTACTGCAAAGCAGCAGCAACTACCACTGCGCCACCTGTGAGGACCTTTTAGAGGACCTTTGTAGAATAAGCAACACTTGCTCTCTTATCACACTTGCTTTGTTTTACTCGATGACGTGTCGAAGGCATGCAGGTGGCGCAGGGGACAATTGCTTTACATTTCATCACTTGTCGGGAGGCAGGCTGCGCTTTTTTGAATGAGCTGTAAGGAGACCAACACATTTGTCCACGTGGTCAGTGAAACATTAACACTACGTGACACAACACTTATTTATAGCTGGATTTGCAGACATTTTAAGAATTATTAGGAAGTTCCTTTTGCAAAATTAATGGCAGCAAAGTTTAAACTAACGGTTTGGAAAAACAAGGATGTCAGGTAGGAGTTTCGCCAGCTGATTAAAACGACAAGCGTCCAAAGGAAGATGAAGTCATGTGTGTGTGTGTGTGTGCGTGTGTCTCTAAGTACGTGCACTTGGATGTGTGCATTTGAATGGAAGGGAAATGGAAGATGGTGGGGGGGGGGGGGATGAAGAAGCATATGTTGTGTCAGTGCGGTGGATAAACAACATTTCCTGAGCTGCCAATCCAGCTTCTTAAAAACAACAAAAAGAGACAGCAGAAAGCATTCCTTCATTAATATTTAACAGCAAACTCAATCCAGCTGTCCTTCTAATTTGCTACATATCTGGTCCTGCTTTTCCATATGTGGGTGAAAAAAAAATCTACACAATGTGTCCTAATGAATCCTTTTTTTTGTAAACTTTTTGAGGATATAACACATTATGAGGGAGCTGGCTTGTTGGGACGCCCTTGACTGAAGCCCACTGGCTTCCAATGGCTTGCAAAAGCTTCAAAGAGAGGGTGAGAAATAGAAGCTGAGATCGCCTTCGTCTTCCGATTATACAAAGACTCGGAACTGCAGTCGTGGCCAAAAGATTTGAGAATGACCCAAGTGTTGGTTTTCACCAAGTTTGTTGCTTCAGTGTTTTTAGATCTTTTCGTCAGATATTTCTATGGTACTAGGGGGCTCTGCCCCCTGCTTGCTTCACTCGCCAACCCCTGGTCTTGGGTAACCCGAAATTGATTTGAAAGAGATTATTGTCGGCGCCTGCGCCTTTCGTACTTTCCCGCGCCTTCCGTACTATCTTTGTGGACCTGTGGGGCCTCCATAGCCTCTTCCGTTTGACTCTGGGGTGCAGCGCAGAATCCTCTTTTTTGTGTGGCTGTGTCGTTAGTCATTAGCTATGGGCGCGTTGTTGCTTCATTTCTCATTCACGTTAGTTGAGCTCTTTCGTTTTTGGGCCGTGACTCCTTCGTTCGCGGTGGATAAGACTTCGCTTGCGGTTTATGAGATGCGCATTGTAGGCGCCTGCGTAGTATGTCTCATGGTCCCATCGCCGTGTACCTGCGTCCATATCCGGTTTATTCTCGGTTAGTAATATGGATACTGGAGTAGAATAACAAGCAGTTCATAAGTTTCAAAGGCTTTTATGGACAATTCTATGAAGTTTATATATACAGAGTCCATATTTCTTTCTTTTTCAGGACCTCTACCATTCACCCTGGTATGCTGTCAATCAACTTCTGGGCCAAATCCTGACTCATGGCAGCCCATTCTTGCATCATCAATACTCTGAGTTTGTCAGAATTTGGGGGATTTTGTTTGTCCACCCGCCTCTTGAGGATTGACCACAAGTTCTCAATGGGTAGTTTCCTGGCTATTAACCCCAAAATTTTGCTCCCCAAGTCACTTACTTCTCACTATTGCCTTATGGCCCGGTGCTCCATCATGCTGGAAAAGGCATTGCTGGTCACCAAACTGTTCTTGGATTGTTGGGAGAAGTTGCTCTCGGAGGATGTTTTGGTCCCATTCTTTATTCAGGGCTGTGTTCTTAGGCCAAATTGTGAGTATTGCCCACTGCCTTGGCTGAGAAGCAACCCCATGTGACATGAACAGTCGCAGGATACTTTACTGTTGGCATGACACAGGATTGATGGTAGCGCCGCTCACCTTTTCTTCTCAAAACATTGGAAAGGGGAAATGATTTTCCCCCAGCAGTCCAATTCCTGTACCTTTTCCAGAATATCAGTCTGTCCCTGACGTTTCTCTTGCCTTCTTTGCTTCCCTTCTTGACACCAGACCATCCTCCAAAAGTCTTCGCCTCACTCCTACCTGCCTGCTGCCATTCCTGAGCAAGCTCTGCCCTGGTGGTGCTCGCAGATGAATCCACTGTAGGAGACGGTCCTAGAGCTTGCTGGACTTTCTTGGGTGCCCTGAAGCCTTCTTCACAACAATCGAACCTCTCTATTCTAACTCAATCAGCATGACAGAGTGACCTCCAGCCTCATCCTCGTCTCACCCGTGTTAACGAGAGGATCACTGAAATGACGTCAGCAGGTCCCTTTGTGGCAGGGCTGACATGCAGTGGTTTTTTGGGATTAAGTTAATTTTCGTGGTAAAGGGGGACTTTGCAGTTCATCTGACGATTCTTCAGAACATTCTGGAGTAGATGCAAATTGCCATCATAAAAACTGAGGCAGCAAATTTTGTGAAAATGAATATTTGTGTCATTCTCAAAACTTTTGGCCACACTTGTATACATGGAACAAAGGCGGTGTGTCTCATCAGTCCACCAGACCACCTTTGTCAAATCCTATCATGTGAAGCACGGAAACAAAGAGGAGGGATTTGGGAACATTTAAATGTTGGGTGGAGTGCCCATTGGGGGCTGGGTGGTCTTCTGACCTTGGAACCCCTGCAGATTTTGTTTTTTTTTTTCCTCCAGCCAAACTGGAGTTTCCCGGCCCTCTGACCTTAACTTGCTTTGCTGTTACTTATCCTCTAATAAAACCCCTGTGTGCGTCCATGTGTGTGTGTCTTCTGGTGAAGTGCGCATGCGCGGGGTGATGCTTCAAAGGCCGCCTGACGCATCACTCGAGACAGAGAGGGCGGGACCTATAAAATATCGTGCAGCCGATCCAATCGGATTTCGGTAAATGAGGTAACACCTAAAACGGAAAATCCAATCGGGTACTGAGACGTGGAGACCAGCTTCCCCAAAGAAGTGGGATTAGTGTTTGTTGTTGTGCAAGTGTTCACTCGGAGGATGTCAGATTTGCAATTAAGAAGCTTGGCCCAGTAAAGTGTAAAGTGTCAGTCGTTGAAGGGTTTTTTCCTAAATATACGAATTTTCATGATATTACAATAGGATGATTTTTAAAAGTAGATGGATTTTCGCGCACATAAAATCCGTTGCTGGGGAGACGCCACACATACCATAATCAGCTGCACGCCAGCACAGATTAAAATACTTGCTGGGGAACTGCACAGTACTTGCTGGAGAGACGCCACAGGCACGATTATCAGCTGCGCGCCACACATGACATCAGTTGCTGGGGAGAATCTGCTGATTGCCCACTGTTGTGACAGAAAATTAAACGCATATTACGGACATCAAAGCCAGTATTACTGTCAGAGAAAATTACAGGCATTTTACGGAAATACAAACCAGTATTACTGCGAGAGAAAATTAAAGGCACACAATACAGTGACGCATATTACAGCCACATACAAGCCAGTATTACTGTAACAGAAAATACTTTCAAGAAATGTTGTCTATAATGAAATTTTATAGAAAAATTTCATGAGGTAAAAAAATAGAAAATTTTTCCTAAATATCTTCTTCAGAGAAGAAATAGAATGAGGTCAAGGTCCCTTGCCATTTAATATAGACTGTTCCTACTAATGTTTATGCACTACTGTTCTAGCGCCCGTTATTGTAACGGGCTTAATGTCTAGTTCTTTAATATTATTTATTTTTCTTTTCTTGTAACTTTCTCTTTGTCTTCTTGTAAAACACTTTGAGCGGCACTGTTGTATGAAAATGTGCTCTAGAAATAAATGCTGTTTTATTATCACGCTTCTTTTAACTTCACCTGTTTGTTGTCTGGGACAAATCTTGCAATCGATATTTAACCCACTTCCTATTGTCCAAATGACTTGAAATTTTGCACACTTACTTACTTCCAATGACAATATATGAATCAATAATCAGTTTCACTAATTGATCAATTAATCCATGTTAATTAAGAAAGGAAATTTTCATATGAAGATTTCACCAATAGATGGCGCTAGTAACGGATAGAAATATTAAAGGAAGTGTTAAAACATTGATTTAAAAAATTATACGAAAACAAACCCAAGACTAAAAAGTTGAAAATAATATATATATATATATATATATATATATATATATATAAATACTTTTTAAAAACTATGCTTATATTAAGTTAAAAAGTGTACTAAAAAATTAAAAAATAAGTCTGTCATACATCACCTGTAAAATAAAAGAGTGGGCACTTTTCATCAATCAACATTCAAAAAACACTTCTTAAAATCTTAGCAAAAGCACCCAACTTTTATTTTACGAGTGATGTATGACAGACTTATTTTTTACTATTTAGTACACTTTTTAACTTAATATAAGCGTGGTTTTTAAAAAGTATTTTATATATATATATATATATTAGTTATGAATTTATTTAGAAAGCACACTTAAGACGACATCAGCAATGCTGTAGCCAAAGCACTTTACACAGAACATAGAATAAGCGCAAGACAGAAGTCACAATTAAAGAGAAAACTAAAAATAAAATACATAATACAACCAACAGTAAAGTCAAACACACCACTGAGTAGAAGGGTACGATTACCAGTATCGCTGAAGATCATGGAAAGCTGAAGAACAGAACTGAGTCTTCAAATCAACTGAAGGTGCAGCCTTAATTATGGTAAGGCAGAGAATTCCACATATGTGGTGCACCGGCCACAAAAGCCATGTCCCCCTTAGTTTTACACTTTGTGCGAGGGACCACAAGAGACAACTGACCGGTAGATCTAAGCTCTCTGGATGGCTGCTGTTAAACACACAATTCAGATAGACAGATGGGAGCACACCCATGTAGTGTTTTAGAAAGCCAGCAGCAATATGTGAAAGTCGGCTCTAAAACTTACTGGCAGCCAGTGTAAAGTGGCCAGAATTGGAGTTACAGAGGCAAACTTTCTTACGACAACCCAAAAAACGAGCAGCAGCATTCTGAACCAACTGCAACCTACACATCAGGGATTTGCCGATTGCAGTAATCAAGCTGAGAAAAGATAAAATGACGAGTAGCTTTCTCAAGATCCCTAAAACATAAAAAAAAAAAGGTTTAACCTTGGCTAAAAGACGAAAAACAGGAAAGAGCAACTCTTGACCACACAATGAATCTGCCTCTCAAAAGAGAGGTTACTGTCAAAATCAACCCCGAGGGGCCGTACTTGAGGCTTACGAGTGCGCCAAGAAATTCAAATCCAACTTGAGAACAACTACCAGCACTTCCATTTTATTAGGATTGAGATGAAGAAAACTGTCAGCCATCCAGGACCACAGTTCTTCAAGGCGGTTAGTTAGTCATTGCAGACAGGAATGTAGACCAGCATGTCATCAGCATAACAATGAAAAGAAACATTAAATTCCTTAAATTCCTAGAAAATAAGATTTAATGTGCTGCGCTTGGCACAAAAATTGCCATTCAGGAGCTCCTCTGAAAAGCCAATCAGATTCCGTTTCAAGTCAATTGTCTTACTCGACAGTCGTCACCCTCTTGCAGCAGAGTGGAGTTCGAGAAGGGTTAACTGCGGACCAGAGGCATTGTGGGAGTATCCAGGGGGTGGGATAACTGTCAATCTAATGCATCTGGAGGTTCACCGCAGCTCAACTCTCTCGCTAATTTCCGGGTTTGGACTTCACTGAGCACATCGATAAGACTGAAGATTAAGTTTTGGCTCGCTGTTCAGTAATAGCACTGACTGCTGAACGTCTCTCGTGTTTAGGCTACTCGACCAGTTTTCAACGTGTTTCATAAATTCGTCAAGATTTTACCCTATTACCCACTCAAAAAAAATATTGTTGCATTTGAATGCATCTTTGAATTTTGTGCTCACAAATGTATACATCCAATGATTCTTATTTATGAATGTGACCTTCAATTCCATTTTTAATGTTAGAAAGAACAAATAAAGAAAAAAAGGTTGGCACACAAAAGAACAGACGGCAGCCAGACAGAGACGGTCAATCTATTGGGCTCCATTTATGTAACTGAAGCGGCGTGTGCTCAGGACATCACAGGGTACCGCGGGCCCCCTCCACCAGGACCTCAAAATCTAATAATACTGACTGTGCACTATGGACACTGAAGGGTTCCATTAAAAAAAAAAAGCTTGGAACGTCTCACTGCTATCGATTGTAGAAAACAGACATTGCAATTGAGTTTGGCATTCCGATGTCAGCTTTGTCAACTGCATGTGCCAGAGACAGCCTGTCAATCCATTTGGTGCCATTTATGTAACTCAAGCGCCATGTGCTCTGGACACTGCAGGGCACCCCAGGACCTCAAAAGTCTAATTATGCTGACTGCGATTTTGGACATCGAGGGGCACTGTTTAAAAAAAAGTTTGGAACGTCTCACTGCTATCGATTGTAGCAAACATACATTGCCATCGAGTTTGGCACTCTGCAGTCAGCTTTGTCAACTGCATGTGCCAGAGACAGCCCATCTATCCATTTGGTACCATTTATGTAACTCAAGCGACGTGTGCTCCAGACACAGCAGGGTACCCCAGACCCCCTACCCCAGGACCTCAAAGTCTAATAATGCTGACTGTGATTTTGGATACTGAGGGACACTATTTAAAAAAAAGTTTGCATCGTCTCACTGGGGAGGCAGCATTAAGAAGAAGGATGCCTCACGCCTGGACAAACTGGTGAGGAAGGCAGGCTCTATTGTTGGCATAGAGCTGGACGGTTTGACATCTGTAGCAGAGCAACGGGCACTCAGCAGGCTCCTATCAATTATGGAGAATCCACTACATCCATTAAACAGTGTCATCTCCAGACAGAGGAGCAGTTTCAGCGACAGACTGCTGTCACCGTCCTGCTCCACTGACAGACTGAGAAGATCATTCCTCCCCCAAACTATGCGACTCTTCAATTCCACCAGAGGGGGTAAACGTTGAACATTATTCAAGTTATTGTCTGTTTTTTACCTGCATTTCTTATTACTCTTTAATTTAATATTTTTTGCTGCTGGAGTATGTGAATTTCCCCCTGGGATTAATAAAGTATCTATCTATCTATCTATCTATCTATCTATCTATCTATCTATCTATCTATCTATCTATCTATCTATCTATCTATCTATCTATCTATCTATCTATCTATCTATCTATCTATCTATCTATCTATCTATCTATCTATCTATCTATCTATCTATCTATCTATCTATCTATCTATCAAAAAGACTTTGCCATCGAGTTTGGCATTCTGAGGTCAGCTTTGTCATCTGCATGTTGCCAGAGAGAGCCCGTCTATCAATTTGGTGCCATTTATGTATCTGAAGCGGCGCACTCTCCAGACACTGCAGACTGTGATTATGGACACCGAGAGGTGCCTTTTTAAAAAAAAAAAAAAAAAAGTTTGAAACGTCTCACTGCTTTCGATTGTCGCAAACAGAAAACAGACATTGCCATCGAGGTCAAGATTCTGCAGCCGGCTTTGTCAACTGTACGTGCCAGAAGTCTGCGCTAAGTTCCAATTCCATTTTAATGAAATCCCAGTTCTAACAAATTATTTTTTCAGTATTATGTATCAGTTATTGGGGATCTTTACTCTCGATTTGGGGTTCCCTGAATTCATTTTTGGCATTCATTTTTTCATATTCCAATCTGCTGTAACTGTATTAGTACTTTTGGGTCGTTTTGACTGCCATTTACAGGGCCGCGTTTGTTCGCAGTTGTTCGGGTCATTAGTGTACACAAAGTTGTCCGTGTCCGACTGATTTTGTCGTACAATTCAACAACGCATAAATACTGTTGTCTCATTGATTCTCTTTTAAACGTATTCTCTATTTTTACGCACGATATTAAAAATACTCCTCAGGTCAGCAGGCCATGCCACTGCACAGATGAACAAATCATGAAATTCTGAAACGGTCAAATTGTTTATTACAGTAACAGATAACCAAACCTGCTTTCACTGCCAGCCGCTCATCCGGGAGTCCATTTGGCTCGCTTAACATCATTTCAGCGCTTATTTCACATGTCTGCTAATGCGTTTGGTCCAATAAAAATCATCATCCATAATGCACCATAATCCAAAACAGAAGGCTTCCAAAAATGGAGGTACACAGCAAGCCTTTTATGTCAGGTTTGATTTCTCTCCCATCTAACACGTCTCTCCATAAAATTTTATTACCTGTTGACTTCAAGTGAATTCTCAACTCAGGAACGGACTGCTCTTTCAGGACACCAGATATGCTGGCACCCTGTTCTTCAGCTTCTTCCATTAAAAAGACTCAGGCTTGGATTTGAACTAATACAATCCCTTAAAAAGACGGGACCTTTCAGATAGGAGTGTGAAAACTGTTAAAAGTACCGAAAATGATATCAAACAATCAATTGCCATTTTCAACCGTCAGCTACTATAATTAAAAATTATTGTTAGCTTGCCTGCTGGAAATACAATTCAAAGTCACGATTTCACAGATTATGTGGCGATCGATGTCTGCCAGCCTTTAGCGATTTTAAAGCAGAGAAACAATACGGCAGAACGTTGAATACATTTTAGTCTCATTTGAGATCTTTGCATGCTAATTAGAAGCTTCAGCCACACTGCTGCTTATCAGCTCGGCTCTGCTCTATGCTGCCACCTACAGTGGGTATAGAAAAGAATCCCCCCCTTTGAAATATTCCCATTTTTTCAGCTTTAGAGCCTTAAATGAAAATACATAAACTAATATTTCCTCCAGCTTTACTTACTCAATGTAATCTCTAATATCCAAGTTAAAGATATCACAGCTACAGTTCAGAAGAATTTAAAAAAATCAAAAACTAGAAATCCAGAGATGAATAAAGGATCACCCCCCCTCCTAAACTCAGGTGTAAGTGCCCACCATTTCCATTGCAGACCCCGGTTACTGGCTTGTGCTCAGTTGTAATGAGTGTGATTAGTGAAGCTGTTCCTGGCTCATTCATTCCCTTGCATGGCAGTGCAACTGACAGCAAACAACTGACTGTGGGTGGCAAGCGACTTTCAAAAGATCTCAGGGATAGAGTTGTGGACAGACATAAGGCAGGAGATGGACACAAACAAATCTCAAAGGCTTTATCAATGCCAAGGAGCACAGTAAAGTCCATCATAAAGAAGTGTTTGGTACAACTAGGACCCTCCAAACTGGATATAAGAGCAAGGAGGAAACTGGTAAGAGAGGCTACCAAGAGGCCAATGGCCACTTTGAAGGAGTTACAGGATTTGATGGCACAGAGTGGTCATTAATGGTGTGCATGTGACAACAATTTCACAAGCGTTCCACAATTGTGGCTTGTTCGGGAGGGTCGCACTTCTCATGAAAGGCCACACTGAGGCTCGTCTGAGCTTTGCCAGAATGCACCTTGAAGATTCTGATGCCAAGTGGAAAAAGGTCTCATGGTGAGATGATACCAAAATCAAACTATTTGGCCTCAATACCAAACGGTACGCCAATGCAGCTCACCATCCACAACACACCAAACATACAGTAAAGCATGGAGGGGTCGGCATCCTGTTGTTGGGGGGGTTTCTCTGCCGCAGGGCCTGGGGGTCTTGTTAGGGTAGAAAGAAAAATGGATGGGGCAAAATACCATCAAATTCTTGAGGAAAACCTGCTACCCTCTGCCAGAAAGTTGAAGATGGGCAGAATGTTCACCTTTCAACACGACAACAACCCGAAGTACACAGCAAAACTGACCACACGGTGGCTGAAGGAGGAAAAAGGTGAATGTCCTGGTGTGGCCAGTCAGAGCCAGAGCTACATCTGTGGAAAGATCTGAAGATAGCAGACCACCATCCAATGTAACCGAACTTGAACAGTTCTGTAAAGAAGAGTGGGGGGGCAAATAATGAGTGGGTTCAATCTAGATGTGCAAAGCTGATAGAGAAGTATCCCAACAGACTCAAGGCTGTCATTAAAGCAAAACGTGGTTCAACAACATGACAATATAACAATAAAATGTGTATATATATATATATATATATATATACACACACACGACATATACACATATTATTATATTATTGATTTAGTTGATGAGAATGAATACACCATGTCAGTTTAATGCATCATTGTTCAAGTGTGCCACCTTTCTCTGCAGGCCCTGTTAGCATGAAAATCTAATGTCTGCCTGTTCAAAATGTCAACAACCTCCATGGGATGCACTTACTTTTTCACATGACTGTTCTACATGTGGTGGGGAAAAACAGCTCACAGAACACCTGGGGCCTCACGTATAAACAGTGCGTATGCACAGAAATGTTGCGTATGAACGTTTCCACGCTCAAATCGCGATGTATAAAACCTAAACTCGGTGTAAAGCCACGCACATTTCCACAGTAACTCATACCTTGGCATACGCAATTTCTCCGCTCGGTTTTGCAGACTGGCGGCACCCAGCGTCAAAGCAGTGCTACTGTTCCTGTGTGCTCATCCTTTCTTTCTTAGCTCCACATTCCTGACGCAGCTTTATAAATACACTGAAATTAACTGCATATTGTTTATTAGTGTAATGCATCTGATCGTAATTAACCTGTAGCAATATAATGGTCCAGGGAGTAGCCATAGTATTCCAAATACCATAACTGCTTTAGCGTTGTTACGCTCACTGCATCTTGTTCTTCTTTTTGTTGCTCCCGTTAAGGGTTGCCACAGCGGATCATCTTTTTCCATATTACTCTCACTGCACCACTCGGAGTATTTATATCACTGTATCTGAGTGGGGAATCACAGCAGCAGCTGATTGGAAAGAGAATTATCGGTGTACAGCATCAAGCACACACTACCTCAACCACGGCAAAACGCGTCAAAGCCTTTCCTGTACGGACCTCACGTTTCAAAAACAGTTTCATCCCAAGAACTATAAACGCACTCAATCAGTCCATCAAGTGCTCCTTGTAGAACTGTTTGTACTTATAAGTAAATTACCTCACTGTAAACTTGCACTACAGTTATAATATTGCACAACATGCGCTACTTTATAAAGCGCGTATGATGACAGTATCATTTTTAAGATGAAATGCAGCAAAATATGTTGTTTATAGTATACAGATAAGACTTTAACTTCATTTAAATAATCTGTATTGTTAATAATTAAACATGTGAGGACACGGTGCCGCAGCGCTAGCTAGCTCAGGGATAGCTCCTGCCTTGCGCTGTATTCTTGCTGGTGCTGACGCGACAGTGGAAGGATAGACGGATAGAATAATTAAACATGTACTAAGAAGATATTTCAATGTTCCTTAAAAGTTTTGAAGAATCGGCGTTCTAAGCTTACAGATGGCTTAACTTCTATTACAGAGCTTATTGTGTGGCGATTGGGTATTTGGAGAAAGAAAAGTAAGGACAGGAATTGGAGGTTAGTACGTTTGAAAGAGACAGTACTTCAGTAATAAATTATTTCACCGAAGGTCGCACATGGCGCAGCAAGCCTCTTGCGTGAGACATGAACAATCACTGCGCCACCGTGTTCCCATGTTTAATAACATGCTTTCATTCCTATCACCATGAAAATGATATCACGTATACCTCTCAGTATTTTAATTATTCAGAGAGCTGTAATATCTCGAATGTAATGGATTCTGTGTCCTGTCGGAGAAAGAGAAAGAACGGAAGCACGTAGTGATTCACACACATAGAGCACATAGAAGATCAAATACAGAACAAAGCATTTAACGTGCTACTTGAGAAACTAGTAAAATAAACGATTTTAAGATGAAGTTTATGATGTTCTACTTTAATGGCAAAATAAACTACGTGATTAAAGTGGAAATTTTGAGATTAAAGTTGACATTTCGTGCTTTTTCCCCACTGTGTGCCTATTTTTTTGTCTGTACCCTAATAAGCTTTCATATGACACTCAGACAGTGGGCTACGACTTGCCTTTTCACGGCGACTTTGATATGTGATTTCTTTTTTATTTCGGGCACTGTGCGACTTTGTGAGCTTGATCTTTCGAGTTTCTCCGACACTCTGTCACTCGATCAACTTCCTTTTGTTGATTATACCACTGTTTAAACCAACAAATAGTACGTTTTTCCTTTGCCTCCACTTGGTATTCGCTGAAATTGTTATATTTTCCTCCGTGTTTTTCCCAATGTCTTTTCACAGAAGGCTATTTATATTGATTTGCATATTCAAAGAGGCGTAATTCTGGGAGGAGTTGGGGCGGGACAGAAGGCGCGTGCACGTGCGTTACTTTTCACGCTGATCGGGTTTTATGTAGTGGAAGAACATGAAAGTTTGCATGCGCACAGATTCCTGCATCTGGATTTTTCTGTACGTACGCACAATCCCACTTTTGTGCTTACGCCATGTTATAGTGTGAGTTCTATGCATGGCGTTATACATGAAGCCCCAGGTCCAGAAAAAATAGAATGTGCACTGATGGAGGACTCAGCACAAGCTGACCAGAATATCGACGGAGCACAGTGGACTTCGACTCCATTATGATGGGCCTGAGCCTGACCTTGCATCTCCAGGCTTGCTAATGTGTAATCTAAGACTTCAAAATTATTGGAAACGACTAGCGGCAAGTTCATAATAAAACACTCTGAGATGCTGTATGAAGAGGTGAATCAATCCCTTTATCTTTTCAAGACCCAATAAGCGAGGTGTACTCTCCAGCTCACAGTTAAAATTAAAAATGTCTTTCTAACTTGCAACGTTCTTAAGAGTTTCCTCAAACTTCTGTTAAGTTTAAGCCCACCAAGGGGCTTTCTCTGCTCTCATCCCAAGCCTCTCCTTGGTGGCGGTTGTTATGATTAGGCATCTTCCATCTGCTTTTACCATGTGCCAACTTTTACCACATGCTGAAAGGCTGAAATACAAAGACCCTCCTAACATCACAACCGTTACCAGTTATAAATGCATGCAGAAAATGGTTCAGACGCCTCCTTCTTCCAAAGAAAACCAAACCAAAAACAATAGTGTTTGATCTGAGCACCTGTAAACAGTAAAATGCGGCATCTTGGCAGGGTCTACAAGCGTTGGCTGCACAAACTATCACACATAAACTCAAAAGTGCCGCCTGGGCTTAGTTACAGTGCCATGTTTCCAGCCGTTCTAAACATGAAACCTAAATAAAAAGAAACCCGCTTGGCTAGCAAGTAAAATGGAAACCACAAAAGGATCAGATGTAAAAACTTTTCTTTTGATTTCCTTTCATAATATGCTATACCATCTACCATTTGTAAAGTTAAATACATATACAGTATACACTAATTAACTGACCGGTTTATTCAATTATGTTCTCGGATTTGCCTTCCTCTTCATTTTTTCCAGCTTCTATGTGGGGTCAATGTGCTTCATCATCCTTCTCCGTACCCCTCCTCATCTTCAGACCTTCTTTTACTTCATCCATTCACCTCCACTTTGTACTTCCATTCCCATCACTGTTTTGTCCATATGTTCATCGTCTCTCCTCATTTGTCCATTCTCCTTGAACCTCCTTCTCCTGTCCTTTTTTAGACATCTTTCCCACTTTTATTGCACCTCTTATTGTCTCATTTCTTATCCTGTCTGTTCTGGTACTCCACACATCCATCTCTACATTAGCATGTCAGCCACATCTAACATCTCCTCCTGTACACTCCTTACTGTTCATGTTTCAGCTCCATACATCATTGGTGGTCTTAAAACCTTGACCTGCCTACTATCTATCTATCTATCCTATATAATGTCTTTCTTGTTCATTTATCTGAATTCTTAATCTTGCCTATTACACTATCTATCGCTGTTCTTCAAAACCTGACCTTTAGCCTTCATCTTAATTCTTCGATCACGATACTTCTGATATCTTCTTCCAATTGAAAGGAAACTCCACTGTAATTATGTCGTTAGACTTAAGTGCAGCATTTGACACCATTGTCCATTCTATTTTACTGCACAGGCTAGAAAATGATGTTGGGCTTACAGGCACTGTGCTCGCTTGGTTTAGTTCTTATTTATCAAATTGATTCCAATATGTACAGAAATGTGCTGACAGTACTCCATCATTACAGTTATCCCTTGCTATATCACGCTTCGACTTTCGCGGCTTCACTCTATCACGATTTTTTTCATACACGCTTACGTCACTACGCATGCGCTTTCTGAGAACTTTTATCTAAGCCCAACGATGGCTCCTAAACGTGCTGCTTTTTCTAAGCCTTCTGACAATAAAGCTAAGCGCCGGAGGAAGATGCTTACCATCCAGGAGAAGGTGAAACTCTTAGATATGATCAAAGATGGCAATACCCTACAAAAGCCTCCTCACGCATATGAAAAGACAGCGCCAGCAACTGACTATCAAGATGTTCTTCAGCCGCGCACCCAGACACCCACTGCCTACTCTTTCAGCGGAAGAAGACAACGACGCACCTGCTGAAGATACTGCACCACCTGAAGACTCTCCTACTGAGCTTGTGCCTTCATAGGTTAGTAGTTGTGTGTAAGAACTGTGTGTGTGTAATTAAATGTACAGTACAATAATAATAATGATATTTGTAACGTCTAATATGTCTTATTTTCTCTTATTTTGTCTAATATATTGGGTAATACGAGTGTAATGGTGACTAAAGGGTGTTATTTCATGTCTAGAGGGCTCTAATAATGTTAAAACACCTATTTAGAAGGTCATAAACAAGTTTTCTATACTCTAACTGCGAAAATACTCGATTTATAAATAAAGAATCCTACTTCGCAAAAATTATTTAATCACGGTAGAGTCTGGAACGGATTAACCGTGATAAACGAGGGTTCACTGTATACACAGAAGTTCAATATGGTGTCCCGCAGGGCTCAGTACTAGGACTTTTACTGTTTTCACTTTACATGCTTCCACTGGGATCTCTCATTAGGATACATCATGTTAATTTTCACTCGTATGCAGATGACACCCAGTTATACCTTTCTTTTAGATCAAATGAAGTTTCTCCGATGTTGTCTTTAATTAGTTGGGTTAGTGAATTAAAGGAGTGGATGGATGAGAACTACTTGTGTTTAAACAGAGATAAAACAGAGATGTTAATTGTTGGAGGGAATGACGCTGATCATAACAATATCTTGACATCATTTAACTCAGTTGGAATCCCCATTAATTTTACTGAATCAGCCCGCAATCTAGGAGTTATCTTTGACTCTAGCATGTCATTTAAAGCACATATTACAAAGTTGTCCAAATCATGTTTTTTCCATCTTAAAAATGTTGGGAAATTAAGGTGCTTTTTACATAAACAGGATTCTGAGATATTAATTCATGCATTTATTTCTAGTAGGATTGACTACTGCAATGTGGTGTTCACTGGATGTTCAAACTATTCTTTATATAGCCTCCAGTTAATCCAAAATGCTGCTGCAAGAATTATTACAAGAACAAGAAAGTACAAACACATAACTCCAGTTCTTAAATCCTTACACTGGCTCCCGGTTAAGTTTAGGGCCGATTTCAAAGTCCTCCTTTTAACAAATAAAGCATTAAATGGCCAAGGTCCAGTTTACTTGTCTGAACTTTTCATGACTTACAAACAAGAGCGCACATTAAGATCTCAAGATGCTGGTCTGTTTGCGATTCCAAGGATTAATAAAATAATGGTGGGAGGTCGAGCTTTTACTTACAGAGCCCCTAAACTGTGAAGGGGTCTGCCTGCTACTATAAGAGATGCCCCTTCAGTCTCAGGCTGAAGACTCGCAACTTCAGTTTAGCACACCCTGACTAGAGCTGCTGATTAACTGTAGAGACTGCATCTCTGCTGTTAGTCATTAGCACTAAAACATAAGTAACATGATAGTTAGAATTTGTTACTAACCCTCACCTGTTCTCTTTCTCTTCTCGGTACTCAAATGTGGCACTTGGTGGCACGGCCCACCTGCCAAATTGTTTTGCCTGCCTAAGGTAAAGTCATCCCTGATGGAAGATCGCAGGAATCATGGTGTAGAGGGGTCCTTTCATCGGATTAGCTGGCCAAGCAATGTTTCAGCTGTGGAACTGCCAAATGGGGGAGGCAGCTTGATGGTTGAGGTCTCCAGGACTCTAAACAAATCCAAATCACATTATGTGATATCATCTACTGTTAAATTCTGCTCTGTAATTGTAAAATTTTTATTTTTATACTGTATTGAGGATTTGTTCTGTTTTGTGTATTGTATTGCATTGCATTTTCCCCTTTTTTTTGACACCCACTGCACGCCCAACCTACCTGGAAAGGGGTCTCTCTTTGAACTGCCTTTCCCGAGGTTTCTTCCATTTTTTCCTTGTCTTCTTAGAGAGTCAAGGCCGGGGGGCTGTCAAGAGGCAGGGCCTGTTAAAGTCCATTACGACACTTCTTGTGTGATTTTGGGTTACACAAAAATAAATTGTATTGTATTGTGTTGTAATTGTTTCATGCACATTGCACTCTATGAGTTATCTCTGTCACTATTTCTCCATCTTGGGCTACCACTGATCCTAGATGTTTAAACTTATGTATTCTTTCCAATGGCTCTCCCTGCTGGCTAATTTATGAATCCTTGTCACCATTAACCCTCAAATATTTGCTCTTCTTCTTTCTATTTACCTTTGTTCCTCTGTCTTCCAAAGCCCTTCTCCATTCTCTGCTTCCTCTTTTCTGATGCTACACAACACAATGCCATCAGCAAAAAAAAACCCTTTTAGGGTTGATCTTTCACCTAACTGCTCAACACCTATAACCACGTCAAAGAGGATGCCTGGTGCAGACCTCCTCCAACTGGGATGTTGTCTGTTTTCCTGACCCTGTTTTGATTTCCATCATACTTATCCTGGGCAATCCTCATGTACTTCTCTGGTCCTCCTTGCTCTCTCATGCACCTTCGGATCTCCTGACGTGGCACTCTATCATATGCCTTATCCACATGGGGGGTGGGGGTGGGGGGTTTGTGGGGATTTAGCTTCTCTATGAGTAAACCATGCTCTACTCATTCACTACTCTGAAAAAAATGGGTTTAACAGAGGAACCAACACAGGATGGGATGTGTTGGAAATGCTCACCATTCAGTTAATTCAGACCCAGGAACTGAAGTGATGTTACCGGCCCAGCACACCACATTTAGAAATAGAGAAAATTGCACTGGCCATCACAGGATTGTAGAATGAATGAATTGATCACTCTGTTTATTATATAGTGCCTTTCATATCTCTATATAGATATCGCTGCTAGAATTGTACAATAAGGCAATGTAAAGAGGACAAAACAGGGGTAATATGTACACGTTTTATGTTTCTTTTAAGTTAATAATCCTGACTAACTGGAGTTAACTAACCCTTTAAATTCAGCCCCATTGTTTTGGACCTACTGGCAGACCAGAACAATAATGCAAAATCCAATCTATTTATCACATAGTGCCTTTCACCTACTTACCTATCATATAGTGACTTTTCCCTGCCTACCTAACATATAGGGTCTTTTACCTACTTAATGACCTATCATATAGTGCCTTTCACTTACCTATCATATAGCGCCTTTCACCTACCTATCTAAACATAGCGACTTTTGCCTGCTTACCTATCTATCACATAGTGCCGTCTGCCTACCTATCATATAGTGCCTTTTGCCTGCCTACCTATCTACCTATCATACAGTGTTGTTCACCTACTTACTGACCTATTATATAGTGCCTTGCACTTACCCATCATATAGCGCCTTTCACCTACCTACTGACCTATCATATAGTGCCTTTCACTTACCTACCTATCATATAGTGTCTTTAGTGTCTCCAGCCGCCTGGAGTTTTTTTTGTTTTTCCTGTCCTCCCTGGCCATTGCACCTTACTTTTCTGGTATGTTAATGAGTTTTACCTAATTTTATTTTTACATTTTGTTTTTTTTTCTCTTTTCTCTTCCTTAATCCTGTAAAACACTTTGAGCTACATCTTTTGTATCAAAATGTGCTATAGAAATAAATATTGTTGTTTTGCCTACCTACCGAAATATCATACAGTGTCTTTCACCTGTCTGCCTACCTACCTATCACATAGTGTCCTTTGCATACCTATTGACTTATCATATAGTGCCTTTGGCCTACCTACCTATCATATAGTGCCTTTGGCCTACCTACCTATCATATAGTGCCTTTCGCCTACCTACCCATCATATAGTGCCTTTTGTATACCTATTGACCTATCATATAGTGCCTTTTGTATACCTACTGACCTACCATATAGTGCCTTTCACCTACCTACCTATCATATAGTGCCTTTTGCCTACCTACCCATCATATAGTGCCTTTTGTAAACCTACTGACCTATCATATAGTGCATTTCACCTACCTACCCACCATTCTACCTATTATAGTGCCTTTCCTATCTATCAATCTTATAGTACCTTTCATATCTATCTATCTATCTATCTGATCACATGCTAAAGTATAATGATCAACAAAAAAAAAGCTGTAAATTATGTGAGAAACATGTATGATTTTAGCATTAGTAAATAATTCTTGCAATGCACGTGGTCTGATTACTGTACACTGTACTTATCAAAGAGATGCGCTCATTGAAGTGCTCAACTGATAGTAGAAAAAAAAATTACATCAGGGGGATAAACCAGAGAAAAAATGTCTTTAGTGCAATGAGAGCTTATCACCTGTCAAGAATGGGCTTTTATTTCTATAAAAAGAAAGGAGGAAGAAATTAATGAGCATAATGGCTTAATACTTAATGTTCATGGACGCCATATGCTCAGTGTTACAGTGAAACAGCAGTTCATGTTACATCTACAGGCAAAAACAACTTAAAAAGAAAGGGAGCAGCAAATACAAAATCACTTAGATCTATTTTCTTTTCAGAAATGTGTAATATTTGTTGAATGTAAATGAGATCTTACTAAATGAATCTGATATTTACACCCTCTAGATTGAGGGTAGCACGGCTACATGAGCTTAATGTTTCAAACCGAGCGTACAGCCGTACGTCTATAAAGCGTCTCAACATGCTGTCTCTTTGCTCTGAGCCTCCCCAGCCGTTGGAAACAATCTCATTGTGGAGCCAAGCCATGCATGCACTACACCGCCTATTCGTTTTTCTACTTCCCTTTTTTCTTACTTCAATTTATTAATGTTATCTGGGCCTTTAGAACTACGTATGTCAGAGCCACGTCCTTTAAGTTAATGTTAATGGTAAACTTACCAGAATTAGCTTATTTTTGAACTTGAATATAATGTAAGGGACCAAAGATAATGGAAGATTCAGTTTAACACCCAATAAGTTTAAACTAATGGAATGTTCTTAATGTTCTTTCTGTGTGAGAACAGAACAGGAGCTTAGATTGAAGTTAGAGAGCTAGAAAGAAACACAAACTGTTACCGACAGATAAACATTAAGGGCGCATATGCCTTCTGACCGTTACGTGATGTCCGTTATGTTCGTATGTACATAAATGTGGCAAACAAGATCACATATAGAAACACATATAGAGTGTATCCTAGACCCTTCGTCCTCAAGTAGAATACCTTAAGTTTCCCCTTTTCCCCTTGTTTTGCGTGTATTACAAGAACTGTTTTCCCTTATTTTTTGTGTGAACTGCTTGTTTTGAATTTCACTTCTTCTTCTTCTTCCTGTCCTCTCCATCTTGTTCTGTTACACCCATCACCTGCATGTCCTCTCTCACCACATCCGTAAACCTTCTCTTAGGCCTTCCTCTTCTCCTCTTCCCTGGCAGCTCTATCCTTAGCACCCTTCTCCCAATATACCCCTCATCTCTCCTCTGCACATGTCCAAACCAACACAATCTCACCTCTCTGACTTTGGCTCCAAATCATCCCACCTGAGCTGACCCTCTAATGTCCTCACTTCTAATCCTGTCCATCCTTGTCACACCCAATGCAAATCTTAGCATCTTTAACTCTGCCACCTCCAGCTCTGTCTCCTGTGCCACCGTCTCCAGCCCATATAACATAGCTGGTCTCACTACCGTCCTGTAGGCCATCCCTTTCACTCTTGCTCATACCCGTGAGTCACAAATCATTCCTGACACTCTTCTCCATCCTGCCTGCACTCTCTTCTTCACTTCTCTTCCTCAATCCCTATTACTCTGTACTGTTGATCCCAAGTATTTAAACTCATCCACCTTCACCAACTCTACTCCCTGCATCCTCACCATTCCACTGACCTCCCTCTCCTTTACAGACATATATTCTGTCTTGGTGGTCCTACTGACCTTCATTCCTCTCCTCTCTAGAGCAGATCTCCACCTCTCCAGGGTCTCCTCAACCTGCTCCCTACAGATCACAATGTCATCAGCAAACATCATAGTCCACAGGGACTCCTGTCTAATCTCATCTGTCAACCTGTCCATCACCATTGCAAATAAGAAAGGGCTCAGAGCCGATCCCTGATGTAATCCCACCTCCGTCACTCCTACCGCAGACCTCACCACTGTCGCACTTCCCTCGTACATATCCTGTACCACTCTGACATACTTCTCTGCCACTCCCGTCTTCCTCATACAATACCACAGCTCCTCTCCAGGTCCACAAAGACGCAATGCTACTCCTTCTGGCC
This sequence comes from Erpetoichthys calabaricus, assembly GCF_900747795.2. Classification (NCBI taxonomy): domain Eukaryota; kingdom Metazoa; phylum Chordata; class Cladistia; order Polypteriformes; family Polypteridae; genus Erpetoichthys; species Erpetoichthys calabaricus. Next base: position 89,475,192 of record NC_041410.2, on the reverse strand, counting down.
TTCTCTATACTTCCCCATCAACAGCATATTAACCGTACCTCCCAGTGGCTGAAGACCAGCTGTGGACTTGCCAGGCCGCTCGTCCTCTTCCTGATCTCATCAGCAAAACCAAAGCTCTCTGCTACTGGAAGGACAGCTTTAATGATGAACATGTCAGTACCCTCCTTCATTTCCTCTTGCAAAATGCGGCCTTCTCTCTTGGAAAGGACACCATAGACTCGTCCTGGAACCATAAAAATAATCATCATTATCTATACATATATACATTCATATGCACACATATACTGTATATATATATATATATATATATATATATAAATAAACACACACAAATATAAATATATATATATATATATATATATATATATATATATATATATATATATATATATATATATGAGGGGGTACCCAAAAATAAGCGGAATCTGTACCTGCTGCACAATTCAGACTTAGCTGTGAATATTACCGCTAAGTGATGCATACTACATAGTATTCTGTGGCAGTCTGTACTGCTCGTACACCATTCAGTGTCGCTTTTTCTTGGTGCTTATTAAACGTGTTCTGTGATTTTTGTGATGGGTGATCATAAAGAACAGCGAGTCTGCGTTAAATTTAGTTTTCTCTTAGGAAAACAGCTGGTGAAACTGGAGTGATGCTTGAAACTGCTTTTAAAGAGGAAGCTTTAAGTAAAACACAGGCCTACGAGTGGGTTTCACGTTTCAAATGAGGGGAAATGTCACTTGAAGACCAACCCAAATCTGGCTGACCTTCCACAATTAGGAATGACGAAGATCTTGAAAAAGTTCGCAATACAATTTACGGAGATCGTCGTCGGACTATTGAAGAGATTTCTGAATTGACTTGTGTGTGTCGTGGAGTTCTTGCCACCTTCCCTACTCGCTTGATTTTGCGTCGTGTGACTTTTTCTTGCTTCCGCATATAAAAAAGAACTCAAAGGAAAGCGTTTTTGTACCGTGGAGGAAGTCAAAGAAAAAGCGCTGCAGGCCTTGGATAACGCTCCTCTTCAGCAATTCCAAAAACGTTTCCGCCAGTGGGAAAACCGTTGGGACGAGTGCAGTCATTCACATGGAGACTAAAGGTAAGTCAAAATTATTAAAACAATTTTTTTTTCATTTCTGGTTATTTTTGGGTACCCCCTTGTATACATATACATACACACACACACACACATATATATATATATATATTATATATATATATGTATATTGTCACACACGTGCAAATAGGAGCCAGCTAAAGGGCCTGAGTAAATGCAATACTACACCAGACCATTGAGTGGCACAGTGTGCTGACTTGGGATTTTCTAGGAGCTTTATAGGCTCCTCCATGGTGTGGAATTCTTCCTTTTAACAAAAGAAAGCAGGCAACCTGCTGTACTATTTGAACCTCGTGGCCTTGACCCTGTGGTTGTTAGTTGACGGCAAAGTGATCAAAAACCAAGTGTTAACTATCATAATGGCAAAAAGAAAAAGAACAGCGGTGACATCTGCTGAGCATTAAGCACAACGTAGAAGTCAACTAAGTAACAAAAACAAATATGATAAGATGCTGAAACATGTAGACTAGCAAGAAGTAAACCTGAATATACAGTCAGGTCCGTAAGCATTGGGACAGGGGCACAATTTTCATCCTTTTGGCTCTGTATGCCACCCCAATGGATTTGAAATAAACCAATCATTAAGTGATTGAAATGTGGAATTTCTGCTTTAATTTAAAGCGTTTACCAAAAATATTGTATGAGCCATTTAGGAATGACAGCCATTTTTATATATGGTCCCCCATTTTCAAGGGCTCTAAAGTATTTGGACAAACTAACTTGATCATGAATATAACAATCATTTTCAATATTTGGTTAAAATCCCTTTGACTGCCTGAAGTCTGAACCCACAGCTTTCTCCAAGTGCTGGCTTTGCCAGGCCTGCTTGCCCATTGGACTTTCTGCCTTCAGTGTTGTCTTCAGCATGGTGCCCTGAAATGGAGGGACCATGTAGAAGTAGTGTTAAGATACTGCTGTGACCAAAAACGGATGCAAATCCCCTTAAATGAAACGACGGCTTGAGCAGACCTGCCATTGCTGTGTTCCCAAACGTTATGGTGCCCTGTGTTGCAGATTGGCCAGGGTTATTACCTGGCCGGGACACCAAAAAGAACCGGAAGGTGGCGGGAATAGCTTCCGGGCCACGAGGACACAATCGCCATGGAGCAGGAGAGGACCACGGGAAAGGAGAAAGAAGATTCTGACTCGTTGGGACCCGTGGCCACCGCCTGCGGGCGCTTTAAACCCCGCGGGACCCAGATATTGTTACTTCCGCCACACTCGACAAGATGGCGGAGGAACCTGCCAGGGACGCCCAGACTGCTTCCGGGGCAAAGGGCAGCACTTCCGCAAAACCAGGAAGTGCTGCCGGATGGACGTCATCAATCACCTGGAGCACATCCGGGCAGGAATAAAAGGGGCCGCCTTCTTACAATTGGGGAGCCAGAGTCGGGAGTGGGAGTAGGACGAAGCTCCCAGGAGGAGAGTAGAGGCGGCCAAGGACTGAGAAAGAGAGAATCAGTGGTGATTATTGCTTTGTGCATTGTGTTTATTTATGGAAAATAAACGTGTGCGTTTTATAAAGATGTGGTCTCCAGGCAACTATCACACCTGCCAAGGGGGGGGGACCACGGTGTGACTGAAATGTCTGCAAATCTTCTTAAATGAAAGTCTGCACTGGGCACTTTAATGACGTCGCAATTCTTTTGATTTGTAATTTTAAAGTGTGGAGGGGTGGTGGGGGAAATCAAGGAAAAAGGGGTCTTTGTCCCAAAAATCATGGAGGCCACTGTATCTATATCTGTTATTAGTGGCTTGATAAATGATGCGTTTCATAAAACGTCTAAAACACCGGCGTAGAGGAAGTTCACGTCCTCTTGTCCTGACACAGCTAATAAGAAACGGCAGTATAAAGCTTCTGATCACAAGGGGAATTTGGCTTATCTTGGACGATTAATTGAAGTTTAAGTAAGAAGCCAATCCACTTTAGTGTTACAGGTCTTCAACATGACATCACCGAGTGGGAGTGCTGCTGTTTAACAGCAGTTCCGCATTAGGCACAACTAACAACTATTTCCTGTCTAAGTAATAAATCATTTTTTTCAGCCGTGTAACTTAAGTCCAAAAAAATGTATTTAACAGCGAACGCATTAAACGTTAGAATTTACTGCAGCTCTGGGAAATGGACTTCCCCCCACTTACCAAGTACCTCTCCAGTAGCCATAATTTCACAAGTGTACATTGCAGCCATAAGTCGCTGGGGCTTAACCTGGAATGCATATCGACATGCATCTTTCATGGCGGCGATGAGCTGACCGGAGAATGGCCCATAGCAATCCGATCCGGCCGTTTCGGTTTTGCGTTTCTGAGCTGCACTGCAAGGAGACGCCTCACTGACTGGAGCAATGGGTTTGCAGTCTTCGTCACCACTTTGCCTGGCTTCAGCGTTCCCTTCTCCGCCATTCTGCTCTCCTTGGCTGTGCAACTTCACCGACGCATTGGCATTCACATAATCGTCTCGGCTGGGCTGTGACAAAGGAAGGTTCATATCCCATTTTTCCACAATAAAACAAACTCCCATCAGTGGCTCCTCACACATGGGCCCTGAAAGAGTAGCTAACTGGAAGCCACTGACAATGCTATTGTCAAAATCACGGTACGCAGCTGTGTCATTCGCAGCTTTATCAAGACACTGCCAAACCGAGGGTCTCTTATAATCTTCTATCCTGTTAAGTAAAATATTAGGCCCGTAGCGACGAGGACCAAAAGACCAGATCTGATCTACGGCATTTCTCCACTTCCTTCCTTGTAAATGAGATTTAAACGCTTCTTTTAGATCCTGGATTGCTTGCAGCGTTTTCGGACTGATTGCTAAAGTGTTTCGGCCCTCCTTCACTGATAAGTTGTACATCTCCATTGTTCGGATGAGATCAGTGCTTTGCTCTAAAAGTCGAGTCGCTCCTTCGGGAAGAGGCATGGCTCTCACGCCTATCGTCGATAACTTATTTGAGGTGGTCAGTGTGACTAATCCATCCGAATCTACCTGGACACCATCTGGATACTTGGACTGTTCCTCTTTCACCTGGTGGATCACCGCAACTTTCTGCTGTTTACCGATGTCTTCATTCACCATATCAACCTTTGGGGGTCGTATAACTGTCTCCCTGAATGGGATGATTGGTTCTGATGCGGTGATTTCTATCTTGGCAAACCTGAAATGACAACAAAAGACTAAATATGTAAAGTATTCAGAGGCTTGGAGGTTTTCATGCTTTAAACACAGCATCTCTGTTCACTCTTAGAAAACTGCTATAGCACCATTTCGACTATAAGGTGTACAACAACGTACCGTTCTCAAACCTGCTTATTCCAATTCAGGACCAGCCCTGTCGAGTGGAGTCCAGCCTTGTACCCATCCCTGGACTGGGCTTCAAACCATTTTAGGTCCATTCCTCTCACACACACCTATACTTACAGAGGACTAATTTTGAATACATTTATAGTATGTCTAAAATATATAGAATTTACATATATTGTCACGTGTGTGGACATAGGGGACAGCTGAAGGGCTCTAGTGACTGTAATTCTACCACCACACCAGGGGTTGGCGCTGTGTCCTTATGCCTTTTCCCTTCCTCCCTCTGCAGACTGGATGATTGATGGCTGTAACACCTCTGATGTCACTTCCAGTGTCTGTGCACCGGGACCCACCTCTTCCTGTTGGATAGACTGGAAACCGGAAGCTCTGCCATCTTTGTTAGGTCAGTTGGAACTTACTGTGTGTTTTTGTTTATGAAAAAATCTTCAATTATATGGTGTCACCAGGCTTTTGTTTACTACAGTCTTTATTGTTGTCTTATCCTTCTCTTACTATACTGTGGCGGACGCCCCTTCAGTATATGATCAGGGGGAGCAGCCATGGACTATTCAATATCTCCCCCTGGACACTAAATGGCATCCCCCCTGGGTTGGAGCGGTGCCTCTGTCTCCTGCAGGGCTCCATGGGAATTGGAGTTTGGTGCAGCCCTGTTGGGTCCCGCAGGCGCCGCCAGGGGGTGTTGCAGCTGGAACTCCTGAGCCCTTGTGGGCAGTGTTTTCACCACATCTAGAAGTGCAGCCGGAACTCAGCAATCAAGCACCTGGAGCACTTCTGGGTGAACTATAAAAGGGGCCAGCAGCCACCAGTCCGGGAGCCTGAGTCGGGAGGTGGAGGCCAACACTTGCCAGGAGGAGTGGTGGTGGAGACCAGTGTGTTTTGTGTAGTGCTTGTGGCGTTTTTGGGACTGTGTACTGCTTGTGGGACATGGGGAAGACATTCCCCACAGGTGAAGAAAAATAAAGGTTTATTGGTTTTTTATACGTGCCTCCGGTGTCGGTCTGTGTCGGGTTGGCGCCTATATAACGTCTTTGTTAATAATTATATATATATATATATATATATATATATATATATATATATATACAGTAATCCCTCCTCCATCGCGGGGGTTGCGTTCCAGAGCCACCCGCGAAATAAGAAAATCCGCGAAGTAGAAACCATATGTTTATATGGTTATTTTTATATTGTCATGCTTGGGTCACAGATTTGCGCAGAAACACAGGAGGTTGTAGAGAGACAGGAACGTTATTCAAACACTGCAAACAAACATTTGTCTCTTTTTCAAAAGCTTAAACTGTGCTCCATGACAAGACAGAGATGACAGTTCAGTCTCACAATTAAAAGAATGCAAACATATCTTCCTCTTCAAAGGAGCAAACAAATCAATAGGGCTGTTTGCTTTTAAGTATGCGAAGCACCGCGGCACAAAGCTGTTGAAGGCGGCAGCTCACACCCCCTCCGTCAGGAGCAGAGAGAGAGAGAGGGACAGATAAAAAAATCAATACGTGCCCTTTGAGCTTTTAAGTATGCGAAGCACCGTGCAGCATACTTAAAAGCTGCACACAGAAGGTAGCAAAGTGAAGATAATCTTTCAGCATTTTTAGACGAGCGTCCGTATCGTCTAGGTGTGCGAACAGCCCCCCTGCTCACACCCCCTACGTCAGGATCAGAGAAAGTCAGCGCAAGAGAAAGAGAAAGAAAAGTAAGTTGGGTAGCTTCTCAGCCATCTGCCAATAGCGTCCCTTGTATGAAATCAACTGGGCAAACCAACTGAGGAAGCATGTACCAGAAATTAAAAGACCCATTGTCCTCAAAAACCCGCGAACCAGCGAAAAATCCGCGATATATATTTAAATATGCTTACATATAAAATCCGCGATGGAGTGAAGCCGCGAAGGGCGAAGCGCGATATAGCGAGGGATTACTGTATATATATATACATATACACACACACACACACACACACACACACACACACACACACACACACACACACACACACAGTACTGTGCAAAAGTTTTAGGCAGGTGTGAAAAAATGCTGTAAACAAAGAATGCTTTCAAAAATGGAAGTGTTAATCATTTATTTTCATCAATCAACAAAATGCAGTGAATGAACAAAAGAGAAATCTAAATCAAATCAATATTTGGTGTGACCACCCTTTGCCTTCAAAACAGCATCAATTCTTCTAGGTACACTTGCACACAGTGTTTGAAGGAACTCGGCTGGTAGGTTGTCCCAAACATCTTGGAGAACTAACCACTAATCTTCTGTGGATGTAGGCTTCCTCACATCCTTCTGCCTCTTCATGTAATCCCAGACACACTCGATGATGTTGAGATCAGGGCTCTTTGGGGGCCATACCATCACTTCCAGGACTTCTTGTTCTTCTTTACGCTGAAGATAGTTCTTAATGACTTTGGCTGTATGTTTGGGGTCGTTGTCCTGCTGCAGAATAAATTTGGGGCCAATCATACGCCTCTCTGATGGTATTGCATGATGGATAAGTATCTGCCTGTATTTCTCAGCATTGAGAACACCATTAATCCTGACCAAATCTCCAACTCCATTTGCAGAAATGCAGCCCCAAACGTTCAAGGAACCTCCACCATGCTTCACTGTTGCCTGCAGACACTCATTATTGTACCGCTGTCCAGCCCTTTGATGAACAAACTGCCTTCTGCTACAGCCAAATATTTCAAATTTTGACAATTCATCAGTCCAGAGCACCTGCTGCCATTTTTCTGCACCCCAGTTCCTATGTTTTCGTGCATACTTGAGTCGCTTGGCCTTGTTTCCACGTCGGAGGTATGACTTTTTGGCTGCAACTCTTCCATGAAGACCACTTCTGGTCAGACTTCTCCAGACAGTAGATGGGTGTACCTGGGTCCCACTGGTTTCTGCCAGATCTGAGCTGATGGCACTGCTGGACATCTTCTGATTTCGAAGGGTAATAAGCTTGATGTGTCTTTCATCTGCTGCACTAAGTTTACTTGGCCGACCACTGCGTCTACAATCCTCAACGTTGCCTGTTTCTTTGTGTTTCTTCAAAAGAGCTTGAACAGCACATCTTGAAACCCCAGTCTGCTTTGAAATCTTTTTCTGGGAGAGACCTTGCTGATGCAGTAGAACTACCTTGTGTCTTGTTGCTGTGCTCAATCTTGCCATGACATAAAACTGTCTTCCACAACCTCACCTTGGTAGCAGAGTCTGGCTGTTCCTCACCCAGTTTTAAGCCTCCTATGCAGCTGTTTCTGTTTCAGTTAATGACTGTGTTTCAACCTACGTGTGACATTGATGATCATTAGCACCTGTTTGGTACAATTGGTTGATCAGACACCTGACTAGAATCCTACAAAATCCCTGACTTTGTGCAAGTGGACCTATAAGAATTGATGCTGGTTTGAAGGCAAAAGGTAGGAACACCAAATATTGATTTGATTTAGATGTTTCTTTTGTTCGCTCACTTTGCATTTTGTAAATTGATAACAATAAACAATCATTATTTATATTTCTGAAAGCATTCTTTGTTTACAGCATTTTATCACACCTGCCTAAACCTTTTGCAGAGTACTGTGTATATATATATATATATATATATATATACACACACATATATATACTAGGGGGTTTTCCCCCTGCTCACTTTGTTTGCCAACCCCCGTGGCCTGCGCTATGCGCCAGCCACTTTGTGTCTCTGCCACTCACATTGTGAAGAGAGGGGATGAACGCACCCCAAGGAGACACGATTGCTCCTCTGACACCCACTCTTAAACGGTGATACAATTGGAAACAAATAGTTTTTTTTTTTTTTTTTACCCCCTCTTTGCTCGATCAGCTGCTGGCTTGCTGCTGCTGCCGTGCCATGTGATTTGCATCTCGCACGGCACCTCGAACATTTAAAAGCCTGTACAGCAGCTGTCCTACTCTTTGTCTTTTATTTCCGGTCCCGGGTGTGGTTAAATCTCTTCGCACAAAGTCTCGTCTTGTGGGACGCAAGTTCTTGATATTTTTTAGTTTAGAATTTAAAAACAGAATAAGAATAAATTCTGAAAAGAATGATACCAAACATATACATGTAGGTTTTAAAATAAGCCCAATTTAAAGCGTGACAAAAAAACGTCACATATAACTGTCGCACTTTTAGGCGTAGGGTTTTATATATACACAGAGTAGATATATATAATCACATAAGGTAAAACGCCAGCCAGGAGGTTGATGAACTACACTGACGTCTCTTCTCCCTTCTCTGCAGCACCACAGAAGAGAAGACTGACTATAGACTAACCCATTTCCACTTCCTTTTCCAGATCATGCCCTCCTGCTGACCTCACTTCCACCAGTGCCCTGTTGGACCCTCCTCTTCATTTCCACCATCTATAAAAGCAGTCAGTTCCATTTAGGTCTCAGTCTTTTGAGACTACTCTACAGAACTCATAACTTCTGACAAGGTGGATCACCAAATCTTTTTCTTGTCTTTGTGTTCTCTTTTATAATATATATTACATATATATATATATATATATATATATATATATATATATATATATATATATATACATATAAATATTAATAAATATATATTAATTAACTAATTAATTAATATTAACATATAAATATATTTATACACACACATACAGTACATATATAAATTGTTATTCATGCACGTCACAGGATCACCTTTCAGGCCAAGCTTAGAATATGTAACACCATCTTGGGATGACAAGGGGGTGCTGTTGTTAATGGTGTCAGTTCCCTTTCCTTCCACAGTGCCAAGACGACGCCCAATTTAGGGCAACTGACTCCACCCCTTTTCAGTGTAACTGCTTTAAAAGCCCAGGAGCCCCCCGGCTGGTGGTTTCTACTTGTTGACTGAGTGCACAGCAAGATGGAAATCTGACACAAACCGACTGACAACAGCTCGAAGGCTATGCGTAATTATTTTTGCCCAATGTCTTTTCACGATGATGCAGCTGGTGTCCCAAGATTAATAAACATACATACACAGACACACACAGACGTTTACTAACATCTCTTCTCTTCCTCACTCTATAGACCGGATGATTGACAGACCCACCACCTGGACCTGCCTTTTCCCGTCTGGCCTGGCCTGTACTTAACCGTAAGTGTTGCCATCTTGGAGCAGTCACTTTGAGACTCACGTCTGTGAAGACGTCTTTTACTCTTTCTTCAACACATTTATATGTCGTGTTTATTTTCTGTTAATCTCTTTATGCTTGTCTGTGTTTTTTCGTTACAATATATAGTGGAAGATAGGGGGCGTCACTGAGCCCAACTGACACAAACAGTCATGTATTCATATATGTATGATGATTTTTTTTTTGTCCAAGTACTTTTACGGAGCACTGTATATATCGGAATGGTGAATATTTTGATTTTCTTCTCTTTCCTCTGCACACGTGTTCCTTCCCGACTCTGACTCCCCGAGGTGATTGAGAGGGGGCTCCTTTGAAGCCAGACCCTGGAAGTACTATCTGGAGTTTGGGTAAAGTCCAGAGGCGGTAGTTCCAGGGTCAGGGGGAAATGTAATGAAGCAAGGATGACTCATCCCCAAGCTGGCATTAACTGTACCCAGCAGAGCTGCTCTCATGGGACTGCCATTCCCGGATTGCCCATTGGTTTTGGAAAATGGGAGCAGTAACACATGGATGCTGCCCTCTAGGATGCTGCCAATACCCCCCCCCCATAAGATCCTTACATTATTTTGGTCTCCCTGTCAGGCAAGGGGCCAACTTTCCTTCCAGGAAGGGATGCCGGACAATCCCATATGGCACTTACAATATGTAAGCAAAGACACACCTACTGATTAATATATATTAAAAATGTATTAGACATACAGATACACGGGCAATTAACATTTGGTAGAATCTGAAAGAAAAGCTACAAACGCACATAAAATTGAAAGCATATTTATTCAACTAAACCACACGGCTGCCAAAAAATGCTTATTACCATAATGGCATTCCCATCTGGTGAATCTAAGAAGACTGCAAAAGAGATCCACCTAAAATGATTTCACAGCCTGCTTTACTAACATGAATGTCACCGAGTGAACCGTAACTACTGAGCGGCTCTCAAGCATTTATGGAAACTGCAATTCTCTCGTAGGAAACCCTCAAGAAGGCCGCTTATTACACAATGCAGCCACCGTGCAGACTGAAGAGTTTCGAAGATTGCTGGTTAGTCTGGCAAGAAGTTACACGGCATCTGTTGGGCTTTCAACATCTGTACTAGGAGAAATGCCCAACTCCCACTTTTTTTTAGGAGTTTCTTTATCGCACACAAATGGTAAGAAATGGCTGTTTAATGAAGATGTGCAAGCGGCTCTTCATACTTTCTATGTTAAAGTATTTTACAGGTATGACATAAAAACTGAACTGGGCAGAATTATGGATTATTGCTGGGTCAGTCACCTGGTCATGCTGATGAATATTGTGAATTACGTGATAGGCACTAAATAATCTAACTATTTTCAAATTTATGCCACATGTACAGGGGGCAAGAGCCAGCAAACCCTGTAACTGGACAAAGCAGAGTTAAAAAAAAAAATTTTGAGTGCTCTCCCCTCGACTTTCTCGTATACTCAGATATGGGGATGGATATTTGAGGAGTAAACCGCAAGACAATGATCATATTTTTATTTTATATTATATTATATATTATATTTATATTATATATTAACCATAAATAACAAATCAAATCAATAATATGTTGAACAATTATTATAAAAGTAAATTTGAATAAATCGGACTCTGCAGCTGCATGAAAAAAAGTACCACTTCTGGTTAGCGGAAATAACTCGAAAGTTGATAAGAAATCTACGTTTTGTACCTAATACTTGTATGCAAAACTTGGTTGACTGAAGTGAAAGCGTACTCAAGTTATCATGTTTACACACACATGCACTGACACACAGGCATAATTCCAAAAATGGTATTTTCGGACTCAGGGAAGTCTAAAACTTTGCGATTTCACTCAACTTTTGGACAATTGCAATACTTTCCCTACGAGAAAGTAAATCGGACTCGGAGGACTAAAACGCCAAGGTTTCATCATAATCTCGAGGTCAAATTTTTTGGATGATTACAATTCTTTCCTTATACTTCGTATACGAAAAAGTAAAAAAAGGAATGGAGAGAATACACAATAAAAACCATAATGTCGGAAAGCAATCTTCCCTTTTATCCTGTTGTAACATTTGTGTCCAACAGCAGCTCATCTATACTTCTGTTTTTATACTTCATGCTGCCTCTGTTACTTATTATCTATCTGCTACTTATTATTTATGTTTATCTTTATACGTTGGTTTTGTCATTGGTGTGGACAGAAAAGAAAGAATTTCATTGTACAGGGAAATGTGTTTCCTTACTGTGCACATGACAAACTTTGACAGAAAGTAAGGAAAAGACACAAAAAAAATTTATGGATGGGTCCTTCAAACCCCTCCTTTAACCGTCACCTTATTGTGGTGGAGGGGTTTGCGTGTCCCAATGATCCTAGGAGCTCTGTTGTCCGGGGCTTTATGCCCCTGGTAGGGCCACCCAAGGCAAACTGGTCCTAGGTGAGGGATGAGACAAAGAGCGGTTAAACAAACCTCCTATGAAGAAAAACCATTTTGGACGGCGTTTTCCCTTGCCCGGACGCGGGTCACCAGGGCCCCACTCTGGAGCCAGGCCTGGAGGTGGGGCTCGATGGCGAGCGCCTGGTGGCCTAGCCTGCACCCATGGGGCTCGGCCGGGCACAGCCCGAAGAGGCAACGTGGGTCCCCCTTCCCATGGGCTCACCACCTATGGGAGGGGCCAAGGAGGTCGGGTGCAGTGTGAGTTGGGTGGTGGCCGAAGGCGGGGACCTTGGCGGTCCGATCCTCGGCTACAGAAGCTGGCTCTTGGGACGTGGAATGTCACCTCTCTGAAGGGGAAGGAGCCTGAGCTAGTGCGCGAAGTTGAGAGGTTCCGGCTAGATATAGTTGGACTCACCTCGACGCACAGCTTGGACTCTGGAACCAATCTCCTTGAGAGGGGCTGGACTCTGTACCACTCTGGAGTTGCCCCCGGTGAGAGGCGCTGAGCAGGTGTGGGTATACTTATTGCCCCCCAACTTGGAGCCTGTACATTGGGGTTTACCCCGGTGGACAAGAGGGTAGCCTCCCTTCGCCTTCGGGTGGGGGGACGGGTCCTAACTGTTGTTTGTGCGTATGCACCGACCAGCAGTTCGGAGTACCCACCCTTTTTGGAGTCCCTGGAGGGGGTGCTAGAGGGCATACCTTCTGGGGACTCCCTCGTTCTGCTGGGAGACTTCAATGCTCACGTGGGCAATGACAGTGAGACCTGGAAGGGCGTGATTGGGAGGAATGGCCCCCCTGATCTGAACCCGAGCGGTGTTTTGTTATTGGACTTCTGTGCTCGTCACGGATTGTCCATAACGAACACCATGTTCAAGTATAGGGGTGTTCATATGTGCACTTGGCACCAGGACACCCTAGGCCTCAGTTCGATGATCGACTTTGTGGTCGTGTCGTCGGACTTGCGGCCACATGTCTTGGACACTCGGGTGAAGAGAGGGGCGGAGCTGTCAACTGATCACCACCTGGTGGTGAGTTGGCTTCGATGGTGGGGGAGGATGCCGGTCAGGCGTGGTAGGCCCAAACGTGTTGTGAGGGTCTGCTGGGAACGTCTGGCAGAGCCCCCTGTCAGAAGTAGCTTCAACTCCCACCTCCGGCAGAACTTCGACCACATCCCGAGGGAGGTGGGGGACATTGAGTCCGAATGGGCCATGTTCCGTGCCTCTATTGTTGAGGCAGCTGACCGGAGCTGTGGCCGTAAGGTGGTCGGTGCCTGTCGTGGCGGCAATCCCCGAACCCGCTGGTGGACACCGGCGGTGAAGGATGCCGTCAAGCTGAAGAAGGAGTTCTACCGGTCCCTTTTGTCCTGTGGGACCCTGGAGGCAGCTGATAGGTACCGGCAGGCCAAGCGGAATGCGGCTTTGGTGGTTGCTGAGGCAAAAACTCGGGCGTGGGAGGAGTTTGGGGAGGCCATGGATAACGACTTTCGGACGGCTTCGAGGAGATTCTGGTCCACCATCCGGTGTCTCAGGAAGGGGAAGCAGTGCAGTGTCAACACTGTATATGGTGGGGATGGTGCGCTGCTGACCTCGACTCGGGACGTTGTGGGTCGGTGGGGGGAGTACTTCGAAGACCTCCTCAATCCCATTAACATGCCTTCCAATGAGGAAGCAGAGCCTGGGGACTCAGAGGTGGGCTCCCCCATCTCTGGGACTGAGGTCACCGAGGTGGTCAAAAAACTCCTTGGTGGTAGGGCCCCGGGGGTGGATGAGATACGCCCGGAGTTCCTCAAGGCTCTGGATGTTGTAGGACTGTCTTGGCTGACACGCCGCTGCAACATCGCATGGACATCAGGGACAGTGCCTCTGGATTGGCAGACCGGGGTGGTGGTCCCCCTCTTTAAGAAGGGGGATCGGAGGGTGTGTTCCAACTACAGAGGGATCACACTCCTCAGCCTCCCTGGAAAAGTCTATTCAGGGGTCCTGGAGAGGAGGGTCCGTCGGATAGTCGAGCCTCGGATTCAGGAGGAACAGTGTGGTTTTCGTCCTGGTCGCGGAACAGTGGACCAGCTCTATACCCTTAGCAGGGTCCTGGAGGGTGCATGGGAGTTTGCCCAACCAGTCTACATGTGTTTTGTGGACTTAGAAAAGGCATTCGACCGTGTCCCTCGGGGAATCCTGTGGGGGGTACTGCGAGAGTATGGGGTACCGGCCCCCCTGATAAGGGCTGTTCAGTCCCTGTACGATCGGTGCCAGAGCTTGGTCCGCATTGCCGGCAGTAAGTCGAACCCGTTTCCAGTGAGAGTTGGACTCCGCCAGGGCTGCCCTTTGTCACCGATTCTGTTCATATCTTTTATGGACAGAATTTCTAGGCGCAGCCAGGGTGTTGAGAGGGTCCAGTTTGGTGGGCTCAGGATTGGGTCACTGCTTTTTGCAGATGATGTTGTCCTGTTTGCTTCATCAGGACGTGATCTTCAGCTCTCTCTGGATCGGTTCGCAGCCGAGTGTGAAGCGGCTGGGATGAGAATCAGCACCTCCAAATCCGAGACCATGGTCCTCAGCCGGAAAAGGGTGGAGTGCCCTCTCAGGGTTGGTAGCGAGATCCTGCCCCAAGTGGAGGAGTTCAAGTATCTCGGGGTCTTGTTCACGAGTGAGGGAAGAATGGAGCGTGAGATCGACAGGCGGATCGGTGCGGCATCCGCAGTAATGCGGGCGTTGCATCGGTCTGTCGTGGTGAAAAAGGAGCTGAGCCGCAAGGCGAAGCTCTCAATTTACCAGTCGATCTATGTTCCTACCCTCACCTATGGTCATGAGCTATGGGTAGTGACCGAAAGAACGAGATCGCGAATACAAGCGGCTGAAATGAGTTTCCTCCGCAGGGTGTCTGGGCTTTCCCTTAAAGATAGGGTGAGAAGCTCAGTCATCCGGGAGGGGCTCAGAGTAGAGCCGCTGCTCCTCCGCATCGAGAGGAGTCAGATGAGGTGGCTCGGGCATCTGATCAGGATGCCTCCTGGACGCCTCCCTGGTGAGGTGTTCCGGGCACGTCCAACCGGGAGGAGGCCCCGGGGAAGACCCAGGACACGCTGGAGGGACTATGTCTCTCGACTGGCCTGGGAACGCCTTGGGATTCTCCCGGAAGAGCTAGAAGAAGTGGCCGGGGAGAGGGAAGTCTGGGCATCTCTGCTCAAGCTGCTGCCCCCGCGACCCGACCTCGGATAAGCGGGAGACAATGGATGGATGGATGGATGGATGGGTCCTTCAAAACTTTAGAACATAAGAAATTCGTCAAATGAAAAGAGACCATCAAGCTCGTTTATCTCATCCAGATTCTTCCTAAAGGTGGTCAAGGTTTCTACTTCAACTCCGTTCCTCGAATGTTTCTTCCAAATTCCCACAAATCTTTGTATAAAGAAGAGCTTCCTGGCTTAAGTCATACATATTTTCAGCTCAACAAGAGCAGAAAACCCACCTAATGGCTCAGTGGACCAGCCCAATAAATGACATTGTTGACGAGAGGGGAGTAAGTTTTGGCACGACTGATGTCCAGGTTGGACTTTTTTTCCACTTTGGACATCGTTCCCCTTTGCAGTTTTGCTGCTATCAACTTCATAGAGTGTTGCCGTTTGGGAAGTCGCACATACCCTTTGAAAATATCGCAAAAAACAAATATATACCACCAAATGAAATTTTTTCCATGCACAACACTTTCCCAATTTGGTGTGAAAACCTCATATCTGGCAATCCTGGCTTCACTCTTAAATGCACTTCCAATTTATTACCATTGGTGTCCTCGAGGACGTGATTCACCGCTTAACTAGAAAAGTTCTGCTGAATCTGATTTTGAAGACTCCCATATAGTCTCCTCTGCTAGAAACTGAACGCGTTTAATTCTCAAGAGTCTGCAAAACATACGCAGGACATGTCCTCAAGTCCCATGATGCACTTGGTTGCTCTTCTCTGCACGAGTCCACCTTCTGCTCTGCCTTTCTTGTAGCTCGGTGAGCAGAATTGCACACAGTAGTGGTCTCGCTAGTGCATTATAAAGTCATAACGTCCCTCAAATTTTTACAATATAACCTATAGTGAGAAGTTAAGTAAAATGATAACTTTTATTGGCTAACTAGAAAGATTACAATATGCAAGCTTTCGAGGCAACTCAGGCCCCGTTTTCAGGCAAGTTAGGGGTAGGGTTATGGTTAGGATTTAGGGAAAGGTCAGGGCTTGCGTCCACAGCGCTGCAAATTGAGCTGTCTGTTTTTGGTCTGAGGGGTGCCCCATAATACACCGGCCATCGCCACTAATTTGATTGGGCTATTTCCATATTCAGGTCCCCTCGTATTAAAATCTGTTGGAAAATTGAGTTTTAGGTTGATGTATCCCTTTCGTCTCTGCCCTTTTCCTTCCCTTATTTTCTTAGTACATGTACCTAATCCAATGTGCGAACATCTAGTCTGCCGTACTCCTAGTCTAGTGTCTGTTATTGCCCGCTGTTTGAAAATCCTTAAAACTAATTGGGGGGAAAAAGGATGGAAAGTGCTCCTGAATATACCTGTTGGTATCCGTTAGATTTTTGTTTGTTCCACAAAGTCTAACCTTTCTGAGAAGTTGATTAGTGGGATATAGATTCTACTGTTTGGGAGGGTCTTTTGATCTGTGCTATAAAGTCTCTATTTGTTTAGCCGTCATCTCCCTGACCTTATTTTGCTTATTGTTAATCCGAGGGAAAGTATAACAGCTTTTATGTCCCTATTTGACGTTAGTGTTTCAAGAATTGCAGTTGCGTTCTGGAATGTTGCCCCTGGAAAACTGTCCATTTGAATCTCGCTATGTTGATGCTCCGGGATCCTAGAGAGGTTCAAGTCACCAATTATGAGATAGGACTTTTTAAGGATTAAGTACCAGTCTATATTTTTTCGGAATGGATTAATATGTCAGATCGGCCTGTTTCCGACTGGGCTTGGTGGGCTGAAAATGTCTTTCTCCTTTGAGTATTTTAAGGCTAGCTTTGGAGATACGTTTGGTACAACTGTCCCTGTTGTTTCTGTTTCTAGTAAAAGGTGTCGTCATTTTGCTTAACTTCTCACTACATCCATAATGGCTAACACAGTACAATACCCTAGTACTACAATATAACCTAAACTTTTATTTGCCTATTTAATCACTTCTGCGCTTTTCTTAAGATTATGAAAATGCTGTGTCAACATAAACCTCTAAATCTGTTTCAGAGGTCTCTTCCTGTAGGACAGTGTCTCCCATTTTGTATTTAGAATTGACGTCCCTGTTCACTACATGGAGCACTTTGTGATTTCTCCCCATATAAAATATCCCTATTTTCCTTAGGAAACATCAGTAATTTCTGTACTAATGAAGTTATACTTCGGAGGAGTGCTTTTTCATTTAGAAATCCATTAGCTACATGGCTCTTGGTATTATATTGCTTTTAATTGCAAACATCTGTTGGGATTGGTAAATCAATGTGTTGTACAAGTACTGTACAGACTTTAAAAATGAGTTTAATGAATACATTAGAGAATTTCTTTCTGATAAGGTCTGTTTATTAATGCCATAGTCATCACTAAAATAAAATATTATACCTGTCTGCTCAAAAACACAACGCCTACAATAAAGGCACAACAAGTCAATACTGACGTCTGCTAAAACGTGACTACAGTGGTGCCATATAATCCAAAGCACTTGTATATCAAAGCGAATTTCCTCTTAAGAAATAATTGGAAACTCAGATGATTCGTTCCACAACCTAAAAATATTCATATAAAATGATTAATACAAAATATAAAGTAAAAATACATAAAACAAATTAACCTGCAACTTACTTTTGAAAAGAATCGTGACTGGTGTGAGGTACACGAGAGAGAGAAGAGGAGGAGAGTTATTTTGTAGGACGACTTTCACTATAACTAACTATAACTAACGGAATCACTGCTGTCTATTGGCTCACTGGAATCTTTTTTTTTTGCGACTTTAACAAGGAATCTCTCAAGTTGCTTTTGCCAGAAGAGTCACTACACTTGGACACAAAATTTAAAAAAATGCTTTATACACTGTAAGGTTTCTAAACTCTTTTAGGATTCCCCCCCAAACAGGACGACGCGCGGAAGAGCATCCCGAAACAACCGCAGGCTCACAGCACTATAGCAGTTCGCCACAAAAGCGAATCCGAGAAGATCACAGTTATGCTATAAGCACCTGCCGTCGTTGGGACATGCAAGGCACATTATAAATGCAAGGGCAAAGGATTACTTGGCCAGTTACCTGGCCCCGGACCCTGCCTGACTGCTGTGTCTGTGTATAGGAGAGTGGCAGATCCCGCTACAATAAATAACCGTGCTGTTCCTGTTTCAAGCTGAATAAAGCTGGTTTTGCTAAAGTACTGAGACTCGGCCTCGTGTTTTGGGGTGCAAGGCAGGGACTCACACGTTACAGCTAGGGCTGCAACGAATAGTCGACTATAGTCTCTTTGTAATTACTGAGCCCACCAGTTTGTTCTTTCTTCTTCATGATATTCCATACAGTTGATTTCAGTCATCCTACGGTTTTCCCGATGTCTCCAGTGGTTTTCTTCTTGTTTTTCAGCCTTATAATGGCTTGTTTGACTTTTATTGGCACAGCTCTTGTCCTCATGTTGAACAATAGCAACTCCAGCGGTGGTCTGCTTTGGATCTCGGGCCATTCCTTTTCATCTCCACACGTTGCTGTTGCCATCACTCTGATGAGGATTCTTCTGTCATCGTCAGTGGAGGTCTTCCTTGGCCTACCAGACCCTTTGTGATTACTGAGCCCACCAGTGTGTTCTTTCTTCTTCATGGTATTCCATACAGTTGATTTCAGTCATCCTACGGTTTTCCCGATGTCTTCAGTGGTTTTCTTCTTGTTTTTCAGCCTCATAATGGCTTGTTTGACTTTTATTGGCACAGCTCTTGTCCTCATGTTGAACAATAGCAACTCGAAAGGTGGTCTGCTTTGGATCTTGGGCCGTTCCTTTTCATCTCCACACGTTGCTGTTGCCATCACTCTGATGAGGATTCTTCTGTCATCGTCAGTGGAGGTCTTCCTTGGCCTACCAGACCCTTTGTGATTACTGAGCCCACCAGTGTGTTCTTTCTTCTTCATGGTATTCCATACAGTTGATTTCAGTCATCCTACGGTTTTCCCGATGTCTCCAGTGGTTTTCTTCTTGTTTTTCAGCCTCATAATGGCTTGTTTGACTTTTATTGGCACAGCTCTTGTCCTCATGTTGAACAATAGCAACTCGAAAGGTGGTCTGCTTTGGATCTTGGGCCGTTCCTTTTCATCTTCACATGTTGCTGTTGCCATCACTCTGATGAGGATTCTTCTGTCATTGTTAGTGGAGGTCTTCCTTGGCCTACCAGACCCTTTGTGATTACTTAGCCCACCAGTGTGTTCTTTCTTCTTCATGATATTCCATACAGTTGATTTCAGTCATCCTATGGTTTTCCCAATGTCTCCAGTGGTTTTCTTCTTGTTCTTAAGCCTCATAATGGCCTCTTTCACTTTCACTGGCTCAGCTCTTGTGCTCACCTTGAACAACATGGCAACTCCAGACTCCAAAGGGTAGATGCAGGCCGAAAGTATTTTACGAAGGAAGGAATCATAAACTCCTGTGACGCCAACTGTCCCAAACATAATGGTGTCCTGAAAGGGAGTTGGGGGGTCGGGGGAGTTCACAGTGTGACGAAAATGTCTGCAAATCCCCTTATATGAAAGCCTGCAATGTGCACTTTGGTTTGTTTGATTTGTCATTTTACTCTGTCGAGCAGACTGGCAAATCAAATAAAAATGTGTCTTTGTCCCCAAACATTATGGAGGGCACTGTAGATACTCAGAATGAGGAATTAAGAATGAAGCTCTTCTACTGATAAATAACTTTATAAATAACTATCCATAAATAGGTCAAAAGTTATACGCAACTATAAAAAGAAACAAAAATAAAACGTGAGCACATTATTCTTAAACAAAAGGTTAAGTGTAGGGGCATTTCCACTTTAAAGTCACAATGTCTAGGTGGAGAGTGAAAAAGAAAAGCAACAAAGGCAGGAAAAAGTTAACAGAGCAGCACAGGAAAAAGAAAGGAAAAGCACCACTTACTACACAGCCGCCTGCCTCGTAGCACGACGTACAAAATCAGTGTCATAAATGGACCGATATAGAGTTGTACACGCAGGCTCATCAAAGCTAAGAATTCAGACAATAGAGAGTTTCCATGCTGCTCACAGCATATTTTAGATTCCCAAATCTGAATCAAGGGAAAGAGCAAAAAGGACACAATAAGAAAGAACACTTGTGTCAATCCAACGAAATACGCGGACCTCCAGTCAGTCACATGATGCTACGGTGGCTGCCGTATGTGCGGGAAGTGTCATGTGTGGATATGACATTGTACAGTCGTGGCCAAAGGTTTGGAGAATGACCCAAGTGTTTGTTGGTTTTCACAAAGTTTGCTGCTTCAGTGTTTTTTGATCTTTTCGTCAGATGTTTCTATTTGTACACTGAAGTAGAATGACAAGCATTTCAGAAGATTCAAAGGCTTTTATTGACAATTCCATTGAAGTTTATGTGCAGCGTCCATATTTGCAGTGTTGGCCCTTCTTTCTTTATCAAGACCTCTGCAATTTGCCCTGGCAGGCTGTCTGTCAATCAAGTTCTGGGCTAAATCCTGACTGATGTCAGCCTGTTCTTGCATCATCAATGCTTGGAGTTTGTCAGAATTGGTGGGTTGTTTGTTTGTCCACCCGCCTCTTGAGGATTGACCACAAGTTCTCAGTGGGGAGTTTCCAGGGCCATCAACCTAAAATTTCGATGTTTTGTTCCCTGAGCCACTTAGTTCTCGCTTTTGTCTTATGGCCAGGTGCTTCATCATGCTGGAACAGGTATTGTGGGTCACCAAACTGTTCTGGGATGGTGGAGAGAAGTTGCTCTCAGAGGATGTTTCGCTCCCATTCTTTATTCAGGGCTAAACTCCTGTGTTACCTCAGCAGTGTGTTTGGCTCATTATCTTGTTGTAGGATGAAGTGCCGTCAATGAGTTTGGAGGCACTGACTGCAACTCGAGCAGATCTGATGTTTCTCTACACCTCAGGCTTCATTGTGCCTCTGCTGTCAGCAGTTCCATCATCACCGAAGAGAAGTGTGCCAGGACCTGTGGCAGCCATACATGCCCAAGCCATAACACCCCTACCACCATGTTTAACAGATGAGGTAAAATCTTTGGGGGGTGGGGGGGTCTAGGGGTATGGGTTCCATCTCATCTCCACACTTTGCCATCACTCTGATCAGGTTCGTCTTTGTCTCTTCTGTCCACAAGACCTTTTCCCAGAAGTCCTTTTTCATAAAATGTAATCTGGCCGACTATACTACCTGAGAAGGCTGACATCCTTCAACATTTGCAATAAGATGCTGCAGATGTTCTATCAGATGGTTGTGGCGAGCGCCCTCTTCTATGCGGTGGTGTGCTGGGGAGGCAGCATAAAGAAGAGGGACACCTCACGCCTGGACAAACTGGTGAGGAAGGCAGGCTCTATTGTAGGCATGGAGCTGGACAGGTTGACATCCGTGGCAGAGTGACGGGCGCTGAGCAGACTCCTGTCAATCATGGAGAATCCACTGCATCCACTGAACAGGATCATCTCCAGACAGAGGAGCAGCTTCAGCGACAGACTGCTGTCACCGTCCTGCTCCACTGACAGACTGAGGAGATTGTTCCTCCACCACACTATGTGACTCTTCAATTCCACTGGGGGGTAAACATTATACAAAGTTACTGTCTGTATACCTGCATTGTTATCACTCTTTAGTTTAATATTGTCTTTATCAGTATGCTGCTGCTGGAGTAGGTGAATTTTCCCTTGGGATTAATAAAGTATCTATCTATCTATTTTTGGGGTCTGCATCTTGCCCTGTGGCCTCTGTGTTTCTGCTCATGAAGTCTTCTGCTGGTAGTCGTCTCTGACACACACACATGTGCCCCCTGAAGACTGTGTATGATCTGTCAGACAGGTGTTAGGGGCTTTTTCTTGACCATCGTGAGGATTCTTCTGTTATCAGTAATGGAGGTCTTCTTTGGCATACCAGTCCCCTTTGTGATTACTGAGCCCACCAGTGTGTTCTTTCTTCTTCATGATATTCCATACAGTTGATTTCAGTCATTCTAAGGTTTTCCCAATGTCTCCAGTGGTTTTTTTTCTTGTTTTTCAGCCTCATAATGGCTTGTTTGACTTTTATTGGCACAGCTCTTGTCCTCACCTTGAACAAGTGCTTTGGATCTTGGGCCGTTCTTTTTTCTTCTCCACAGGTTGCTGTTGCTATCACTCTGATGAGGTTCGTCTTTGTCTTGTTGGTCCACAAGACCTTTTCCCAGAATTCTGCAGGCTCCTTTTTAACAAACTATAATCTGGCCGTCCTGTTTTTTGTTGTTTCCATCTTGCAATGTGGACTCTGTGTTTATTTTCATTACTAATTACATGTTTTATTAAGCTCGTATGATTTATTTTTCTGTTACTTTGTCATTATTATTCTTACCAAATTTTTCTTTACTTTATAACTTTCACACCTTGACATCTTGTAAAGCTCCTTGAGCTACATTCTGTGTTGAAAAGATGCAATAAAAATAAAGGATGTAGCCGCCTTTCAGTCAAACACACACATCTAAAACAGGAATGCAATGCACAATACTTTAGTATAAGCTTCATTTTGAGCCAGCAAGACAGCTCTCAGCGACCGGCTTCAAAGTTCATCTGTCAGAACCACAAATGCCCACCTTTCTTTCAGGTCATCAAGGCATCTCTGAAGGTGGACCTCCCCGGCGGTGACCAGCACGTGTTCTCCGGTCTCCTGAATGAGGACCTCTACACACGGATCGGCTTGATTGAGCAACTTCATCCCTTGAACTAATTTTGGCATCTCACCTAAGAAAGGAAATGATTGTGATTAAAATCTTAATTTGTGGAAAAGAAAACAGAGATTTAAAAAAAAAAAAAAAACTAAATGCTGTTATATCAGCTCAGGCAATACGGAGGTGTGCTTACTTTCTCATGGGAAATGTACCGTATATACTCAAATACAAGCCGAGTTTTTCAGCACCCAAAATGTGCTGAAAAACGTCACCCTCGGCTTATATTCGAGTCAGGTCCTGCTGCCCCCATATACGAACAAGCCAGTTTCCCTTTAGGTTTGTGCACGCCGATTATTTCCGGCACGTGTTCAGTCTCTCCCTGTGCATTCCCTGTGCAGCGAGCGAGAGAGAGAGAGAGAGACACACGCACACGAGAGAGAGAGAGAGAGACACGCGCACACGAGAGAGAGAGACACGCGCGCATGAGAGAGAGACACGCGCGCACGAGAGAGAGAGACACGCGCGCACGAGAGAGAGAGACACGCGTGCACAAGAGAGAGAGAGAGACACGCGCGCATGAGAGAGAGACACGTGCGCACGAGAGAGAGACACGCGCGCACGAGAGAGAGAGAGAGAGACACACGCGCGCACGAGAGAGAGAGAGAGACGCGCGCACGAGAGAGAGAGAGAGACGCGCGCACGAGAGAGAGACGCGCGCACGAGTGAGAGAGAGAGACGCGCGCACGAGTGAGAGAGAGACGCGCGCACGAGAGAGAGACGCGCGCACGAGAGAGAGACGCGACGCGCGCACGAGAGAGAGAGACGCGACGCGCGCACGAGAGAGAGACGCGTGCACGAGAGAGAGAGACGCGCGCATGAGAGAGACACGCGCGCACGAGAGAGAGATACACACACACACACACACGCGTGCGCGAGAGAGAGAGAGAAAGAGACACGCGCGCAAGAGAGAGACACACGCGTGCACGTGAGACAGAGAGAGAGAGAGATACAGGCGCGAGAGAGACACCATATTGTTTTTGTTGACCCTCTTCTCCACTTACAGAGCTAGTTTACTGTTTTTCTTTGAAATAAATACTCAAAAACATTTAACCTACTGATGCCTCAATTAATGTACGATAATTGGTATTGCTATTTATTTTGATTATTGAAACTTACCAGTAGCTGCTGCATTTTCCACCCTAGGCTTATACTTGATTCAAAAAGTTTTTCCAGTTTTTGTAGGTAAAATTAGGTACCTCGGCTTATATTCGGGTCAGCTTATACTCAAGTATATATGGTAAGTAAATGGCATGAAATGTTGTTTGTCTTTAAATGAATGGAAGAACATACATATGTGGATATATCAAGATTTGATCTTCATTTAAACAATGTCTATAGATAAAGGTGGTAGAATTTTTTCAATTTTATTGATTTTATTGTAATCACACTACATTCCATACAAATAGATCAATTTGTACAAAAACAGGATTGAAAACAAATCAACCCCCCACCCCTGAGAAAGAGAGCATGGCCAGCAGAGTAAAGCTTAAAGCTAGTAAAAATAAGTAAATCGATGAGTTGAATAAGCGGATAAAGATAAATGCACAGATTCTCTAAGTGAGAATTTGATTTTTTCCAATTTCAAATACCGGTACTATAAAACATCAGTTACCCACTGACTTAAAAGAGGAGAGTTAGGATTCTTCCAGTTTAGCAAAATAAGTCTGCGTGCCAAAAGTGTAGTGAAGGCAATCACAGTTTGTTTGCACTTTAAGCCCCTCTGAGAGCCCACCAAACACAGCTGTTAATGGGTTAGGGGGAGATTGTGACACCAAGGCTGTCTGCTAGGCATTTAAAAATTTTGGTCCAGAATGATGTTAATTTGGTGCAGTTCCAGAACATGTGGCCTAGTGAGACTGGAACTCGATTGCAATGTTCACAGGTTGGATCTCGCCCTGGAAACATTTTGGAGAATTTTAAGCGAGACAGATGTGCTCGATATATAATTTTGAGTTGAATAATTGTATATTTTGTATATATGGCGCTCGAGTGAATTCCCCGCATTGCTACCTTCTACTCCTTTTCTGAGATGTTGAGTGAGAGATCCTTTTCCCACTGCCCTCTTGGATCTTTGTAAGGGAGGGACTGTAAAATTGTTTTATTTATTACACAAATGCTGTCTAAGTCCTCGAAACTGAGCAATATTTTTTCCAGCACAGAGGTAAGTGGGAGGTGATGAAAATTGGGCAGGTTCTGTTTAACAAAGTTTCTAATTTGAAGATATTGAAAGATATGTGTTGCTGGAAAGTTAAATTTGGAACGTAATTGTTTGTAGGATGCAAAGACGTTGTTTATGTACAGATCTCTAAGTGATTTAATCCCAGATGTTTTCCAGATATTTAAAACTGCACATGTTTGAGAGGGAGGAAAAAGGTGGTAGAATTTAACAAACATCAGGCCGCATTTACATTTTGTAGTGCATTGTATAATTTAAATAAACATCAATGTAAATTTTACACGTGGAAAAGGTATCCCATGATGCTTTGTAAGGCCAGCATGCCATTACAGAGCTGTAGCAGCTAACGCAGAACTTTCCTGAGTACTGTAAGTTCTGCTTAGGGCATGGTGATGATGTCACGACCCGATTGGCACTTCAGCCTTCCACTCTGCAGGCATTAAAAAAATTAAATAAATCCATCCATTATCCAACCCGCTATACCCTAACTACAGGGTCACGGGAGTCTGCTGGAGCCAATCCGGAGTGGTGGCTCTGAGGCTAGGGATATGCCCTGGCAATCGGAAGGTTGCCGGTTCGAATCCCGTAAATGCCAAAAGGTACTCTGCTCTGTTGGGCCTTTCAGCAAGGCCCTTAACCTGCAATTGCTGAGCGCTTTGAGTAATGAGAAAAGCGCTATATAAATGCAAAGAATTATTATTATTATTAATCCCAGCCAACACAGGGCACAAGGCAGGAAACAAACCCCGGGCAGGGTGCCAGCCCACCGTAGATTAAATAAATCTCTCTATTATAATAAAAAAAACCCTGGGATGAGATGTGACTTTTTCAGAGAGATACTTTCACGTCCCACAAGACGAGACTTTGTGCTAACAGATTTAACCACACCTGGGTTGGAAATAAAAGACCAAGAGTAGATGACAAAGTAGAACGTCGTAAAGAATTCAGAAACGTTGGCACGATACACATGAAGAGCAGGTTTGAGATAATGGAAGTACGAAAATTCAAAAGTCTCAAAAAAATTATAGTAAAGATCGCATTAGTGCAAACAAATGGAAATTATTACTCTGTGAAATAACGGAACAGCGAAAGAGAGATTGAATATGTTGTTCGAATTTAAACTTTAAGTTGGAGACTTGTAGATCGTCTAATTCGTGTTGCCATCAGGGAAAAGTAGTGCTTCTACCCAATGAAGTGGCGTATCGTGAGAATTAAAAGATTTGTTGTTTGGTGAAAGTGAAATCCACAGATGCGGTCACGTTTGGGTCACAGAGTTGCACAGATACACAGGAGATTTTAGAGACAGAAACGTTATTCTAACACTTCAAACAAACAGAAGTCTCTTTCAGGAGTGAATCGAGCTGCGTTTGTAGTCGGAGGGGACTAGAATAGAAGAATAGAAAATCTTCCTCTTCATAGGGGCGCACCTGGGGAGCGGGACCCCCAACCAGAGCAGAGGATGTCTGGGGGAGAAGAGGGACAAGGCAGTGAGACAAAAAGGACAGCTGCCGTACAGGCTTTTAAGTGTTCGAGGCACTGCGCGAGATGCAGATCACAGGGCACGGCGGCAGCAGCAGCAGCTGATCGAGCAAAGAGGAGGTAAAAAAACAAAAAACGGGTATTTGTTTCCCATTGTATCACCGTTTAAAAGGGGGTTTCGGAGGAGTCACCACATCTCCTTGGGGTGTGTTCAGCCCCCCTCTTCACAACGCGAACGGCAGAGATGTGAAGTGGCTGGCGCATAGCACAGGCCGGGGGGGGGGGGGGGGGGGGGTTGGTGAGCGAAGCGAGCAGGAGGCGAAGCCCCCTAGTTAGTAAATAAATAAACAAACAAACAAACACATTTTGATTTGAGGAGTACGTTAGCGGACCATAATAAAGGTCATACTTATTTATATGCATAGTTAACTCCGTCCAGTGCTCACAATGTGCAAAATGTATGCAAAGTTTGCTAAAATACTGGGAAAAATTAAAGGGTAAATTAATTAAAGGGAAAATTAAAGTAGTCCACAAACAGGAAGCCCCTTTACATGAATGTGTGCTTTTGAACTGAAGACAGGACCAATGAGCTTTTTAATCTAATTTTTTCGTGGAGAATGGATAATGCTGGGGAGGCAGCATTAAGAAGAAAGACGCCTCACGCCTGGACAAACTGTTGAGGAAGGCAGGCTCTATTGTAGGCACGGAGCTGGACAGCCTGACATCCGTGGCAGAGCGACGGGCGCTGAGCAGACTCCTGTCAATCACGGAGAATCCACTGCATCCACTGAACAGGATCATCTCCAGACAGAGGAGCAGCTTCAGCAACACACTGCTGTCACCGTCCTGCTCCACTGACAGACTGAGGAGATCTTCCTCCCCCACACTATGCGACTCTTCAATTCCACCCGGGGGGGTAAACATTAACATTATATAAAGTTATTGTCTGTTTTTACCTGCATTGTTATCAATCTTTAATTTAATATTGTTATTATCAGTATGCTGCTGCTGGAGTATGGGAATTTCCCCTTGGGATTAATAAAGTATCTATCTATCAGTTTTGAATAGAACGGGACTCAATGGTGACCAACAACAAAAAATATCGAAATTGTCCGGGTGTAATGGGGGAATTGGGGGGAATCTCATGTTACAAGGGGTTAAGCTTTTAAAATGAAGACAGGACTCTTGACCAATGTATAAAGATGAGAAGCAGGGCTTCAATTGAAAACCTCAACCCCCATGTGAAGTGGCTTTCAATTTGTGGACTACTTTGATATTCTGGAGATATTTATTTACCAATATTTGCAGGAGTTTGGCATATGTTAATTTAATATTGTTTTTATCAGTATGCTGCTGCTGGAGTATGTGAATTTCCCCTTGGGATTAATAAAGTATCTATCTATCTTATAGTGCCTTTCATATCTATCTATCTATCTATCTATCTAATCCTGCCAACTATACTAATCTATCTATCTATCTAATCCTGCCAACTACACTAATCTATCTATCTATCTTATAGTGCCTTTCATATCTATCTATCTATCTATCTAATCCTGCCAACTACACGAATCTATCTATCTAATCCTGCCAACTACACTAATCTATCTATCTATCTTATAGTGCCTTTCATATCTATCTATCTATCTTATAGTGCCTTTGATAACTGCCTTTCATATCTATCTATCTATCTAATCCTGCCAACTACACTAATCTATCTATCTATCTATCTTATAGTGCCTTTCATATCTATCTATCTATCTATCTATCTTATAGTGCCTTTGATATCTACCTATCTATCTATCTAATCCTGCCAACTACACTAATCTATCTATCTATCTATCTATCTATCTATCTATCTATCTATCTATCTATCTATCTATCTATCTATCTATCTATCTATCTATCTATCTATCTATCTTATAGTGCCTTTGATAACTACCTATCTATCTATCTATCTATCTACTGTATCTATCGTCAGTATATGACCAGATGATTCGACGTGTGGATTATGTGACACGAGTAACGTGAGATTTTCTGGTCACCAATCTAGCAGAACTGGTGTTATCTCCATTCTCCATGAAAACATTACAATTTTTTTTCCCAGCCATAACTACAGACTCCGAGGGGTAAGTAACATATATTTGGGAGCAGTATTCGTTTAACTACATAATATTGATTTTTTTACTCTTAAAAAGCCCACATTTAATGTAGTCTGCTAACACGTGTAGTTGCATTTTATTATTGCTGTTATTTCTGAAAATGACTTAGTGCTACAAAAAAATTGAAGCAACACAAATGTGATAACTGACTCTTTGTTGAAGTAGCTAAAAAAATGTAAAATGCTCGCCACTTTCAGCCCCCTGTGTATTCACCGTCTAACTCAATCATTTCTGCAGAGTGATGTCCTCATTTCCCAATGACTAGGCACAGGTAAAGAAACACGTCAAGGTTATTAATGACCTTAGTGTGAAGCCAAAATGGACAAGAGCTTTTTTTTTTTTTTGCACGTTAAGGCACACTCAATTGGAACTGAACTACTGCATATACAGTGGGTATAGAAAAGAATCCCCCCCTTTGAAATATTCCAATTTTTATTGCTTTACAGCCTTAAATGAAAACACACACAAACCAATATTTCTTCCCAGCTTTACTTACTCAGTGCAACCTCTAACATCCAAGTGAAGGATATCACAGCTACAGTTCAGAAGAATGATAAAAAATCAAAAGCAAGACCTACTGAGATTAATAAAAGACCACCCCCCAATGTCAATGTCATTTTGTTGACCCCCCTTTTGTGAGTCTGTTGGGATTCTTCTCTTATTAGCTTTGCACACCTAGATTGAGTAATATCTGCACCCCCCACTCTTTTTTACAGTTTAACTGTTCAAGTTCGGTCACATTGAATGGTGACTGTTGGTGGTCTGCTATCTTCAGATCTTTCCACAGATTTAGCTCTGGGCTCTGACCGGCCACACCAGGACATTCACCTTTTTTCTCCTTCAGACACCGTTGTGGTCAGTTTTGCTGTGTATTTCGGGTTGTGTTGTCGTGTTGAAAGGTGAACATTCTGCCCATCTTCAACTTTCTGGCAGAGGGTAGAAGGTTGTCCTCAAGAATTTGATGGTATTTTGCCCCATTCCTTTTTCCTTCTACCCTAACGAGACCCCCACGCCCCCCACAACAGGATGCTTTACTGTAGGTATGGTGTGTTGTGGATGGTGAGCGGCACTGGTGTACTGCTTGGTATTGAGGCCAAATAGCTTGATTTTGCTCTCATCTGACCAGAAGATCTTTTTCCACTTGGCATCAGAATCTTCAAGGCTCAGACGAGCCTCAGTGTGGCCTTTCTTGAGAAGTGCGACCCTCCCAAACAAGCCACAATTGTGGAGCGCTTGTGAAATTGTTGTCACATGCACACCATTAATGACCACTCTGTGCCATCAAATCCTGTAACTCCTTCAAAGTGGCCAATGGCCTCTTGGTAGCCTCTCTTACCAGTTTCCTCTTTGCTCTTCCACCCAGTTTCAAGTGTCCTAGTAGTATCAAACACTTCTTTATGATGGACTTTACTGTACTCCTTGGCATTGATAAAGTCTTTGAGATGTTTGTGTCTCCATCTCCTGCCTTATGTCTGTCCACAACTCATACCTGAGATCTTTTGAAAGTGACTTGCCACCCACAGTCAGTTGTTGGCTGTCAGTTGCACTGCCAAGCAAGGGAATGAACGCTCCAGGAACAGCTTCACTAATCACACTCATTACAATCGAGCACAGCCAGTAACCAGTAAGTCTGCAATGGAAATGGTGGGCACTTACACCTGATTGAGTTTAGGAGGGGGGTGATCCTTTATTCATCTCTGGATTTCTAGTTTTTGATTTTTTTAAATTCTTCTGAACTGTAGCCGTGATATCTTTCACTTGGATGTTAGAGATTGCATTGAGTAAGTAAAGCTGGAAAAAATATTGGTTTGTGTGTTTTCATTTAAGGCTGTAAAGCAAACAAATAGGAATTTTTCGAAGGGGGGATTCTTTTCTATACCCACTGTATACTGTATATATTTCTGACAAAACTTATCCAGATTTTGTCTGAGCACTTGAGGCTCTGAATAGAACTATTTAAAGGCAGACATGACTACAGCAGAAGCAGGAAGTTCTGCACTGCGGGTCCCCCGTGAGACAGCAATTCAAATAAACAACATGCTGTAGTTACTACTCGTGTTGACAATCACCAAAATAAATCAGGACACACAGCTGGAAAGGGCTCTAATAAGGCAGAAAAGTGCAGACAAGAAAACAAATGGCACATTTTATCAACTTACGAAGTGAATTACCAGCAGCATGTAATATTTACGGCGACTCAAATCTGGTCAGCAACAGTGGCGTATAAAACAAAAACAAAAACAATCAACAGCAAAGTCAAGAATCATGCAAATCAAAAGTCAGAATGCATTCCACCTCTGGCTGTAGACGATGCAAATATCAATAAAAACAAAGAAAGCAGTTAAGTAAAACACTCATAAAGATCAATGATACCTCATTTTTTTTTTTAAATTTCATGTATGTCTTTGAAGTAATTCTTTACCATTCGCAAATGGGAGAAGCTGAAAGGAAGAATAATTCACATCAAGATACTGCAAGCATAAATCGTGCAGTAATTCAGTGAAAAGACCTCCTTATTACAATTCCTCTGCTGCTCCCATGTTAATGAGAAGAGACTAATTGAACCCACAAATCAAAATACAGCAACTGAGCCGCTCCCTCCAGGACACGGCACATACGTGTTCGGAATTCACAATCAGGTTTAACTATTGTGTTCATTGATTCATCGGATGGGATGAACAAATCCACAAGAAGGAGGAGGACAAAAAAGATCGACAACATCTGACGAGCAACAAGTGCATCACAGAAGGTGCTTAAAATACAGCAAATGAGCAGATCTTCCAGGACATGACACCTATGTGTTCAGAATTCCCAATCAAGTTTTAAGTATTGTGTTTATTGACCACTGAATGAGACAAACAATTTCATAATAGAATGAAGGACAAAAAAAGACAGACAACATCTGCTGAGCATCAAGCACATCACAGAAGGTGCAGAAAATACAATAAATGAGCAAGCAGCCCCTCCAGGACCCAACAAATGCATATTCGGAATTCACAATCAAGTCTACAGTAATTATTGTGTTTACTGATCAGTGGATGGGACAAACAACTCTGAAATACAAAGGACAAAGAAGACAGACGACATCTGCAGAGCATCAAGCACATTAAAGAAGGTGCTAATACAGCAAATGAGCAGTTCCTCCAGTGCACAGCATATGCATGCTCAGAATTCACAATGAAATGTAAGTATTGTGTTTATTGATAATCCAATGGGATGAGCAACTCCAAAATATGAAGAAGAACAAAGAAGATCAACGACACCTGCTGAGCATCAGGCACATCACAGAAGGTGCCTACAATGCAGCAAATGAACAGATCTTCCAGGACACGGCACATATGTGTTCGGAATTTACAATCAAGTCTAAGTATTGTGTTTATTGATCATCCAATGGGGCAAACACCTCCATCATACAAAGACAGGCAAAGAAGAACGACGACATCTGCTCAGCAGCAAGCACATCACAGAAGGTGCTTACAATACAGCAAATGAGCAGATCCTCCAGGACACAGCATATGCATGTTCAGGATTCACAATGAAGTGTAAGAATTGTGTTTATTGATCATCCAATGGGACGAGCAATTTCAAAATACGAAGAAGAACAAAGAAGACCAATAACATCTGCTGAGCATCAGGCACATCAGAGAAGGTGCTTACAATACAGCAAATAAGCAGCTTCTCCAGGACACGGTACACACGTGTCTGGAATTCACAATCAAGTCTAAGTATTGTGTTTATTGATCATCCAATGGGATGAACAGCTCCGAAACACAAAGGAGAAAGAAGACTGACACTGCACACGTGTGTTTGGGATTCACAATCAAGTCTAAGTATTGTGTTTATTGATCATTGAATGGGGCAAACAACTCCGTAAAACGAAGAAGGCCAAAGACGACCGATGACATCAGCTGTGTATTAAGCACATCACAGAAGGTGCTTACAATACAGCAAATGAGCAGATCCTCCAGGACATGGCACAGACGTGTTTGAAATTCACAATGAAATGTAAGTATTGTGTTTATTGATCATCGAATGGGATGAACAACTCTGTCATACAAAGATAGACAAAGAAGACCGACGACATCTGCTCAGCAGCAAGCACATCACAGAAGGTGCTTACAATACAGCAAATGAGCAGCTCCTCCAGGACACTATACGTATGTTTTTGGAATTCACAATCAAGTCTAAGTATTGTGTTTATCGATCAGTGAATGAGATGAACACCTCTGAAATATGAGGAAAAAGAAAGAAGACGGACAACACCTACTGAGCATCAACGCACATCACAGAAGGCACTTAAAATGCAGCAGCTGAGCAGCAGGCAGGCACAAAAGGCTCTCAGCCACGCAAGACAAATATCCAGGACACAAAACACAAAAAAGCCACATCACCAATGTGATTGATGTCAAGCTGTATTGTTTCATGGTGAAAACAAAAGAATCAATCTCCAACATGGAGCGGTTCAGCTTGCTCTATAGGAACCACCTTTAGTTAAGGACCGCAGGTTCACGTGTTTCACTAATTAGTCTCTTAATTTAGATGGAAACCTACTTGGATGCTTTGGCTCAACGGCCACTCGAACGATAGGAGCCGCTTCAAAGTTGAGAGCAGTGAAGGGAGGACAGGCAGGTGAACTCGACAAAGTTGCGGATTTCAACACGTATTCTTCCAGACCGCCGATACCTGTGAAGGAAAGAATACAGTCAGAAAATGCTGAAATAAATAAATAAATATGAACATCACTAACCTCACTGGTCAGTGTGTGTATCTTCATTTCAGGCTGTAAAGCAACAAAATGTGAATATTTTGAAGGGGGCTGATTCTATTTGCTATTTGTTTTATTACTTCTTTTGTCTTTCTGTCTTTGTATATGAAGGTGAGCAAGCAAAGTAAGAATTTCATTACGTGGTTTTTACTGTGTATATGACAATAAACCTCTTGTATCTTTTCTATACCCACTGTAAGCTGTACTAACACTCATTATCAACAATACAGTTAACAAGACATACAGCACAGGTGAAACAAAACAACAAACACAGGCATCTCCATTGTAACATATTCAAAGTATAGTGATGAGAGGAGCTGGTTTGGGTGGCTGTCATATTCCCACAGGGTTTAGCTGCTAAGGGGGAGCACGCTGAGCGGGCACCTGCTCTGGTGACTGGCACAGGTGTAGCGTACCCATTTGGTCTGCTTGTGCTGAGCTAATAGATCTGTTTTTTGGAGGCAGCCATGCACATGGGGCGCTGTAAAGCAGCTACTCAATATCAAGGCACATTTCCGCAATAAGATGAAAATGACAATTAAGCTACCCTTTGTTTAGAAATAAAAAACAGAATTATTGAAAACATAATAATAATAAATAAAAACTGCACATCAACAGTGACAGGGCTGAAATTTAACATGAGGACCCGGAGCCGAGGGAATAGAAGCTTTAATTATAACACAAATGGCATCCATAACACTGCAGCTGGAAACAAAGCTGTAAAAAAATCTGTTCATCACAACAATAGAAATAAAGGGAAAAGAACAGCAAACAAATAAACAATACAAACACAAAAACAAAGGATCTGTTAAAATTCAGCTTAATGACTTTGCAGACATGTTTAGTTTTCTAGGAAAGGTCCACACTTATTACAAGCATTTTAAGGTCAACTTGGGTCTTTAATGACACAGAAGTGACAAATCCCTGGACTACGAAACTCCTTCAAAGGGTAAGTGCAATAAGTGTGTAATCTCAAGACGCGGATAAATACTTGGTAACATTTCTGGCTTGAAAAATGGACGTACAAGTAATCCCCTGCTCTATCGTGGTTCAGCTGTCGCGCCCCTGCTATATTGCGGAAAAATTCAATAAGTACATCCTACCTAGTTTCCTTCGGGCGCTCCGGTTTCCTCCCACAGTCCAAAGACATGCAGGTTAGGTGGATCAGCGATTCTAAATTTGCCCTAGTGTGTGCTTGGTGTGTGGGTGTGTTTGTGTGTGTCCTGTGGTGGGTTGGCACCCTGCCCGGGATTGGTTCCTGCCTTGTGCCCTGTGTTGGCTGGGATTGGCTCCAGCAGACCCCCGTGACCCTGTGTTCGAATTCAGCGGGTTGGAAAATGGATGGATGGACATCCTACCTATATCTTGCTAACTTATAGTGGGAAAAAGACTATACCATTGTCTATGACTATGGAAGGAATCATATTCTATTCAAATAAAGCAAACATTAACATGAGTTTAACTCAAAACTTTAACTTTCTATGATTGGCTCTTAAAATGGCAATAAGACGTCAATTAACAATGAAATGAGACACAGCAGCATTACCCTTAGAAGTGTAGGCCTTACATTTAGAGAAATTACAAACAAATCAAAGTGTCGGGGAGTCCAGTGGTGTCCTACACAATCCAAAGGCAACTGGAAAGCGGAAGAGAGACTGATAGGAGGAGATCTGGCAGAACCAAAGTCACCAGCCAATCAGAAGACAAGTTTTTGAGCTGGCGTGATCCCAGGCGCCTCACAGCACAAAGGTGTAGTGGGGCCACATAGGTATTGTTGTTTATTGTGTTGCACCCAGTCGCGTCTCCTCTCAGCACCCCGTTTAAACTAATGTGTGTCTCTTTAAATGTTGTCCCCGTAATAAGAAATGGGGAAGGGTGTTGCAGGGAGGCAGGAACCCCTGGACACGTCAGGACCGGAATTTTAACAGTTACATCCAGCTCATCATTATTTAAACCATCAGGAGGGAAAGAAGGAAAGAGAGGGACAGAGATGGAGATTTCAAGTACCGACAACCGATCAACATTATTCTGCTATTATTTACATCGCGCCTGGTTCCAGTTTGATTCTCATTCCGGCGAAATCATGACAACACCATCATCACCAGAAACCCCGGGGTTGAACATTATAATCCACCATTCGCTGAGGAAGCACGGTGAGGTTGTTCTGTTTTATTTGGGAGATTCAAACACATCCATTTTGATCAGTCATCTGTATTCTGGACAGTGATTTACCTGGACTCAATTTCACGTTCACTGTCATTCAGTACTCATACACTGCTATTAATTGTGTTTTGTGTTTGTTATACATTTGCAGGGGCAAGGGAGGTTTTGTTATTGTACAGGTACTGTTTTCACATAGCTGCTTTGGTGTAGGGATACATATATATATACATATATATGTATATACATATATATGTATATACATATATATATATATACATATATATATATATACATATATATGTATATACATATATATATATATACATATATATGTATATACATATATATATATATATATACATATATATATATATATATATATATGTATATACATATATATATATATATATACATATATATATATATATATATATATATATATATATATATATATATATATATATATATATATATATATATACAGTGCATCCAGAAAGTATTCACAGCGCATCACTTTTTCCACATTTTGTTATATTACAGCCTTATTCCAAAATGGTTTAAATTCATTTTTTTCCTCAGAATTCTACACACAACACCCCATGACAACGTGAAAAAAGTTTACTTGAGGTTTTTGCAAATTTATTAAAAATAAAAAAATTGAGAAATCCCATGTCCATAAGTATTCACAGCCTTTGCCATGAAGCTCCAAATTGAGCTCAGGTGCCTCCTGTTTCTCCTGATCATCCTTGAGATGTTTCTGCAGCTTCATTGGAGTCCACCTGTGGTAAATTCAGTTGACTGGACATGATTTGGAAAGGCACACACCTGTCTATATAAGGTCCCACAGTTGACAGTTCATGTCAGAGCACAAACCAAGCATGAAGTCAAAGGAATTGTCTGTAGACCTTCAAGACAGGATTGTCTTGAGGCACAAATCTGGGGAAGGTTACTGAAAAATTTCTGCTGCTTTGAAGGTCCCAATAAGCACAGTGGCCTCCATCATCCGTAAGTGGAAGAAGTTCGAAACCACCAGGACTCTTCCTAGAGCTGGCCAGCCATCTAAACTGAGCAATCGGGGGGAGAAGGGCCTTAGTCTGGGAGGTGACCAAGAACCCGATGGTCACTCTGTCAGAGCTCCAGAGGTCCTCTGTGGAGAGAGGAGAACCTTCCAGAAGGACAACCATCTCTGCAGCAATCCACCAATCAGGCCTGTATGGTAGAGTGGCCAGACAGAAGCCACTCCTTAGTAAAAGGCACATGGCAGCCCGCCTGGAGTTTGCCAAAAGGCACCTGAAGGACTCTCAGACCATGAGAAAGAAAATTCTTTGGTCTGATGAGACAAAGATTGAACTCTTTGGTGTGAATGCCAGGCGTCACGTTTGGAGGAAACCAGGCACCGCTCATCACCAGGCCAATACCATCCCTACAGTGAAGCATGGTGGTAGCAGCATCATGCTGTGAGGATGTTTTTCAGCGGCAGGGACTGGGAGACTAGTCAGGATAAAGGGAAAGATGACTGCAGCAATGTACAGAGACATCCTGGATGAAAACCTGCTCCAGAGCGCTCTTGACCTCAGACTGGGGCGACGGTTCATCTTTCAGCAGGACAACGACCCTAAGCACACAGCCAAGATATCAAAGGAGAGGCTTCAGGACAACTCTGTGAATGTCCTTGAGTGGCCCAGCCAGAGCCCAGACTTGAATCCCATTGAACATCTCTGGAGAGATCTTAAAATGGCTGTGCAACGACGCTTCCCATCCAACCTGATGGAGCTTGAGAGGTGCTGCAAAGAGGAATGGGCGAAACTGGCCAAGGATAGGTGTGCCAAGCTTGTGGCATCATATTCAACAAGACTTGAGGCTGGAATTGCTGCCAAAGGTGCATCGACAAAGTATTGAGCAAAGGCTGTGAATACTTATGGACATGGGATTTCGCAGTTTTTTTATTTTTAATAAATTTGCAAAAACCTCAAGTAAACTTTTTTCATGTTGTCATTATAGGGTGTTGTGTGTAGAATTCTGAGGAAAAAAATGAATTTAATCCATTTTGGAATAAGGCTGTAACATAAGATGTGGAAAAAGGGATGTGCTGTGAATACTTTCCGGATGCACTGTATATGTAGATATATTTTACGTCGCGGATTTATATTCTTGTATCTATCATTGTATTGTATTTAATATATTCCCACACTTATTTTACATATTTGCTTTCATTTGCTAGTCTTCAACCGTCGATTGGGGAGGAGGGCAAATTATCATTTGTTAGCAGTATGGCTTGGTATTGATAGGTTTTCTGAGTAATTCCTCCAGGCCACAGGTCCTGGTAGTGTGGCTGCCGGCTGAGTAAAGGGTTGGCCGTTACAACAGTGCTATCCAATAGCAGCAAAATCTGGTCACTAATTAAGAAAAGGGTTAGAATGAAAACCTGCAGCCACAGTAGCTCTCCAGGACTGGAGCTGGAGACTCCTGATCTACACCCTTGTATTTTATTCCATTTACAAAAGAAGCACTCAAGTAATCCTTTTATTAGCATCATATAATGCACATATCTAGATGAATTATTTAATTTTAACCCAACAACCAACAGTTCCTTAATAATGCATGCCTGTGTAAAACCAAAATGTTTCACTAGCTTGGTAGAACCGAAATAAGATGCATTACTTACAGAGAAAATTAAAAAAATATATATTATTTTTTTGTGCTGTTAATCACTTCACTGCCTAAAAAAAAATGAAGCCATTTAGTTCTGTACACTTATATGGCACATTTGAGTCTCTTTGAGATTTTGCATAATAAAGTAGGCACTCTTCATTTATGTATAGTGATTACAGGCAGTCATCTCTCCTTATGTCAAGACAATAATAAAACTCAGTAAATTATTAAAGACTCTTAATGCGGGCCCAACTATAGCACACGAGTCAGAAGCGGCCTCAGTCATCAGTCAGGACCACAGACAGCCCAATGCAAAGTTGGTTTGTATCACAAAATATATAAACGGTAGTACAATATCTGTAATAACACAATGGACTTTTAAAAGATCTGCCAATTACATACAATCTCTCTATTATAATAAAAAAAAAAATCTTGGCAGGGAGACCAGGGAGACGAGACGTGATCTTCTCGAAGACAATTTGACGTCCCACGAGACAAGGCAGTGAGACAGAAGGACAGCTGCTGTACAGGCTTTTAAATGATCGACGCGCAGCGCGACAAGCAGAACACGCACCTTGGCAGAAGCAGCACAAAGCCAGTAGCTGATCCGTCTGCATCTCCATAGCGTGAGTTCATCTCCCCCTCTTCACAACGCGAGCGGGAGAGACGCGAAGGGGCAGGAGTGAAGCGATTGAGACCTGATCATCTCGGAGAGGCACTTTGACGACATGCGAGACTAGACATTACAACCTTAGGAAGCAAGACCCGTGAGACGGTGACTTCTGCACGTCACGCCCTACTTACAAACAATTTAAAACAAGTTCACGGACATCTAACCTAGCAGTTGTTGGAATGCTCTTAAAACAATGACAAGCCAGCAGATGATCCGAGCACTTCTCCTTAGCGTGTGTTCAGCCCTCAAACCACACCCCCCCCCCCCCCCCCCCCCCGGCTTTTAAATGATCGATGCAAAGAACGACAAGCAGAACACGCAGCTCGCCAGCAGCAGCTGAACCAACCGCATCTCTTTAGTGTGCATTCAGACCCCCCTTCACAACGCGAGCAGCGTTATACGAGAAAGAGATTTAACCACGCCTGGGGCAGGAAATAAAGGACAAATATTGTTTTTACAAAAGTTTTAAAGTAAAAGTGAAAATAATGCATATGTAACAATTCCCATGAAAATAACAATCTCTTTAAATTGTATATCCGGTAAACCAAACCCGGGGGTGGGCGAACGAAGCGAGTAGGGGGCAAAGCCCCCTAGTTTAAATTAATATTTTTTCATGGGAAAAATAAAGTACTTACTAGCCAACTTGCTAACGAACATCACATATCTAATCCATACAAGCAGACAAAGACCTCCACCCTAGTACCAGACTTTTAAAACATGGCCGAGTCCATACCGTGCCAATTTAGGGTGTCTCAAGGGAAAATATGACGCACCATCTTTCTGTAAAATAAGTGTGCCTAATAATGTGACCACTCACTGTGTTGCCACACATGCATTACGAACCACCACACCAAAGACACTCCTAACCATTGGACTGCTCATTTTCTTCAATATTAACTGATACCACAAATGAATGCAGCAAGAACATTGAGCCATTTTCCAGTGTCTTCCATTATCTCATTACAAGGAATTACTGTCATGATGTTTCTGACAGAAATGCAGAAAAAAATATCATTTAACAGTAATAATAAGCACTTAAAGAAACGAAGTCAGCAGGAAAAAAAAAATGTAATTTATACCCAAATGTAAATGCAGACAGAAAAAAATGATACTGCGCCATTTAGTCCTTATATGCACATTTACTGTCAAAGCACATATATTTTAACAACCCCGGGGATCTTTCATAGTAATAGTTATCATCTGAAAAAGATCTTTAAATGGAAGGAGTGTGACAAATAGGATGTGAAGCATTAAAAAAAAACCAAAAAAAAAAACCACAAAAATGTATATATAATTTATATACATAGATATACTGTACATACGGTCAGAGCTGCTAGTGTAGAGCATGCTTTGCAGGTATAGGATTAGTTACAAATACGGGGAAAAGTTTCAGTGTAACACCTGCTTTAACCCGATATCTGTTTGATCTTTAGTGGAGGAGGACTTATCTGAGCGACTCCGACGTCATTTCCGCTCATCATCCCACCTCTTCTGCCTCCACAAAACCACTTGACACGAGAAGGACGGATGGACATCTATAAAGAGCTGCCATAATGTGTGTTAATATAACATTACTAAGTGATGCTTTTGTCATTTTCTTTTTTTTTTTTTGGACATCAAATGGGGACACTTCTGTGCCCGGACTCTTTTGTTTTAGAGTCATATTTATTGTCTTACTCTAATAAGAGTACACGACACGGGTTTCGCCCTTATTGGGATTTGTCAGGCATAAGCACTTTTGCATCCCCTTACAGGGAATGAACCTCGGATGTCGGTATATATATACATACATACACACACACACACATATGCATGCATACATACATACATACATATATATATATATGTGTGTGTGTGTGTACGCGTGTGTTTGTATGTATATATATATATATATATATATATATATACACACACACACACATAATTACACACATACATACATATTTAGACATTCATATATATATATATATATATAGTGGCAGTAGCACTTGGTTGGTGCCAACCCGACACAGACCATCACCAGAGGCACGTGAAAAGTAAAAACAAAACATTTATTTGTTCTTCAGCTGTGGGGCACATCTTCCCTGTGTCCCACAGGCAGTACACAGTCC
The DNA here is from genome assembly GCF_900747795.2 of Erpetoichthys calabaricus. Taxonomy (NCBI): domain Eukaryota; kingdom Metazoa; phylum Chordata; class Cladistia; order Polypteriformes; family Polypteridae; genus Erpetoichthys; species Erpetoichthys calabaricus. Next base: position 89,434,068 of record NC_041410.2, on the reverse strand, counting down.
CAAAACACACAACCAAAGAAAAACACCCACAAAAATCACTCTCTTCTTCCTCCACTCCTCCCAGGCAGATTCATCCTCCTCCTCCTGGCTCTGGCATCTGTAGTGGTGGTTGCAGGCTCCTTTTATAGCCCACCCAGAAGTGCTTCAGGTGGTACTTAACCTAATTCAGGCAGCACTTCCAGGTGTGGCTGAATTCCAGCCCACATGAGCTTGTTAAGCCGTACAGCTCCTCCCGGTGGTGGCCACGAAGCCCAACGGGGCTGATCCCTCTAGTCCCACAACAGTGGTCCCAATATAACCCAGGAGGGCTGCCACCACACGTTCCGGGGGATGAAATGTACATTCCATGGCTGCTCCCCCAGACCCAGTGTCAAAGGGGCGTCTCAGCCAGGCATGGGTCCCGGCCATCCGCCACAATATATATGACTTGTAAGCAATCATATTCCTACGATGATGATACATGGTAGGTTGTCGAAAGCTTAGGAATGAAAAACTATTTTTGAGATATGTGACTCATACATACACACACACATATTTATATTATATATATATACAGTGGGTGCGGAAAGTATTCAGACCCCCTTCAATTTTTCACTCTGTCATATTGCAGCCATTTGCTAAAATCATTTAAATTAATTTTTCCCTCATTAATGTACACACAGCACCCCATATTGACAGACAAAAAAAAGAATTTTTGAAATTGTTGCAGATTTATTAAAAAAGAAAAACTGAAATATCACATGGTCCTAAGTATTCAGACCCTTTGCTGTGACACTCATATATTTAACTCAGGTGCTTTCCATTTCTTCTGATCTCTTCAGGCAGTTCCTTTGACCTCATGATTCTCATGTGCTCTGACATGCATTGTGAGCTGTAAGGTCTTATATAGACAGGTGTGTGGCTTTCCTAATCGAGTCCAATCAGTATAATCAAACACAGCTGGACTCAAATGAAGGTGATCTCAAGGATGATCAGAAGAAATGGAAAGCACCGGAGTTAAATATATGAGTGTCACAGCAAAGGGTCTGAATACTTAGGACCATGTGATATTTCAGTTTTTCTTTTTTAATAAATCTGCAACAATTTCAAAAATTCTTTTTTTTGTCTGTCAATATGGGGTGCTGTGTGTACATTAATGAGGAAAAAAATTCATTTAAATGATTTTAGCAAATGGCTGCAATATGACAAAGAGTGAAAAATTGAAGGGGGGTCTGAATACTTTCCGTACCCACTGTATGTATATGTATATGTTGTGTTGGACGACCGGCTATGGACTCCGGTCACCACCCCCAGGTCGCTAGGAGGAGCCCTCCGGACAGCATATTCGTGCCCCGAGTTCCAGCAGGGCCTCATGGACTTTGTAGTGTTGTGACACAGCCCTGCTGGATACCTTGGGGGCCGCCAGGAGTCGCTGTAAGGGGACTAGTGGGCTCTTGTATGCCCTATAACCCGGGAGTGCGTCAGTATCACGTGTCCGGAAGAAACAACGTGCTCCCGGGATGAAGACGACGACTGTTTGCCCTGACCCGGAAGGAAAGCGGACTTGTGGGTTTGGCCAGGAACCACTTCCGGGTCAGGGGCTATAAAAGGATTGTGGGAAGCCCAGAACACTGAGCTGAGCTGGGAGGTAGGGTGGCGACGTGTCTGGGCGAGGAGGATTGGTTATTGAGAGTGATTAGTGTTTATGAATAGTGTAGTGTAGAGAGTGCTTGGTGCACGGTACAGTAATAAAATAAAATATTGTTGTACTTTTACCTGGTCATCAGAGTGGTACCTGAGGGTTCAAGAGGTGGACAAAAGCCTTATCTGCTACACTGGCGTAGTCGGCAGGAGACTCTGGCCGTCCGGTGGCAGAGGATCTGCATTTCCTGTAAAATTCGTTGTGGCAGAGAACCCAGGGAAGGTCCCTCTAGTAACCGCGGAGGTGAAAACTCCACCCACAACCAAGAGTGCTGCAGCTGTGAGCCGTCCTGTACAGCAGACTATGGGGAAGAAATCTGGGAAGAAGACTGGAGCTAGCCAGAAGACTTCGGTCCCAGATGGGCTAGAGACGCTATGGGCTTACCTGACCGGTGGTGAGGAAGACCGGGAGCAGCCTAAGGCCTAGCAAACCCGAGCGGGGCAGCAGCCGGAACGTTGCCGGATGGCAACTCCCGAAGATTATTACAGGGAGTTGGAGCGAGACCACCTGCGTTCCGAGGTATGTGCTGGTAAAATGCCCGAACCGCCGGGACTTTGTTGTTCTCTTTTTGCAGAGACCAGTCTGCACGAAGCGGACAAAGAGCACGCCCGCCTCATACCTAGGCAAGATGGCCGCCATAAGAAGAAAGCGAGCCTGTCTGGGTGTACGCAGAAAGGAAGCCCATACGCCAACATGTCCGCGCGACGGCAACCAGGAAGAAGGTTACTTTGGCGCCTTCGTTGAGGTCAGTGCTTCCCCAAAGAGTCGGAGCTCCCTGAAGGGGAAGGGGGCGGCGAGTGATGCAGCGCCAACCGTGAATGAAGGTAAAGAGGGGCGGGAAGTGACTGTACGGTCTGCCGACAAAGTTAAAGAGGCAGACCGCAGCCAGCAGCGGGAGGCTACCCGTCCCTCTACGGACTCCAAGTCCCAGAATCCTTCGCGAAGCCCAGCAGAGCACGTGCCAGGAGCGGACGTGCTCATTGGTTCCCGGTCGGCAGGTGATCAAAACAAGGAAGTAGCCTTGCCTCCGGTCGAGACAAATAACTTTATAAACTTGTGGGAGCTCGAGAAATGTCTCGCGCCCCTTTACACTTTCTTCCAGGGTCTGGAGGAACTGAAAGCTTGAGTGGAGGAGCTGGGAGCTACAGCCGAAGCGCCGTTGAAGGGACTACAAGAATACCTTCGGCGATTATGCCGTGAAGCCCCGGCCTCGATTGATTCGGCGGTGCAGGTGAGTGAAATCTGCGCCGTATATAATAAGGGGATGCAGTGTGAACCGGCACCGCGTTTAATAAGTAGCGGCTGCCAAAGCACTGTGAATCCGACAGTCGAGCGTGGCCCAATGACGGAGTGGTCGGGTTACGATCCGATAGAACTGGGGCGGTGGTATGAGACGCCACGGACCTTAAGGCCCAGACCCGCGTGAAGAGGGGGTTGTCGCTTGTTACTGAAGGGGCGGGGGAAGTACCGATCACCCCGGTGCAGCTGAATAGTGCTGTTACCCGGAGTGATACGGTACTAATGACGCCGCCTCCGAGTTTGCATAGGACAACGGGCGTGCAAACAGCAAAGAGACTCTCTCTTTTCCATAGAGAGCCTCACGCTGTGCACAAGCCCCAGAGAAAGCAGGAGATCCCCGAATTAAAACGAGGGTCTCCTGACAAATTAAAGAAAAGGGAAAACGGCCGTTAAACCCTCCTTGGCGGAGAACAGGGTGGAGCTGACGGAATTCCCGAGGTGTTTCCGGTCTCGGGAAGAGAAGCCACCAGGAGGACGTCGGCGGTGCTACAACGGCCGGCAACCGGGCCACGTGTGGCGTAGTTGTCCCCGGAGGACAGGGGAGCGGTGGGATAGCAGATACACCGTTCCCCCAAGGTTCGCTGGGGGATCTAGACAGCGGAACCACGGCCCGGATCCCGCGTCCTCCTGGAGGAGGACGTCCCTCGCGGGAATCAACGCTCCGCCCCACTGGTCGTCGCTAAGGGGGAGGGACTGTGATGGACGACCGGCTATGGACTCAAAATATTGTTGTACTTTTACCTGGTCATCAGAGTGGTACCTGAGGGTTCAAGAGGTGGACAAAAGCCTTATCTGCTACAATGTGTGTGTGTATATATATATATATATATATATGGTGGGTTGGCACCCTGCCCGGGATTGGTTCCTGCCTTGTGCCCTGTGTTGGCTGGGATTGGCTCCAGCAGACCCCCGTGACCCTGTGTTTGGATTCAGCGGGTTGGAAAATGGATGGATGGATGGATATATATATATATATATATATATATATATATAATATACACACATACAGTACATACACATACTGGCATGGACAAATTTGTTGGTCCCCTTCCAGCACAGTGAAAAAGTGCTCTATGACCCCTGAAAAGTGATGAAATGACAAGCAGTCGTCCCCTGTGCACCTGCATGTCTTTGACACGTCATCGAGTAAAGCAAGACAAGTGTGACATGAGATCAAGTGTTGCTCATTGTACAAAGATCTTCTAAAATGGCCTAGGCACCTTTGTTGGGACCCCTAGAAAAACTGCTGGATTTGTCAAACTCGCTGTTTTCTTGAATCTGTATCACACACGTCTCCAATCGTGCAATCAGTCATTCAGCCGATTTAAATAGAGGAAAATCGTCACTCTGCTGTGTGGGTTCCACCATGGACCACAGAAAACCAAGGAGAGGGTTGTGTGAGGAGATCGGAAAGCAAATGATAGACAAGCATGTGAATGGCAAAGGCTAGAAGACCACCTCCAAGTGGCTTGATGTTCATGTGATGTCAGTTGAAAACATTATGAATAAGTTTGAGGTCCATGAGACTGTAGCCAACCTCCTTGGATGTGGCTCTAAGAGGACAACTGAAACCAGAATGGACAGAAGGACAGTGAGAATGGTAGACAAAGAGAGAAGGACAACTTCCAAAGAGATATCAGCTGAGCTCCAAAGTCGAAGTCCATCAGTGTCTGACTGCTTCATCCGTCGCTTTTTTGAGTGACAGTGGGCTCAATGGAAGAAGACCCAGGAGGACTCCACATAAAAAAAACAGACTGGAATTTGCTAAAATGGAAATTGAGAAGCCACAATGCTTCTGGGAGAAAGTTCTTTGGACAGAGGAGAGAAAACTGGAGCTTTCTGGCAAGTCACGTCAGCTCTGTGTCCAGAGATGAAAAAGCTCTGTCTCAGTCGCAGATCATGGGCCCTCCAACAGGATAATGAGCCAAAACACAGTTAAAAGCACACAAGAATGACGAAGAACCCAATAATGGAGTATCCTGTAGTGGCCTTCCATGAGCCCTGATTTGAATCAGTTGAATATCTATGGAAAGAACTGAAACATGGAGTCCGAAGAAGGCCCCCTTCGACACCGCTGGTACAGTCTGCTCAGGACAAGTGGGCCAAACGACCTGAGGACAACAGCAGAAGTCTCACGGTGAGCTCTGGGAATTGCCTGTTTTTAGTGATTGCAAACTCTTAAGGTTGTACAACAAAATATTAGGTTAAGGCATCATTTATGCCCACGCCACTTTCATTTGTGTTCTAATTTGAAATATTTGGTTGAATCAAAACTCAAAAGCAAAGTCTGATTTTTTGTTAAATGCGGAATAAGCAATGGTGGGTGCCAATCACGTTCATCAGCTTCAAGTGACTTCATAGACAACTGGGGATTGTTCTTTTGTTCGTGGCGGGGTATCGACAGATCGGTCCACGTTTGTATACACCTTAATAAAAGCCTCTGTATGTTCAAGATGTGACACCTCCAAAATCATGTTTGAATTCATGAACTTACAGTAACTGAGTAACATCCTGGGCTCATGAGCAAATTAAATTAAATTAAATTGAACTGAAACTTAAAATATTTAAAGCTTTTAGATTTACTAGCTATTCATTCAGAAAAAAAATGAGGTGCTTATGATAACTTTAAAAAGCAAGCAGGCCATTTATTAATATTATGCAGTGCCATGTTAAATGTAGTAGATACGAAGGCACATGCTAACTGAGCGGAGAGGCTCACAAATCTATAAACCTAAAAGCTCACTCAGTTTCCATCTGCTTCTCCTGGTGACAGTCATGGTGGTAACTGGTGTAGCAGGGCAGACCTGATTTTCTTTTCCCCAGCAACAGTGCCCTGCGTCTCCGGGGTAAATCCTGGTGCTCCCAGGTCACTTGACATACATAATCCCTCATGCATATCCTATATCTTAGCCCAGAAGGCCTGTGACAAAAGCACTTCCTGTAGAAGGTCCCCAAGGGTCACCCTTAACAGATGCTCACATCCCCTCTACTGGTTACACTCAATTCTGACGAGCAGCAGCTCCTTCGAGAAATTCATCACAACACGTCAACCAGGTGGGCTAATTAAGAAAGGGGCTTAAAGTTAAGTCTGTCTGCTTCGATCACATCGTGCATTTGTGAACCTCCCTTCACTAGATAGGCCTCAACTCCCCCTTCTTTTTCATTGGACATTCTGGCCCTTGCAATTCTCTTTCTTTGTGCTTCTTGTTGTCTTTATCAGAAATTTCAGCACTGTTTTGGAAAACGTGATGCACAGACATACGCCACTACCTTACGATGGCCACTTGCTTTTGTTCATTGGACATTCCCACCTTCTTGTGAATGCTGGACAACATTACACCCGAGGAGGGGCACAGACGCCAGACACACAGACGCCTTATCTCTTTATATATGTTATAAGAGTACCTATCAAATAGTGACAGAAGTACACAACACATCTTTCACCCTATTTGGGGCCCATCAGGCATGTGCACTTTTTTGTTTCCTTTTGCGGGGATCAAAACCTCGGACGTCAGTGCCTGAGAGGAAGCCCCTGATGTTACGTCATGGCGACTGGTTGGCTTAATTGACAGGTTGAAGATCGGAGTATAGTATTACATTCTGAGCTCTGAATCGCAATCGGATTACTTAGGTGGTCAAATTGTGATTCATATAAATATATATCTATTATATAAAAAAATCTTGGGACGAGACGAGACTTTTTCAGAGAGATAATTTCAAGTCCCGCTAGACGAGACTTTGTGCCAAGAGATGAATTGAAAACCTAGCAGGTCCAAGCGGGGGCAGAAATAAAAGACAAAGAGTAGATGACAAAGTAGAATGTCGTAAAGAGGTTCAAAAACGTTGGCGCGATACACGAGCAGAGCGGGTTAGAGATAATGAAAGTACTAAAATTCGAAAGTCTCAAAAAACTGATAGTAAAGATCGCATTAGCGCAGACAAACGGATATTACTACTCGGTGAAATAACGGAACAGTGAAAACAGACAAAATATATGGACATAGGTGATATGACAGAAGTATGTAGATATTGTTCGGCTTTAAACTTTAAGTGTCGATTGTCGATTAAGTGTGTTGCCATCAGGGAAAAGTTGTGTTTCTTCCCAATGAAGAGGTGCATCTGCGAGAATTAAAAGATTTGTTATTTGGTGAAAGTGAAATCCACAAACACTACAGGCAAAATATCCAAATCTACAATAATCTGTGTGTGTTTGCATCATTCAATGCTCAAAACATAGATTTACACGATTCAGGATCATACGCTATGAGAATCTGTAGTGCCGCAACAATTAAAGCTACGACAAGTTTAATTTCAAAGAAATCACAATTCGGTCACGTTTATATTTATGATCACGGAGAAGCAATGCAACATAAAATCGAAAGAGGTAAACGATCGGACGTATTAGAAATTCTACAGCCAATAATATATACAAATCCATACTTCCAAAAGTATTGCACTTTACAGATGAGGTGGTCTGCTTTAGATATTGGGCAGTTCCATCTCATCTCCACACGTTGCTCTTGCCATCACTCTGATGAGGTTCATCTTTCTCTAATCTGTCCACAAGGCCTTTTCCCAGAATTCTGCAGGCTCCTTTTTCACAAACTATTATCTGGCCATCCTGTTTTTGTGTTTCCATCTTGCCCTGTGGCCTCTGTGTTTGTGTTCATGAAGTCTTCTGCTGGTAGTTGTCTCTGACACACACATATCGGGCCCACCTGAACACTGTTTCTGGTCTGACGGACAGGCATTGAGGGCTTTTTCTTGAGCCCAGTGAGGATTCATTCACCAGCAGTGGCGGTCTTCCTTGATCTACCAGTCCCTTTGTGCTTACTGAGCCCACCAGTGTGTTGTTTCTTCTTCATGATATTCCTGACAGTTGATTTCGGTCATCCTCAGGTTTTGTCTCCAGTGGTTTTCTTCTTGTTCTTCAGCCTCCTAATGGCTTCTTTGACTTTCACTGGCACAGCTCTTGTCTTCATGTTGAACAACATGACAACTCCAGACTCCAAAGGGTAGAAGCAGGACGAGGGATCTGATGAAGCCATGAAACACACCTGAGGAATCACAAACACCTGTGACACCAGTTTTCCCAAACATTAATTCAGACGTGACGAAGGTGCACATTGCGGACTCTCATCTAACGGGATTTGCATCCATTCCGGTCAGAAGCATGTAGAAATCACAACACTTTTTCTACATTGTTCCCCGAGGAATCTGATGAAGCTATGAAACCCACCTGAGGAATCACAAACACCTAGGATGCCAATTGTCCCAAACGTTATGGTGCCCTGAAATGGGTTGTTTGGGGGGGTTGGGGTTTGTTTGGGTAGGGTACAGTGTGACTGAAATTTCTACAAATTCCCTTGAAAGTCCGCGATGTGCACTTCAATCACAATGTCTGAATGGTTTGATTTGTAATTTTAAATTGTGGAGCAGAGGGGGATATCAAGGAGAAATGGGACTTTGCCCCAAATAACATGGAGAGCACTGTATGTACTCGGAATGACAAATTAATTAAGAAGCTCTTCTACTTACAGACTTTATAAATAACTATCCAAAAATAGGTGAAAAGTGATAGATAGATAGATAGATAGATAGATAGATAGATAGATAGATAGCGTAGTAGGCAAGATTAAAAATTTAGACAAATTGACAAGAAAGGCGCTATATAATAGATAGATAGATAGACAGATAGATAGATGGCAAGATTAAAAATTTAGATAAATTGACAATTATGTTGGGCGGCACGGTGGCGCAGTGGGTAGCGCTGCTGCCTCGCAGTTGGGAGACCTGGGGACCTGGGTTCGCTTCCCAGGTCCTCCCTGCGTGGAGTTTGCATGTTCTCCCCGTGTCTGCGTGGGTTTCCTCCGGGCGCTCCGGTTTCCTCCCACAGTCCAAAGACATGCAGGTTAGGTGGATTGGCAATTCTAAATTGGCCCTAGTGTGTGCTTGGTGTGTGGGTGTGTTTGTGTGTGTCCTGCAGTGGGTTGGCACCCTGCCCAGGATTGGTTCCCTGCCTTGTGCCCTGTGTTGGCTGGGATTGGCTCCAGCAGACCCCAGTGACCCTGTATTCGGATTCAGTGGGTTGGATAATGGATGGACAATTATGTTATAGATAGATTAGATTAAGGACAGACAAACAGATAGATATGAAACGCACTAAATGATAGACAGACAGATAGTGGAACAGTAATTTACAAAGAGAATTTCACACGTCCTTTGTAAAACAAGGGGAAATTCACAATATGCAACTATAAAAAGAAACAAAAATAAGCCGTGAGCACATTATTCTTATACCAGTAACGGCGCACTGCTAGAACAATAACGTGCAGTGAATACACTTGACTTGCGCGTTCCTAGTTTTCATCCTCCTTCTCTGTACGTTTACCATTCGTTTGTTCAGAGGTTGATGCGCTTGCTGCTTCGTAAGCAGCTCTTCTTTTCTCCACCCTAGTGGCCCGTTGCTTCTCTTCTTGTGTCGGCATCTTTTTGTGTTAAACCTGATTAAGTCAGTGTTTGTGTTGCAATTACTTAGTACGTTTTTCTTAAATTTTCACTTAAGCTGGCACTTCAGTCCTCAATCTGCCTCAAGAATGACTTAGCCGTACACATGCGTCGCACGGCCGCCCTGCTGCCGAAAGTTGATTCTACAATAAAATACAATCAAAATAAACAGAGTAATAAAAATCAGCTCCCTGAAAGTGGACAGTAGAGATCACGTATTATGTGTGTACCAAATTTCAGGTCAATTGGTCAAACGGTTTGCGAGCGACAGGTGATTTAAAATCCTGGACAGACAAACGGAGAGCCATGGTGTAGCATATTATATAAGAAGACTAGCAAAATACCCGCGCTTCGCAGCGGCGAAGTACTGCTTTAAAATTTTATATAATAAACTGAGGGAAAATATATCAATAATTATTTGTTAAAGATCTCTTTGTATACCATGTTGTCAGTTCACCCCTCCGGTTGTAATATGACCAAGCTGTGCGCTGAGCTTACTCTTGAGCATGCAACGTATAGTTGGCCATGTGAAAAGTAAATCAAGAATGGCAAGACCACGTCAGCTGCGGAGCTCAGCTCGGAGCGAAATTAAGTGAATGAAATGAGGTGAATGGGAGGGGATATGATCACGTGACTCCAGCACCCGCCTTAACTCTCCATTCCTCCACAAACAAACAAACACAGTCTCTCGGATCCCAACTCTCCTTTGTATATATATATATATATATATAGATAAAAGGTTAAGGGTTAAAAGCAAGACGAGGTATCTTATAAAGCAATGAAACCCACCTGAGGAATCACAAACCCCTGGGACGCCAATTGTCCCAAACGTTACGGGGGGGACCACAGTGTGACCAGAATGTCTACAAATCTCCTTACATGAAAGTCAGCAGTGTGCAGAAGAGGGAGAAGAAGAGGGAGAAATCTGGAAGAAATGTGTCTTTGACCCCCAACACTTGGGGGGGGGGTACTTTAATTCATCGATTCTGTTGAAGTTTTCATTTGAGTATGAATGTAAATGCCTGCAAGTAATGAAACCCTGAAAACATTGCTGTCCGCGTGGTTTGGCACTTCATTTCGGGGCACACAAATGCTGTAAGTGATACATGGTGGGCCCTCTCAAGAGGCAGCTTGTGATTTCTCTTTTCTCCTATTAAGACATTTCACTAAATCATAAAAAGACGATAAACGTTTGCTGTACATCAGCAGGATGATTGCCTTTGTTTTCGGTAAGGCTTTTTCAAAGTGTACATTAGGCACAGTTAAAACATGATATATTAAGTAAGCACCAAGTCCGCTAAAAACACTTAATGGATATTATTCTTCAAGTTGTAGGCTGCAAATTCAAGACATGGCGCCAGCTTTAGAGAAATTACCCAGAACCACAGCTGAGAGAGTCCAAGTGCTGCCAAATACACAAAGAGGAAAAAATGTTCTTTATATAACTTGAGTCAAGGCCAAGTGTATGTTTGTGGTTTGGAGGAAATTTCTCTTGGTTTGGATCACCATTAGCTACTTTAGTGGTTACCACCAGCGTTTTGCTAAAGACTAAAAGTCGATTATACATGATACATGGGGCTTTACTTTGTGGGATTTTGCTAATTGCAATTTTCACAATTAAAAAGGGCAACAAAAAAAAAAAAAAAAAGAAACAAGAAAAAAAGTAAACCTGTGGCCTGAAACAGCCCTCGACGTGCCCACGGCGTTCATGATGCTGATTATTTTTTTGGATCTCGGGGTAAAGGAAAACTCACGTCAGACAAATTTACTTTTGTTTTAAGTTTTTACAGGCGACCTCAAGTGACTCTGACGAGCTGTAATTGGTGGTCAGTCTCTCAGCTGCAGCGAGTTCAACTTCAGTTTCCTCACAGTTTATAATAAAAAAAAAAAAGATGATTCATATTAAATAAATAGCCCAACAGGCCTCAAATTACTGTTTACATTAAAGTAAACTCTGCAGCAGGCCTGGGCTACTGCAACGCTGGGTAAGTCTCAGATTCGTTTGAAGACGCTGACAGTAAACACGTTTAAAATGAAATTAATCTAAAACCAAAAAATGACTTTTAAAATATGTCTGTGGCTGTTGTTTTCCCGGACTTACCAGTAATGCATTTTAAATGGACTGTAGTGAGGATACGGTAATGAACAGTCCAAACACTTCATTTGTCCAAAGCATCGCCTTCCAGTAGTGAATCTTAATGAAATTCAATGAACTACCATACAGGGAATAATAAAAAAAAAATCAAAGGTTCAAAACTCCCAAATTCAAAAAGAATAAAACCAAACCTTTGCGGAGTAAAGAAAGGCCAACTGAAGTTGTGTTAAGAGGTGCGCTTCACATACCGAGCACCTACTGCAATAGCAACGTTGGCCCGTCGGTACATCTGCACGAAACAACTCGGCCCCCTGGTGTTTTACCAACAGTTGTCACACACTTACTCTTCACAGCTCAAAACTATTTTCATTTTGTTTCTCATTCGTTCGTTTGTGCTCGCTCTTCCTCATTCGTTCTCGATCTCACCTACTCGTTCTTTCTTGTCCCTTCTTTATCTCTCTGTCGTTCGTTCGTATGCACTCACTTTTGCTCCTTCATTCTCATTCTTACTTTCTTACTCATTCGTTCTCTCTTGTTTTTCATTCGTTTGTTCGTTCATTCCCTTTCTTTTTATCTTTCTCATTCATTCGTTTGCTCTTGCTCTTTTCCTTTGTACTTTCTTACTTGATCTTTCTCATTTGTTTTTTCTTTCTTATTTGTTCTTTCTTGTTTGTTCATTCATTCTTTCTCTTTATATCTCTCTCTCTCTCATTTGTTAGTTTGTGCCCACTCTTTCTCAATCGTTCTCAATCACCAACTCATTCTTTCTTGTTCGGTCTCATTCTTACTCATTCCTTCTCATTTGCTCTTTCTTTCTTACTTGTTGTTTTTCATTCATTTGTTCATTCCCTTTATCTTTCTCATTCGTTTGTTTGTGCTTGCTCTTTTTCATTTGTACTTTCTTACTTGTTCTTTCTCATTTATTTATTCTTTCTCATTTTTTCGTTCATTCTCTTTCTCTCATTCGTTCATTTGCGCTTGCTTTCTTATTTGTTCTCATTCTTACTTTCTTACTCGTTTTCTCATTTGTTCCTTTTTTCTCACTTGTTTGTTCTTTCTTTTGTTCTCATTTGTTCGTTTGCACTCGCTCTTTCTCATTTATTCTCATTCTTGCTTTCTTACTCGTTTTTTCTCGTTCATTCATTCTTACTTTCTTACTCCTTCTTTCTCATTTGTCTGTTTAAAGAATGCCTAAAAAGCATGAAACTACAATCACTGTTAGCCACATGTTGGCTTTTATTATTAATGAACGTGCTTTTAAAAGGTGAGTTTCATTTCTTTTTCTTTTTGTAATTATACATTCAGTTCCTTTTTCCAAGTCCCCTTTTCTGTCATTTTGAATATTTTCTGTTCTCTTCAACAACCATACCTCTTCTGTGACAGTTACTATAGTTGAGGTAAAAAGTTTATATTTGTCTCAACTAAAAACTTTCCTAGCAGTGATCACTATGGCCTAACAGACTCTCTGCTCCGATTCCCAAAGATCACGTGAAAGAAAAAGACAGTTGGCCTTGGGAATTAATTGGACATTTAAAAAAATAAAAATACAATAAAAGGCATATAACAGATATACTGTATGCATTGCATCTGTTATTCCAACAGATGGCGCATCACAAACATTAACACTGCTTTAACAAATCCCACACCAAACAGCATATAACGGAGACATATACATTGCATCAGTCAGTCCAATAGTCAGTCACCGTGTCTTACACAGGTAGTGCAGCTATCAGTCCTGTGGACCACCTTAGCTGCAGGTGCCCACCACAACCATCTTCTTCTTTTAACTGAACTCCTGCCTTTACAAAACAAGCTGTTCTTTCCCATTTTTGCCTTTATCGACTGCTTTTATGCCGTGGTACATGTGCAGTTTTACTGCCCTGAAGGCTCTGTGCACTTTATTGTGGCACAGCGACTATACAGAGTCTTCATCCGCTTTGAAAGTTTTCACATTTGATTGTTATACAGCACTGGATCTCAGTGATTTCATTTGGCTTTTTTGACACTGACTAACAGAAAAAAAGAGTCTTTACTGTCAAAGTGAAAACAGATCTCCGTAAAAGTGATCTAAATGACTTAGAAATAGAAAACCCAAAATGTTCTTAGATTTTTAAATGATATTTTTTCGAGGTGCAGGTTCTTTCTCACAAAATTAAAGCTTATATCTTTTTTTGTAGGCTTTCTATTGATCACCACATTAGACCAAATATCCATCCATCCATTTTCCGCTGAATCCAAACACAGGGTCACGGGGGTCTGCTGGAGCCAATCCCAGCCAACACAGGGCACAAGGCAGGAACCAATCCCAGGCAGGATGCCAACCCACCGCAGGACACACACAAACACACCAAGCACACACTAGGGCCAATTTAGAATCGCCAATCCACCTAACCTGCATGTCTTTGGACTGTGGGAGGAAACTGGAGCGCCCGGAGGAAACCCACGCAGACACGGGGAGAACATGCAAACTCCATGGGGCTCCTAATTGCGAGGCAGCAGCGCTACCACTCCGCCACCGTGCCGCCCCTAGACCAATTATTTTGAAGTCATTACATATCCATTAATTGTTCCCACTTAGTTTTCACCCATCATGTTGATATAAAGAAAGTCCTCCCCACTGACAGCATGGCCTTGAAGCAGATGTGTGGAAACTACTTGTCAAACAAACTTTGTGCTCCTCCGTTAACAAGTACGTATTTATTTTGCTTGGTTCGAACGTATTTGCTTTTACTTGATATTTAATAATTCAAAAAAAAAAAAAAAAAAAAACAGATTTCCATTGCTACATTTCTCTAGATACAGGAAATCCGTGCTACAGTTCTGGAAGTTAAAGACGCGGGCTGTCTGGTCCCCCAGTGATCTATATAACAAAATAGGAGCCGTCAGCCAGGCCTTTTGATTTCCAGGGAATATGTTACTCATCACGATCGTGGAAAATCAAGGTGGGTCTGAATATGGGCCCTTGTCGAGCGCAGACTTCTCATACACGGGATAAGAGCATCTGTTTTTTTACATAGCACAATAGATTTTTTTTTAATGTTAAACATATGTTGGAATTAAAGAACATACTGTTGGCATTAATAGACATTTACATTCAGCTAATGCTCTTCCTTTAAAATGTTCAGAATTCTGCATCTGCAGAGTGCCCTTTAAGGAGTTTACATTTATTATAATTATTAACGGTTTTATAAGGTGGGGACTTATGTATCCAGAATTTAAGGTGCATTTAGAAAGTCTTCACTTTATCACATTTTGCTATGCTGCCACTAGAAGTCTGACTGTCGCTATAACATGACGGGGACAAGGAACAGTGCAAAGGCGCTCTGTGATTTGACTACAGTGCAAAACGTGCAAGGCAATCTTCTTGAAATCAATAAATCAATCATCCATCTTTAGTGGAGGTTAAAAGTCGGCAATAAATAATCCATAAAAAAAACAGGAAGAGTTCATTAAAAGCCAAAGCTTGTCTTGGTGGTCTCGTTCTAAACTGACGTCTCCTCAGCCCGAGGATGAAGAGATGAGAAGGGAAAAAATGAACAGAAAACGACTTGAGCGCACGGCTGCAACATAACAAAAGGTTACACAAGTAAAGGGGTCCGAATACTTTATGAATGCACTTCATATACGGTCATGTGATGATTTAATGGCTGACGGAGTTGAGGCAATTCGAATTTACAGCCAAGGGAGAATGGAAAACGACAGGGTAATAAGGTTCTAGAAACTGCCCTGACCAGCCACAGTAGTAAGTCTTTCGCTATTATTATTATTATTATACTAATATTATATATTAGTACAATAACTAATTTATATAATATATATATATATATTATACTAATATACTATTACAGTAGAACCTCTGGTCACAAACATTTCCGAACACGTACAAATCGGGTTACGATCAAAAAGTTTGCCAAAACTTTGCATCTGTTCACGACCAGACGCTTTGGTAGCGAACAAAAACACTGGCGTCCAGTTTCCCTACGCGCGTTTGTACGCGCCAATTATTTCCCATTCTCCGTTACCCATTTTCTTTTGTTTGCGTATACAGAGTCTAACAAAGCAGCTGATGTTGCAAAAGGAGTTACAGTGTTAACCAAGCAGAGGCCTCAAGTGCTGGAAGAGCTGGAAAAACTGTTACTAGTGTGGTTGAACGAGAAGAAACTCGCAGGGGATAGCGTAAGCGAGGCGATCATATGTGAGAAAGCCGGGAAGATTCATGGCGATTTGCTGAAAAATAATCCTTCTTCGAGCGGCGAAGGTGAGGAATTTAAAGCCAGTAGAGGATGGTTTGAAAAGTTTTGCAAGAGAAGTAGCATGTAATTTTTTTTCCCTGTGCTTAAAACTCATAAAGAAAACTGTTTACAGCGAGCGGTTCGTAAGGGTCTAGCGCAAACTCTTACAATTTTCTCTGTTGTTCAAGGTTTTCTCAGTGTTATTCAATGTTTTTACATTTAGTTTACTATTACACTGTGCATTCTATGGTATAATTAACTATTTTTGTGCTTACAAAATATATATAGTTACATATAGTTCATATGATCTGGAACAGATTAATCGTATTTACATACAATCCTATGGGGGAAATTACGTTTGGGTCGCGTCCAAATCGGGTCGCATCCAGAGGTTTGGGATGAATTGCGGTCGTGACTAGAGGTACCACTGTATTTTCTTCACGGGGTTGGACGCGCTTGGACCACGGAATTTTTAAAACCGTTTCTTGGCACGCACCTAGGGGCCAAGGGTAACCTACATTCCAAATTTCAAGTCCCAAGTCCTCATGGTTTGGGAGATTTCGTGATGAGTTCGTTCGTGAGATTTGGCTTTTATAAACAGGCAGTCCCCGGGTTACGTACGAGATAGGGACTGTAGGTTTGTACTTAAGTTGAATTTGTATGCAAGTCGGAACAGGTACATTATTTTAATAAATGCTATTTTTGACCGACTGTAATCACGTGCTCTGCCAATGAATGATGGAGATTCACCTGTCTCTGACCTTCTTATTATTTCTACTTCATTTTCAATGGTGATGTTTTTTCTCTTCTTTACTGTATCACCAGCACTTGCATCAGATTTGTGTTTCAGAGACATTCTTGAAGGGTGAAGACAAAAGGTTAAGACGAGCTCTTCTACACAGCACTGTACTGCTATCACAGCAGGAAGGCACCAGTCGTCAAGACATCTGATGTATAGGGTGGTTAAGATCTAATTATGCAATTTTCATTACGCTATAACTCAGTTTATTCAGTTTATAACATAGAAAATCACCCGGAAAATCCCAGACCATCGAGAAGTGTACGAACTGACGACATGAAAAATCGTCTTTGCGCCGAACTGGAATCGTCCCCGCATAAATGAAAGTCACCCAGACGATCTGGTTCTGCATAATTAGATCTGGACCACCCTGTACTTCCTGCTATGTGCGTAACAGTACAAACAGGCTTGCTATTGAGAATGAATGGGGGCAGCGAGGGGCGGTTCATCACCAGCCCACCGCACAGTCACCTCTACTACAGTAAGCTGCCAGCAGCACACTACAATGCTACCCCCTGCCGCCCCGTTCAGCCACAACCGGATCACCGCTTGCAGCATTACCAGCCGCGCACCTAGAACAAACGGGGCAGCCGTGTGTGGTGGGCGGGCAGTGAAACCGCTTGACGCCGGGAGCCACCGGAGGGACACTACACTGCGCGAGCCCCCCTCCAGCGTCCGCAGGCCGAAGATGACGGAGCGGCAGTTACTGAGGTGCATGCGTCGCAGCTGCGGCCCCGTTCGTATGTCGTAGGTCGAATGTCCGTAACCTGGGGACTACCTGTATATAGATTTGATTACATTAATGTTTAAGTTGAGCTTTACAAGAAATATCTTAACTGCTACTATGTAAAGGGAATACTGCTGTTAGAAAGCATCTTATTTGTTTAAAGTGTTTACACACTGTGGTGTGTGGCCGGCTAAATATTCCGGCCCTCACCCCCAGGCGCCAGATGGAGCTCTCCGAACAGCGGGGACGTTCCCCGAATTCCAGCAGGGCCTCATGGACTTTTTGTAGTTTATATGCACAGCCCTGCTGGATACCTTGGGGACCACCAGGAGTCACTGTGGGGTGGCTCTCGAACTCTTACTTGCCCTATAACCCGGAAGTGCGTCATGATCACATGACAATAGGCAACGACGTGCTTCCGGGTTGAAGAAAGGAGCTTTTTATCCAACCCGGAAGTGTTCATGATCACATGGACAGAAGGGAGAAACACGTCCGGGTCAGGGACTATATAAAGGACTCTGGGAAACCAGTACGCGGAGCTGAGCTGGGAGGAAGGGTGGCGAAGTGTCTGGGAGTGTGGAGGATTGATTATTGTAGTGATTAGTGTATTGATTAGTTATATGAGTATTGTGGAGTGGAGGGTGCTTTGTGCACATAATTGTTCAAATAAAGGTAATATTTGGACTTTTACCTGGTGTCTGGAGTCGAGTCAGAGGGTTCAAGAGGACGGCAAGGGCCTCAATCTGCGACAACACGCAATACACTACTTTTGAGTTCATTATTGAATTTTGCATATAACAATGTGATTGTCTGCGATTAATCACGATTAAAACTTTTAATCGCTGCCCAGCACTAAGAGAGAAGCGTCTCATTCAAGATCTTTGGCAGCACACCTACAGGTACACTTGGCATAAGCCTTATTCCTCTTCTCTTCTTACCAGGACGATAATTTGTCATTTTGCTATTCGTTACTGTATTCATTCAAATGGCGTCACACGCATTATGCTGGCACTTGTAGCCTAAAATTCTATTTTTACATTGCAATCATGATGTGCGATGTGGCGTCAATCTGCATTCCATTGAGGACATATTCTTGCGGAGTTTATAATAATCATTTTTTCAGCCAGTTTAAATAATCACTTTGCCAGCGGAGCAAAATGGTGGTTGAAAGTGAAACAAAGCTTTTATGTCTTTGACACAACGATGGTTTGTGGCCAACGGGCTGAATCGACATCTCTGAAATCACATGACGGTAATGCAGGTTTGATGTGCCAAATATGAAAATTGCATTCATTAGACCGTTAAAATGGGGTGAGTACCAAGACAATAGAAATCGGGCAAACAAATGGTAGGCTGTTTATAAGAAAAGAAAAAAATAAAATGTTGGTTTTGGTGGGCTAATGTGCCAAGAACGCTCATAATGAACACATCAGCTGTAAAGTAAAACCCCAAACGCCTGCAGATCACTTGGATGACCACGCTAGAGTGGATTGCTGGGAGTTTTGAGCACTCTGCTCGGGGACGGGCTGCAGCCTCAGCAGGATTACAACGCAGATGAAAAATGGATAGGCGCATAAAATATTGCAGATACATACGGCAGTGTTAATGCGATCACAGCGTTAGCAAAGAGCACACAGGTCCCCCTTCATGGCGCCTGAATGTACCTCTTGTCCTCTGCACTGTGCGCCAGCTCTTTCCTAATGGATTATTTCTTTAAAGCGGCCTTGTGTCTTATCTTGCGATATGATAGATCTTTCAGACCATATGTCACATTAATGACAAGTGCTTTGGGGATATTAGGAGGTAAAAAAAAGTTTACTGCAGATGACTCAAGTTTTTTCTTTATCCTGAGGGTATAAAGAAAGTGTGGAAAGAAAAGACGACAGAATGTCAGGCTATCAGTGCATTTCAATGGAGTGAGTGGGGTGTCGCAGAAACCACAGGCACAGGAATAGGGAGAGTGCTTGAGTCACCTTTATAATACAGCGGGGCAAGGAAAATGATGTGAACCCTTTGGAAATAAGCGTATTTACACATAAATGTGCCTTAAACTCTGCTTTCATCTTCATCTAAATTACACAAATGAGCAAACACCATCTTGTTTAACTGATAACACACAAATTACTGCATTGTTCTTGTACGTAATCTTCTTCTTTCGGCTGCTCCTGTTACGGGTTGCCATAGCGGATCATCTTTTACCATATCTTCCTATCCTCATCATCTTGCTGTATCATATCCATCACCTGCATGTCATCTCTCACCACATCCATAAACCTTCTCTTAGGCCTTCCTTTGTTCCTCTTACCTGGCAGCTCTATCCTTAGAACCCTTCTCCCAATATACCCAGCATTTCTCCTCTGCACATGTCCAAACCAACGCAACCTCATGTTGTCTGCCATACTTAAAATACTAAACAGGCCTGTCTGTATCCATGGCAGGACATCACCAAGTCAAGTCAAGTTGGGGATCATGCACTGGTACAGTGTGTTGCCGCACCCACTACACAGCGAAACAACTTGGGATCCCGGTTTGCAACCCCCCAGGCAGACACGTGGTGCAGTCCTGCCCTCCGGAAATGACCCTCTATTGGCCGCAGCCAGGTGTTATGTGGGCGACCCCTTGGCCTGGTCCAGCCACTCACGTCCCCAACAATGAGGATCTTATGAGCTGGATCACCCTCGGGGAAATGCGCCACAAGGCCGTAGTGCCGTAACCGACACTCCCTCACGATGCAGGTAATGTGCCTCATTCGGGACTCCATGAGCAACACAAAGTCAAACCAACGGTACCCAAGGACCCTCTGAAGAGACACAGTACCAAAGGAGTCCAGTCTTCGTCTCAGGTCACTGGATAGCGTCCATGCCTCACAACTATATAGCAGGACAGGAAGCACCAGGACTCTAAAGACTTGGACCTTCGTTCTTTTGCATAGATATCAGGAGCGCCACACACCCCTTTCCAGCGACCTCATGACCCCCCCCCCCATGCTCTCTCAATCCGTCTACTGACTTCACAGGAAGAGTCACCAGAGACATGAATGTCACTGCCAAGGTAAGTAAACCTCTCAACAAGGTCAACACTCTCTCCGCAAACAGACACACTGCTGATGGCAGTGCCCAAGAGCTCATTAAAGGCCTGGATGTTGGTTTTTATCCAGAACACTTGCAAGTCCAGACACTCAGACTCCTCGCTCAATGTCTCGAGCGCCCTGATCAGAGCCTCCATTGACTCTGTGAAGATCACAGCATCGTCAGCAAAGTCAAGATCTGTGAATCTTTCTTCACCAACAGATGCCCCACAGCCGCTGGACCCCACGACCTTGCCCAACACCCATCATCACCGCTCTCCAAAAATAACTACCCTAAGCCTGAAGTTTGCCAACGACCATCTTGACAGTGCCCCAACTCTGCAGGGAAAACGTTTCGTGGACTGATGACACGAAGAAAATACACAGCAGTGCGTAACTGTGTACATTCCAGTGATGAAGTCTGGTGCAGAGAGCAATCTAATTTGGTTTTGGGGCTGCTCTGCTACCTAGGGGTCTTGACAGTTTGCCAGTTTTCCTACAGGAAAGCATCAGAGTGGACGTGTGCCTGCTGAAGCTCAGCAGAAATCGGGTGATGCAGCAGGACAATGACCCTCACTACTGATGTAAATCTACTGGAGGCGGCAACCATGTGCAATCTGGAGTCCAATGGAGATGCTGGGGAATGACCTCAAAATAGTCGCTCACAGCAGACATCCTAAGAGTGCAGCTGAGCTGAAACAACAGTTCTGTAATGAAGAATGATTCACATTTCTTTGTGAATGTTTTGCAGGTCTGTTCCTGAAGTGCTTCTCAGAGGTTATTGCTGTTAGAGGAGGTTTGGCCAGTTATTAAATCCAAACGTTCGCTTTCTCTTTCCGCAGCCCACTGTGCATGTGTGATGGGTGTGATACATAAAGACATGACAGATTAGAATGGTGTGTATTATTAGCTTAAGCACATTGTGTTTGTCTATTCTTGTGACTTTGATGAAGATCAGATCCCAACTTTACGACCAGTTAATGAAGAAAGCCAGGCCATTCCAAAGGGTTTAAATACTTTTTTCTAACCAGTGTAAGCTGCACTTCCAGCACATAACTATCTTCTTATTTTCTTTCTCAGCCGTCTCAGGCCACACAAGGGAGGAAATCTGAACTCACTGAATTCCATTCTGGCAAGCTCCCTATGATGCCATCCTTGTGCAGGCTACGATTCTGCTGACTAAACATAGGGCTCAGCTCGTCTTATATCAGGTCACGCCTTTGAGGAGCTCCGTCCAAGAAAGCAGACGCAGAGCATTACAGTGTGAACTCTCAGCTGCTTTCTTTGTTCAACAGTAACATGAGCGACCGCCTTTTCCTTCATCCGCATACAAGGCCTAAACATTAGAAAGCACGGGACAGGTGACAAGGCCCCCGCGAGTAGAGTCATGTAGTATAAAGTTACTGTGATCTCTTTATCATTTGTGGAAATAACGATGGAGACCCTGTCAAACACTTCGCTCAAAACAGCAATATTCATTTCAGCGTTTTAACTTCAGTTAAATAATAATAATAATGAAAAGCAGATGATTTGTGAAAAATAGTTCCTCATTCTCAGCTACATACTGACGATAATGCAACACACACATTTTTTTATCCAGATTCAATTTAAACAAAAGGATAAATGTCTGTGAGTCCATCTGGTGAAAATATACACACACACATTATAAAGGGGTGAGCAAAAGTAGGTTTACAGCTGTGAGTTTGAGAAAAACAGAGTTGATCCTCGTGTTATTATGTATTTATTAATGATTGTATTCTGAAAGCTATTAAGTTAATAAAGCTATTGTAATAATCATAACCTGCATGTCTCTTTATACACAAACAATTATAAACCTACTTTTGCCAATCCCTGTATAAATTTACACACACACACACACATTATCTATCTATATATTATTATATATATATATATACTAGTCATTTAGCCTGTTACAATAACGGGCGCTAGAACAGTAGTGCATAAACATTGGTAGGAACAGTCTATATTAAATGGCAAGGGACTTTGACCTCATTCTTTTTGTTGGTCGTATTTTTCTTTCTTTCAGCCTTTCTTTTGTTGATGTTTACTTGCTGAGCTGACCGTTCTTCGTGGGCTGCCGCTGTGTATTGTGTGTCTGTGACAGTAACACTGTCTTGTACGGCTCTATTCAATAAGGGCGCATAGATAATTTAGTTCAAATGGCTCTGCAATATGTGAAGAGCAACAGGTGCAGATCTTTATTTACGCGCGCCTTTATTCGCTGCGCCCAACTGAGGTCGTCCCTTTGAGGATCGCCTTTTTGTGCGCGCCCTTATTGATGGATGCCTGTGCGCGCCCTTATTGAAGGATACCGTCTTGTACGTCCGCTGGCTTGTACGTCCGTAATATAGCTTTAATTTTCTCTGGCAGTAATACAGGCGTGCGCGTCGGTAATATGCCTTTAATCTCCTCTGACAGTAATACTGGCTTGTATGTGGCTGTAATATGCGTCACTGTATTGTGTACCTTTAATTTCCTCTCGCAGTAATACTGGTTTGTATTTCCGTAAAAACGCCTCTAACTTTCTCTGACAGTAATATCACGCATCGCACCGTGCCCCGTGCATGCGCACTTCACCAGAAGACGCCCACACATGGACACCTGGACGCACAAAGGGATTTTATATATATAGATATATACACACACACACATACATAAATACATATACACACACACATATATATAGTACACGCATAGTATATAGTAATACAGTATATTGTAACAAAGGTGCTATATAGGCACCGACCCGACACAGACGGACACTGGAGGCACGTATTAAAAACCAATAAACTTTTATTTTCTTCACCCGTGGGGCATGTCTTCCCCATGTCCCATAGACACAACACAGTCTCACAAGCACCAAAAGCAAAGCACAAAAACACCCTACTCTTCACCACCACTCCTTGAGGCAAGCGTTATCCTCCTCTTTTTCCCGACTCAGGCTCTCCGAGTGGTGGCTACTTTTATAGCTCACTCGGAAGTGCTTCAGGTGCTAGACCACCTGCTTCTGATTGCACCTCTGGGTGTGGCTGAACTACAGCCCAGACGAACCCAGGAACCCCTGCAGCGCCCCCTGGTGGTCACCCTGGATCCCAACAGGGCTGTGGAGAACTCCATCTCCCATGGAGCCCTGCGGGTATCTGAGGCACCACAGTCACTCAGGGGGGCTGCCACCAAGTGGTCCGGGGGAGGTACTGTGCAGCCCATGTTTGCTCCCCCAGAACATATACATACAATCATATATATATATATATATATATATATATATATATATATATATACATACACACTCTCTCTCACACACACACACACACACACACACACACACACATACATAGTCATATGAAAAGGTTTGAGAACCCCTCTTAATTCTTTGGATTTTTGTTTCTCACTGGCTGAGCTTTCAAAGTAGCAACTTCCTTTTAATATCTGACATGCTTTATGGAAACAGTAGGATTTCAGAAGTGACATTAAGTTTATTGGATTAACAGAAAATATGCAATATGCATCATAACAAAATTAGACAGGTACATAAATTTGGGCACCCCAACAGAGATATGACATCAATACTTAGTTGAGCCTTCTTTTATAAATCTAACAGCCTCTAGATGCTGTCCTCCTATAACCTTTGATGAGTGTCTGCATTCTGGATGGACGTATTTCTGACCATTCTTCATACAAAATCTCTCCAGCTCAGTTACATTTGATCGCTGCCAAGCATGGACAGCCTGCTTCAAATCATCCCATAGATTTCTGATAATATTCAAGTCAGGGGACTGTGACGGCCATTCCAGAACATTGTACTTCGAAATCTACAAAGGCATTCATGCAGAGTGAGAACTGTGTTTTGGGTCATTGTCTTGTTGAACTATCCAACCCCTGCGTAACTTCAACTTTGTGACTGATGCTTGAACATTATCCTGAAGAATTTGTTGATATTGGGTTGAATTCATCTGACCCTCGACTTTAACAAGGGCCCCAGTCCCTGAACTAGCCACACAGCATGATGGAACCTCCACCAAATTTGACAGTAGGTAGCAGGTGTTTTTCTTGGAATGCTGTGTTCTTCTTCCATCATGCAAAGCGCTTCTTGTTAGGACCAAATAACTCAATTTTTGTCTCATCAGTCCAAAGCACTTTGTTCCAAAATGAATCTGGCTTGTCTAAATGAGCATTGGCATACAACAAGCGACTCTGTTTGTGGAGTGAGTGCAGAAAGGGCTTCTTTCTCATCTCCCTGCCATACAGATGTTCTTTGTGCAAATTGTGCTGAACTGTAGAACGATGTACAGATACACCATCTGCAGCCAGATGTTCTTGCAGGTCTTTGGCGGTGATCTGTGGGTTGTCTGTCACCATTCTCACAATCCTGCTCATGGCGCTCCTGGATTTTTCTTGGCCTGCCAGACCTGCTGGGTTTAATAGCAACTGTGCCTGTGGCCTTCCATTTCCTGATTCCATTCCTTACAGTTGAAACTGACAGTTTAAACCTCTCAGATGGCTTTTTGTAGCCTTCCCCTAAACCATGAGACTCAACAATCTTTGTTTTCAGATCTTTGGAGAGTTGGTATGAGGATCCCATGCTGTCACTCTTCAGAGGAGAGTCAAAGGGAAGGAAACACAACTTGTAATTGACCACCTTAAATCCCTTTATATCTCATGATTGGACACACCGGTCTATGAAGTTCATGGCGTAACGAGCTCATGCCACCAGTTTGGTGTTGTAAGTAATCAGCATTGAGCAGTGACAGGCATTCAAATCAGCACAATGACAAGGGGACCCACATTTGTGCACAGCCAGTTTTTCACATTTGATTTAAATTTCATACAACTAAATACTGCGTCACTAAAAATCTTTGTTCGGAAAACACCGCAGTACTCAGATGTTCCTAGGAAATGAAAGACGTACCACTGTTATCTTTATTGTTGAAAGGAGAGTCAATTATTATGCAGGCTGAGGGGGGGTTCCCAAACTTTTTCATATGACTGTACATACACATATTATATATATATATATATATATATATATATATATATATATATATATATATATATATACTGCGGTGGGTTGGCACCCTGCCCAGGATTGGTTCCTGCCTTGTGCCCTGTGTTGGCTGGGATTGGCTCCAGCAGACCCCCCGTGACCCTGTGTTCGGATTCAGCGGGTTGGAAAATGGATGGCTGGATGGATATTATATATATATATATATATATATATATATATATATATATATACACACACACACTTGCACTTATATATTCACATATACACAAACACCAGACTTCTGACATTGCCAGTTTTAATTTCTGCTGTTTACCAGACTTTGTGTATTCATCTTTCTTCTCTTCCCATTTAACCGTATTTTTTGTTATAGCATGACATCTACTCCAATTTATCCAGAATGTAAGAGCAACTGCTGTTCTATGGAATAGGTAAGCGTGCAAGCCCCCTAAGCCCGTCTTCAGTGAATATTTAAGAGCACACTAAAATGAAGTGAATGTATAAACCTATCCCGTAATATTCTCTTGGCAGCTGTGACTGCATGCTAACAGAAGTGCGACACACGCACAGCAGGTACGGACTCCTTTTAACTCGTACACATCATGGCAGATCTGATAAGTGCTATCAACTATAACAACAATATGTGTCTATTTAGTATTTATCAGGAAATAACCTAGGCAGCGATTAAGTCTGCACTTTATTGCTTTCAGAAATGTTTCGTTTGCCACAAACAGATGCAGTACTCTTTATCCATTTATTTAAAACCGTAATGCGCTCATAAACTGAATATGTATGAGCAGTTCACAGCGTAACACTAAGACAAGTGCAGCAACTTCGGCCTGTTAATGTGTCGCCAGCTAATGAACACGTAATGCACAGTATGCGTGTGCACACAGATTCAGAGGCAGGTGGGCATACATTGTTTTCCTTATATATCATTTTCTTGGAAAATTATGAAATAATGAGGATGTCACAATTCTAAGTGTCAAATCTTGAAGTTGGCCAGATGGGAACTCTGAAATTATAGCAAGCATTGAGGCAGCAGGCTTTTGTTTTAAAAAAAAAAAAAAAAAAAACAGCTTGCTGCCACTAAAATGACAAAAGCTTTTCCCTCCTTAAAAAACGTAAGCCCCCTCAGGCAAGAATACGACTGGATGGAGACTATGGATGTACAAGGGGGAGAAAGCAAACAACGCCATTCTGAAAGAAATCAAAACATCCAAGAACACATGTTCCGTGAATGAAGAATACGAGAGAGAAAAGGGCACCTAATGTCTCTCGGAGTAGGCAGACTGGCAACGAACAGTTTTCCACTGATCTGCCAACTTAAGAGTAAAGCAAAAAAGGCAGGACAACAAAAAACTGGCAACTGCTCTGCCACCCGCTCGTAAGCTAGCAGAGTACAGCCGTCAAGACAGAATGTGAAAGAAGAATTAGCTATCTAATGTTTGCTGAGAATTCTTAAGCTCATTCAGTAGAAGAGAGGTTTCCTGGAGATTTTGTAAAGGCGGGTGGGGGGTTTGGCTTGGCAGGGGGACAGAGCCAAGCTAGTTGGCATCGATCCTAGAAAGCCATTTTGGCTCTTTCGAATGGCACCACCGCCCGCAGCTGCTCTCTGCTCTAAGCGGTTGCTGCTTATTAAAACCTCTGAACCATTAAACGAAATCTCAAAGGACGGAGGGGTTTGTCAGACACCCTGCAATGTTTTGTAACTGCGGCCAGAAAGCTCCTCTGCAGCAGCTAAAACACAATGGGCTAAATTTAGAAGGATTAGAAGGCCCGAGCAGGTAAACATTATTACAGTTTGCCATGGAGGAATTTAAAAAAAAAAAAATTCAATAAACAAAATACAAAACAAAACGCAATGCTTAACTGACTGCTTGTATTTCACCAGTAGAAATCTTTGAAAGACAATCAATCACATTGACATTCTAGAAGTGTTTCAACAAATCGCTGATCGTAGATTCGCTCATTTAAGCGAATGGAGAATCCATAACTTAAATCTTAACATCCCCTGGCATTGGGCGCCATGGTGGTGCAGCAGAAGCAGTAGGGGAGACTGAGGCTCACATCTCGGGTCCTCCCTGAGTGGAGTTTGCATGTTCTCCCAGTGTCTGTATGGCTTTCCTCCCACAGTCCAAAGACATGCAGGTTAGGTGAACTGGCTCTGGTGTGTGTTTGTCCTGCGATGGACTGGCACCCATGTCCAGGGTTTGTTCCTGCTTTGCACCCTATGCTAGCTGGGAAGACCCCCACGACCCTGTTAAACCCAATGGTGCTGGCATGCAAAGCCCGAGGTTGTCCAATTAATCCGTACCACTCACATCCATTGTGACGCCCCATTGGACGCAATGGAATTGTGTTGACCGAGCTTTTACAAACTCTACTTTTAGAATCAACAAAAATGTGGAATTCCACCTCGATTATTAACACATTATTTTATCTAAACCATTTAAGGTAAACTAAGCATTTTGAAAAGCACCAGAAGGATTGTGCCGATTACCGTTGCTGCTTCACAGATCCAAGGACCAAGGCTCCAGCTAACGGGAACGTGGCCCGTTTTCCACATCAATCTGTGTTTGCTGAACTTTCCAAAGCGCACGTTATGTTATCTGGTGGATCTTGAAGAAGTGGAAACCATGTAAGCTTCTACCGGCCCTGTTAGATAAAAATTCAGAAAGACACTAGGAGAACATGCAAGATAGAATTTGGCCAGAATTAGATGGCGGTGCTCGTATTTTCTTCTCAGGAACAGAACTGAACGTCCAACAATTGATATACCCCAGAGTAGGGCATGAGAAGTAGATGTGAACCGTCCGACGTCTACTCCCAGTTAAGAGTAGAGGGTTTATGTTTCAGGATTAATGACACCAAAATTGTACAGAACCGTAAGCTGCAAAAATGGCAGTCGTGAGAAGTCAAGCAAAATAACACCTTTTATCGGCTAACTAAAACGAACCCTAACCCTAAAAGTTAGCCAATAAAAGGTGTCATTTTGCTTGGCTTCTCACTACATTCATAATGGCCAACAAGGTACAATACCCTATATACTACAAATGGCAGTCAAGAAGGTATTTCGCACTTTTCTTACAAATCTTGATGACATTTTTTTTCACTTTTCGATATTAAGCAAAGCCATTGCCCTAAAGATAATATCAATATTCAGAGTGGCAGGAGTAGAAGAAGAGGAAGGGAAACATGATAAGGTAGGACATTAGGCTAACTTGCACATAATGGTTACCACCTCGAAACATTATCAAGAATAACACAATAGTAGCCGGTATATTACCCTGAATGATGGGTGGGGCCGGATGGGTGATTGACAGCAAAATGTCACAAATCAAAATTACGAACCTTTGAAACATTCGCATTATCACTTCCAGGCCCATTAAGGTTCTAAAAGGCAGATAGAGACTCTAGCAATCAGACAGATTAGATAGATGGAGCATTGCAGAAGATAAGAAGGGATCAAAGTAAGAAAAGCACAACAGGAGACTCTGGAAGACAATCAGGAATACCGGACTGCAGAAAGAGCACCACAACACCCGTGGCTGGTGTCAGTAACTGTTACATTAGGAGGTGTTTACCGCAGGCCGTAACAGTGGGAAGGCGATTCGTCTCAAAGTACGGCTGTGGATCATTCATGACTAAGTAAACACGCCCGTCATCAGGCATTGCGGTCAATTAGTTTGTGTCTCAGTGGCCGTTACAATGCAGTCCACATCCATGACCAACCGTGTGTCGATACTGTGATGTCGCTTATGGTTCACATACACGCGCCCACCCACACTTATATTTCGGCTGAAAGCATAGGGCCTCTCCGCGTAGATGGAGCAATCACGTGACATACACGGTTTGGTCTGAAGATTATCCCATTTCTGTCAAATCAACATCTTTTTATATAATAATAATAAAAAGTTGCATTTATAGAGCGCTTTCCACAAGCCTCAGGTCGCTTTTACATATAGATGGGGAAAAAAAAAGATCACACAGAAGACAAAAGTTCGTCGAAGAGGAAAGTTTAGAGTTGAGATTTAAAGGTGAAGAAAGAGGAGCAATCTCAGAGAGACTGAGGAAGAGAGTTCCAGAGTTGAAGGACCTGCGTGGGACAGAAAAGAGATTGCTGCTTGAGGACCTGAGAGAGTGATGAAGAGTGCATGGTCTAGGAGCTGAGTGAGGTACAGGGGGCAAAGGTTATGTACGGCTTTGAGGGGGAGAAGCAGAATCTTGAATTTAATCCTTGATGGAACCGGTAACCAGTGAAGCTGGAAGAGAACAGGGCAGAAGTGAGCGGAACGCTTTGTGTGGCTGCGGAGTTCTGAATGTACTGTAGCCTCTGTATAGATTTTGCAGGGAGGCAGATTAAGAGGGAATTACAGAAATCAATATGAGACATTAGGAAACAATGAACCAGAGTTTGAGCAACATTAAAGGACAAAAATGGACTGAGTCGAGCAATGTTACGGAGATGATCGAATGAAATTTTGGACAGAGACCTAATGTGTAGCTCAAAGTTAAGTGATGAATCAAACAAAAGAACAAGGTTTCTGACAACAGCAGCAGGTTTGACAAGTGTACCATCAGCGTTTGTCAAGCATTCCCAAAGCTTCCACCCAGTGTTTTATAATTTTCATTTCCTTAATCTATGCCAGGAGAGCCTCTGCCAACCTGTTATTCTGTAGTTGCATAAATGTGTTCGGACAGACAGACCGATAGATAAAATAGCATAGTAGGCAAGATTAAAAATTTAGACAAATTGACAATTATAGATAGATTAGATTAAGGACAGACAGACAGACAGGCAGACAGATATGAAAGGCACTATATGATAGAGTAACAGACAGCGTAGTAGGCAAGATTAAAAATGTAGACAAATTGACAAGAAAGGCATTTTATGATAGATAGATAGATAGATAGATAGATAGATAGATAGATAGATAGATAGATAGATAGATAGATAGATAATTATGTTATAGATAGATGGATTACATTAAGGACAGACAGACAGATAGATATGAAAGGCACTATATGACAGACAGACAGACAGATAGCGTAGTAGGCAAGATTAAAAATTTAGATAAATTGACAATTATGTTATAGATAGATGGATTACATTAAAGACATACAGATAGATATGAAAGGCACTATATGATAGACAGACAGATAGATAGATAGATAGCGTAGTAGGCAAGATTAAAAATTTAGACAAATTGACAAGGCATTTTATGACAGATAGATAGATAGATAGCGTAGTAGGCAAGATTAAAAATTTAGATAAATTGACAACTATGTTATAGATAGATGGATTACATTAAAGACAGACAGATAGATATGAAAGGCACTATATGACAGACAGACAGATAGATAGCGTAGTAGGCAGGATTAAAAATTTAGATAAATTGACAATTATGTTATAGATAGATGGATTACATTAAAGACAGACAGATAGATATGAAAGGCACTAAATGATAGACAGACAGACAGATAGTGGAACAGTAATTTACAAAGACAATTTCACAAGTCCTTTGTAAAACAGATAGATCGATAGATGGAGGGATGTGTCTCTTTCTGGTTTAATTAAGCATTTCATGTCTAGAATTAAAATCATAAGCACATGTTGGCTTTTGTTTATAGTATAAAAGTTCTCAAAGAAGTTCACAGCATTACAGATGTTATAACGGATGCAATTATATAAAGAAGAGCACAGTGCCAATTGCTGAATTGAATCAACAAAAAGTCAGTTATAAGGGAAGCACAGATGAGTGATGAAATGTCACAATTTAACATCTATTAGTTTTTATTAAATGTGCAAATGAAAATACTTTTATTTTCCCCTACGAGGATCAATACATTCTGTACCAGCATATTAAACACTGATTGGCTCCCATTCTTTATACTATACCTTAAATAAAATGTGTTGGCTTTAACTATTTTTTTCCATGAAGAGAAAAATCAGAAAGTAATTTCTTTCCTTTCACCAGGGAGCTGCAGTCCAAGTTATTTTAAGATATTCAAACATAACAACCATCATACAGATGTTATGGAAGGTTAGCTCTAGGCTCTCTTTTTTATAGCTGTCATATATTTCTCTCCTTGGCAACAAGAAGGGCTAATTTTAGGCAAAGGGTTTCCATATATCTGGGAGGATATTAAACTGTGGAATATCAACAGTGGATGTTTTCTGAACTTTTGGTTTGAATATATTTTTTTGTAAGATGCTACAAGTACAGTAGAATGTAATTACCAAACTGTAGCAATAAATTATGCTTAATAGCATTAGCATCTGCCTTGCATCTGCTCATGAGCCAAGCTAGAAGAGTTCTCACATATTAGCTTAATTTTATATCAGTAATTTAGAAAACACAGCTCAACACACCAGGATCTGCAAAATGAGAAGGCACGAATGCCGAGCATGCGATCTTTGGGATGTCATCTGTCTACACGCGGTCAGTATATGGCTGGCGACACACATGACAAGAGTGTATAAACGGTAGCAGCGCCAGGCTATAATACGACACCAGAGAGGAGGACGGAGTTCTCTAAAGGCAAATATCATGGAGGGGCTGTCAAAATGAATCCATATGGAGGGGCAGCCAGCCCCTGAAGTGCTTTGTTTAGACTGCCCTGTTACATGTAATAATAGGAATTCTACCATTTTGATAAAAAAAAAGACGCTCAGCACAAAAACATTTAAAAAAAAATATGACCAGATGACAAGACACAAAAGTAAGATTACTCTTTAAGGAAAGAACCGTCACTACAATCTGTAATGTACAATGTTATTACAGCTTATCCACATTCTTTTAACTTTTTGCTTTAAAAAAAAAAGACCAGAAGATAAGAAGTTTGCGAAAGACAAACACTTCATGATCATAAGTGTGCAATTCACAGGAAGACAAAATGCAGAATATAACAGTTTAGTGTACTGTTATAAAATGGTAACCGTAAAAGAATAAGGCACACCAACCTTTTCATCTTTGTACTTTCAAACATGTGATCAAAGCAACAGAGAACTACACAAGAATACAAAACTGCATTATGTGAGAAACATCTACAAAATGACAAAAAATAATAATAATTATAATGGAGCACGTAGAGGGGTAACAAACAACACGGCCTGTGCAAATCAGTCTGACACTTTATCAAGCAAAACACAGAAAACTTTATTTTTAAAAATATTTTAGTTTGCACATTTCCCCGCAGTCTCATCTCCCAATTGCTTTTCCTATACATACTCCAGTTTTCTGGTAATGGCCATCTGAGTATGGGAGTGTATAAGAGGGATAAAGAGAGGGGCACAAACAGGCAGATATGAAAGGCACTACATGACAGACAGACAGACAGATAGAAAATGCACTATATAGACAAATAGCCGCTGTGAGGGACGGCTGGCAGCTCAACCCGGCCAGGACACCCGAAGGATGGAAGGATGGTAGAAGGGCAGCTTCTTTTGGACACTGCCTCCCCCCCAAAACACTAGATGGCAGTTCCCCTGGAGTGTAGCGGTGCCCCGGATTCCCTGGGACTTGGAGTTCGGTTTCTCAGCCCTGTTGGGTGCCGCCAGTGGGAGCTGTCGAAGGACCTGGGGACTCACCCTTTCCGTAGAGCCCGGAAGTACTAGTGAGTCACAAGGACAGAAGCCCCAGAGTACTTCCGGACTGAAGAAAAAGCCAGTTCTTCATTAGACTCGGAAGAGCTAGCCAGTCACGTGGTCGGAAGGACAGAAGCACTTCCGGGTCAAAGACTATTTAAAGGACGGCTGGGAACCCAGCAGGCGAGCCAGAGTCGGGAAGAAGTGGACAACGCTTGCTGGGAGGTGTGGAGGAGAGATTTGTATTGTGTTTGTGCTTGATTTATTATTATTTACCTGTGCTATTGTGGCTGTAGTGCTGAAGGCATTACGTTTAAGAAGAAAAGAATATTAAAATACTTCTTGGGACTTTTACTCGGTGTCCAGAGCGCCTGTCTGTTGGGGTTAACGGAGCAACAGTGACCCCTAGCGTTTTACACCGCGTTTTGTTCATTTTTTGAAATCTAGTTATACAGAGTTTGCCCGCAGATGCCCAAACCTTCTTATTGTGTCCTTTAACTCCTACAATAAATAGTATCGTAGGCAAGATTAAAATTTTAGATTAACAAAAAAGACATTACGATAGATAGATAGATAGATAGATAGATAGATAGATAGATAGATAGCGTAGTAATAATAATCGTAGTAGGCAAGACTAAACATTTAGATAGATTAACAAGAAAGGCAATGAATAGGACTGTGGTGGGTTGGCACCCTGCCCGGGATTGGTTCCTGCCTTGTGCCCTGTGTTGGCTGGGATTGGTACCAGCAGACCCCCGTGATGCTGTGTTCGGATTCAGCGGGTTGGAAAATGGATGGATGGATGGCAATGAATAGGATATACAGACAGACACTATGCTCTGAACACACACCAGAATGACTAAAAAGCAATAAAACTAAAAGGAAAGCTTCTGACCTGGCACCCACAGTCCTGTTGGGGCACTCACTATACAGACTCACCGTGTTGGTATCCAGTGTTGTGTTTCCTGACACACTTCTGCTGAATGGTTTGTTGTCTGAAAATCGTCCATGTTGGTGTGTCACCAAGAGGGTGTGCAGCATTGCTCATAATGGCCCCCAGTTTTCTTTTCTTTCTCTCGTCCTCTTTTTCTTCTTCCTTCAGGGGGTCCTGAATGTGTCCCATAACTGAGTCTGCCCTATTAATTAGCCTGTTGATTCGGTGGGCCTCTCCTGAAGTGCTGTTACCAGCCCAGCACACTGGCCATCACAGAGCTGTGAAGGATATCACTACCCACATTAGTGGAGCGCAGCCTCATAAGACAAAATAGCCTGTTGTGCTCTGTTTTTTTCCTCTCTATTCCACTATATTCCAAGACCATTCCAACGTTTCACTGATGTGGACCCCCAAGTATGTGTGGAGGGGAACCATCTCTACATCCACTCCCTGAACAGTGACCGGGTGTAGAGGCTCATTGGTGTGGTGAAAGTCAATAAGCAGTTCTTTGGTTTTGCTGATGTTAAGCTGCAGACAATTCTCAGAGGTCTCCTCCGACTCTTCTCCCTTGCCTCATTCCCCCCTTACCAATACACCCTATAGGTGCCAACTCATCTGAAAATGTCTGCAAGTCACCTGAGCTGCTGTTGTATTTGTAGTCGGCGGTGTGCAGAGTGAAGACAAAAGCAGACAGGCCTGTTCCCTTGAGGTGCTCCAGTGTTACATATTAAACATATGTTACATATTTCAAGGTTATGCAACTTGCTAGATTCACTTAAAAAGTAAACAGAAAACTGCCAACACTTCATTAGCGGTCTCAAAATTAAATAAAAAATGAGCTTGACAAAATGCAGACTCCTTAAAGTCTCTGATCAGCCTCACTTTGAAGGAGGTTAAAATTCTAACGGGCCCGTCTGACCAAACCTTTAGCTGTGCTTTAGATTGTAATGAAGGTCTTGTCTCTGAATAGGGTATGTCCTAATTACAAAAAAAATTAAAAAGTCAACTAAGATTCTCACCCCCAATTTCAATTCGCCCGAGCAAAACTGTGACCTGCAGTGAATCACAACACAGAGATGTCTTTGTTTGTGTTAAAGCCGGCATACTCACATTAATACAGGAGGTTGAAATTAGCTCCCTAGTCTTTAGTGGGTGCCAGTATGGTGTCACTGGCTGCCTTAGCTACTTGTGTAAATAGCGAGCACTGGAGGGGGGGGGGGGGGGGGGGTATGTTTCGTGCTTTGTTCTACAACTTTACTTAGAGCAACAGCCAAGGCTTGCTAAATAAGTAATACGGTATTATCAATAAGACACATCATAATCTTAAAATGAGCGAAGGTGGTGGGAGTAACGCACCAAAAACTCATCTAGAAGAGACAGTTTGTTTGGACTTGAAGCACAATCTGTCCTTGGAGAGGAACTTCAATTCACATGTAAAGTGCCGATATAAGAGCTGTTGCCAAAGACTCGTTTGTACTGTAATTGTGTCCAAGAACATGCTGCCAGTCCTTGTTATTCACACCTTCACAAATGTTCCATGATACAGGATAAGCATTAAATAATAAGAACTACAACACTTATAAATTCTTGGGTACACGGTTTGCTCAACAAGTTCAATTTTAACTGTAACTTTGATGTATTATAAATTTTATTAAGACAGACAATTAATGAGGAAAGTTGTGAAAAGTTCGTGAAAACTGCAGCCAATAAAAGTTTGATTTAAACACGAATCTTTAAAATCAAAGACCCTAAGTGTGTGTGTGAATATTTGTTTATCTATCTACTTATTTAAAGACCTTCTGTAAAAAGCCAGATCTCCTACAGCGACAAATAAAGTTCACCTGTCCGTCCAATTCATCGATCTTTCATATAGTGCCTTTCATCTATCAATCTTTAATAAAATGTCTTCCTTGTCAATTTATCTAAATTTTTAACCTTGCCTACTATACTATCTATCTATCTATCTATCTATCTACTGTGAAACCTTGGATTGCAAGTAACTTGTGTTGTGAATGTTTTGCAAGACGAGCTAAAATTTTGAATACGTTTTAACTTGATAAACAAGTGAGGTCTTGCAATACGAGTAGTCCACATACGCTTTGTCTGCTTAGCATCATGTGGGGAGTGTGGGTAATCATCTCCTATGCTCATTCTCAGTCGGTGTGCCTCACTCATACAGTATAGTCAACATCCGTACGAGTGTTTACTATAGCATGGTGACCACGTATGTGTGTGTGTGTGTTGTAACGTGCGAGTCCCTGTCTTGCACCCCAAAACATATGAGGCTGAATCTCAGTACTTTAGCAAAACCAGCTTTGTTCAGCGTGAAACAGGAACAGCACAGTTATTTATTGTAGCGGGATGGACCGCTCCCCTATACATAGACACGACAATCGGGCAGGGTCGTGACCAGGTTAGTGGCCAAGTAGTACTGTGTTCTTGCATTTATAACGTTCCTTGCATCACCCATCGACGGCAGGCACTTATAGTTTGACCACAATCTTTTCTGATTCTCTTTTACAGTGAACTGCTACAGTGCTGGCAGCCTGCAGTTGCTTGCTTCGGGACGCTCTTCCGCGTGTTGTCCCATTGGGTGGAATCCCAAAAGAGTTTAGAAACCTAAAAGTGCGTAAAGCATTTTTTAAATTTTGTGTCCAAGTGTAGCGACTCTTCAGGCAAAAGCAACTGTCATTGGATAGGTTTCCTTGTTAAAGCCGCAAAAAAAGACTCCAGTGAGCCAACAAATAGCAGGGATTCCTTAAGTTAGTGTTAAGATTTTGTATTAATCATTGTTATATAAATATTTGTGGGTTGTGAAACACATTATCTGAGTTTCCATTATCTCTTAAGGGGAAATTCGCTTTGATATACGAGTGCTTTGGATTACAAGCACGTTTTCGCAAACCGAGGTTCCAATGTATCTATCTATCTATCATAAAACGCTTTTCTTGTCAATTTATCTAAATGTCTTGCCACTATACCACCTATCTATACATACATCTAGATATCTTTAATAAAATGCCTTTGTCAATTTATCTAAATTTTTAATCTTGCCTACTATACCATCTATCTATCTAATATATTGCCTTTCACTATCTATCATATTGTGCCTTCCATCTATCTATCTTTAATAAAATGACTTTCTTGTCAATTTATCTAAATGTCTTGCCCACTATACCACCTATCTATATATCTATCCATCTAGATATCTTTAATAAAATGCCTTTCTTGTGAATTTATCTAAATGTCTTGCCTACTATACTACACTATTTATTATATAGTGCCTTTCCTATCTATCATAAAAATGCATTTCTTGCTCATTTATCCAAGTTCTTAATCTTGCCTACACTATCTATTATATTGTGCCTTCCATCTCTCCATCTATCATACAGTGCCTTTCATCCACCTATCTACTTGTCTATTGTAAAGGAAATCGAGAGAGACAAAAATAAGGTCAGGGTTCCCCAGAGATGTTCTATTAAATTAAGGAAACAGTGCTGGCCTCTCCATCTCCACAGGAGGATCTGTCCCATGCAGAAGCTGGTCCTCAAATGAACGCGGACATCTGGTCATATTGTGCTTTAAATATTGGAGAGGGTCAAGCAGCAACAAGTCAGAAGTGACGCCACATGACCTCCACAAGCTTGTTCTTCATTCTAATGGTGGACATGAAAGAAGCGAGATGGGGTGTCACTTCTTCAGTCTTCCACTCTTGTTTCCCTTTACCATAATCTGTTAGGCTCTTAAATGTTTGACTCTATTGATCGATCTATCTATTATAAAGTGTTTTTCAGATATATCTATCTATAATAAAATGCCTTTCTTGATAATGGATTAATCTTGCCTACTACACTATCTATGTTCTTTCACAGGGCTTCAAAGACACTTTTCAAAGAAAGCCAGCCTGGGCTCACAGCTCCTAATGCCTGACTAGCTTTACAATCTCTCTCTTCATCTTCTCC
Source organism: Erpetoichthys calabaricus (assembly GCF_900747795.2). NCBI lineage: Eukaryota > Metazoa > Chordata > Cladistia > Polypteriformes > Polypteridae > Erpetoichthys > Erpetoichthys calabaricus. The sequence continues at coordinate 89,396,151 of NC_041410.2, read as the reverse complement.
AATGGCAGCTTTTTCCCCCATCTACTCTAACCTTTTCTTCTTTATTCTATCCTAGCTTTGTTCCTTCCTTCCTTCCTTCCTACTCCGGTCCTTTCCTTTTCAGTTAGACACCAGATGAAGGCTATGTGGTCTAAATGTTGTGCCTTTAACCTTCTTTCTTTTTCAGCGTGGAAGTCACCTTTGACCTTTTATTTCTTTTCTCAAATAACACTATGTATCACTTGCTTTACACGCAGTTGTTAGACAAATAATAAGCTGTTTTAATTTTCTCTCCCATCTGAGTGTTTGCAGTTACCTGTTCATCCTGATCCTCAAAATAGTTGGGTGGCATGAGCATCGGCTTTGACGGGCAGCAATGGCACCAGCATCAGCTGTGACTGGCAGAGATGGCACAGCACAACCATGAACACCAGTCTGCACCATAGTAAGAATACCAACAAAGGGGCTGGGTGGCACAGACTCCAAAGAACCTCTGGACCCAGACGTTTACTTCCATTGCAGTGTATATGGGCTAGTGTTTCTCCCCTTCTCCTAAACCCACTTATCTTAACATTGTCATACACAAAACTTATAAATGTCCATTGTAAAGATCTAAATCAAAAATAGTGCCTACATTTTGTCTTGGTATATTTAAAACGAGGCAGCAAAGTGGCAAATACAGTATCGAGTGCCGCTGCTTCAACAATCTCCTGTGCTGCGTTCAGATCCAACGCCTGGTGGTCACCGCCTGTGTGGAGTTTTGCTTATTTATTATGATTTTGGGTCATCAAATGCCATCATGTGTTCATCTCTGTCGTTAGGTCTGCTCCCAGCATTGCTAGGGGCATGGCCTCCGACATGACAAGATAAAAGGGCGGCTAGGAGTGGAAATCCGTATCCGACCTGCGGAACCCAAATCTCTGAAACATTCAGACTTTACCTTTGTGCTCTTTTCTCGTGTATAGTTTTGGTTTTGACCCCCTTGTTCTCTCGACCACGATTTTTGTTGGGCTTTGGTTTTCTTTCACTTTACACCTCTTTTCTATTTTTGTTATTTACACACAACTCCCTAATTTTTGCTCAAAAAGTTGATCTACCAGTTCACTGACAGAACACGTGGATGTGGGTTTTTGTGTTAATGTGCCCTGCAGAGATTGGCACCTCACCCAGGTTATTTTATACTTGCCACCTGACATTGCTGCCAAGACAGACTCCTGCAATCCGCGACGTGTGAGAATCTTATATTTCCTTTAGGAAGCATATTGCACATAAATAAAAATAAACTGAACTAAAACAAGTGACTGTGTAGGATTGGGCCGGATTACTTGTGTTCTGTTGTGCATTATGGACTGATTTATTAAAAAAAGCGCTCAAATATTCATGTGGAGGCCATAGATGTGACACTTAAGCTCCGTTTTATTACAATAAGAGGAAATAACTGGAACACAAATGTATTTTTCACAAAATGTTTCCATTTTAGGCAAAATGTTACACCCTGGGAAAGCTTTCAGGCACTTTAACTTCACCACAAGCACACAAGTCAACTGCCAAAGTCGCTTCCAAGGCTTAAAACTTCAGTAAAATGCTCAAAATAACAAGCTAAATTTATAAGTGAAAGATGCCAAGCAAACAAAAAAAGGTCAGTAAGCAGTTTCGTGTTTGTCCCCCCCCCCCAGCAATCATATGAATGTCGTGGCCTGCAGAGGGCGCTCCTGCCACCCAAACCCGACACAAGTACGAGCAGACGGGATTTTTGTTTTTCTTTTCCGTCGTGGCAAACGCCTTCCCCGTTTCCCACAAGTACAGCACAGTTCCAAAAGCACAGCACAAAACTCTTCTTCGTTCTTTCTCTCTTTTCTTTCTTTCTCTTCCTCCACTCCTCCTGGCCCTGACTCTGGCTGTCGGAGTAGTGGCTGCTGGCTCCTTTTATAAAGCACCCGGAAGTGCTCCAAGGTGCTCACTGTTCCACTTCCGGGTGTGGTGGAAGAGATGCCCATAAAGGCTCAGCAGCAGCTGCAGCACCCCCTTGGCAGTGCAAAATGATCCTGGCAGGAGTTTTTCCATGGAACCCAAGGGGGCTGCCACCTAGTGCTCCAGGGGGAAGGTAATGCTTTTTATAACGCTCCATCCCCCAGTTCTTCCAGCGTGAAGGTGTCCCGGCTGTACGCCACACTGTGTTTAGTGCAAAACTTCATTTTTTTTGCCTTACCATAAATGAAGGATACTGTAAGAAATTTTGATGTGCTAATTCTATCTAATGATCGTCTGTTTTCCTAATCAGTTCACTCAGCCATTGCGTTACAGGCGTCCTTACAGATAGGAAACAACACATGGAGTTGGGCAAACACACATCTGACCCTCTAACCCTTAGCCCTGGTGCGCTGCAGAGCTGAGCTCTTCCCTGCTACCCTTCTCACTTCACACAAAGAACTGCCACCGGTGATTTGTCTGTCACACTTCTTAAATCTGCGGAAGATATCACACTAATGGACCTCACTTCAAATAATGGTGAGACACCATAAACAGATGAAAGGAGGAACATCAGCCAGTTCGTTTGGACCTCACTTCAAACAATGGTGAGACACCATAAACAGATGAAAGGAGGAACATCAGCCAGTTCGTTTAGACCTTAACATTACAAAAAAAAACTCAGTAGATCATCATAGATTTCAAGAAACAGCCACCCTTCTTACCGATCACTAATAGCTTAGCCAGTAGGACGGCAGAGTTATCCATATTTCTGGGACAAAAACCTTTATATGTGTGATCAAGAAAGCTCATTGGAGAATATTCTGTTTGTGCCAACTGAGGAATTCCAATCATCCCCCCCAAGGAACACTGGTCCAGTTCTCCAGAGCCATCATCGAGTCCATTCTGACCTCCTCTATAATTCGGTGCTGCCTCTGGTCAGGTGAAGGCCATTCTGCAGTGCATCATCAGAAGTTTTGAAAAACATGAAAGGCTATAACTTACCATCCATTCCAAGTGCCAAAGGAGTCCAGGGCTCAGGAAGAGGGGCCACAAAGATCATTGCTGATCCGACTTACCCAGGGCAGCACCAGTAACAAATACTTCCCTGTGGCTAACGCCTTCATGTGGTGAAAGCTAAAACGACACGTCGCTTAAAACAGTTTATTTTTTCCTCATGGAACTGTGAAGGACCAGAGCTATCAGTCCTTCACACAGCGCCGGCTCCGTCAGGCAGCATGGGGGCTGTGGATCTCATAAACAGAAGAGAAGTGCATCGGTACTAATGTTGAAGGTCCAAGACTATGGATGAACACACCATAACTATCAACCCTCCACACAGTGTGGTCCATCATGTAGCACGGGGGATGTGACCTCACTAATGGAACAGAAGTGCATCAGTAGTGATGTTGAAGGTCCAAGATTATGGATGAACACACCATAACTATCAACCCTCTACACAGTGCTGCCTCCATTCAGGTAGCACGGGGGCTGTGACCTCACTAATGGAACAGAAGCACGTTGGTACTGATGTTGAAGATCCAAGACTATGGATGAACAAGCCATAACTATCAACCCTTCACACAGCGCCGGCTCCGTCAGGCAGTATGGGGGCTGTGGATCTCATAAACAGAAGTGAAGTGCATCGGTACTGATGTTGAAGGTCCAAGATTATGGATGAACACACCATAATTATCAACCCTCCACACAGCGTGGTCCATCATGTAGCACGGGGGCTATGACCTCACAAATAGAAGTGAAGCGCTTTGGTATTGACGTTGTGTGTTTTATGCACTAAAACAGAATAAAAAGAAGGACTGAGACCGCAGCTGAACGCAACATGGCTATTAACACTTCACACAGCGCCGGCTCCGTCAGGCAGCATGGGAGCTGTGGATCTCATAAACAGAAGAGAAGTGCATCGGTACTAATGTTGAAGGTCCAAGACTATGGATGAACACACCATAACTATCAACCCTCCACACAGTGTGGTCCATCATGTAGCACGGGGGCCATGACCTCACAAATAGAAGTGAAGCGCTTTGGTATTGACGTTGTGTGTTTTATGCACTAAAACAGAATAAAAAGAAGGACTGAGACTGCAGCTGAATGCAACATAGCTATTAACACTTCACACAGAGCCGGCTCCGTCAGGTAGCACAGGGGCTGTGACCTCACAAATAGAAGAGAAGTGCGTTGGTACTGATGTCGTATGTTTATGTACTAAAACAGAATGGATAAAAAGAAGAAGGTCCGAGACTGTGGCTGAACGTACCAAAGGTATTAATCCTTCACACAGCACTGGTACAGCATTGTGGCTTTGTCAGGTAGCACAGGGACTGTGAGCTCACAAATGGAACAGAAGCACGTTGGTACTGATGCTGAAGGTCCAACACTATAGCTGAACGCACCAGAGCTATCAGTCCTTCACACAGTTTCGGCTCTGTCAGGTAGCATAGGGGCTGCAGATCTCATAAGCGCATCAATACTGATGTGTGTTTTATGTGCTAAAACAGAATGAATAAAAAGAAGGGCTGAGACTGAGGCTGAAGGCAACATGGCTATTAACGCTTCACACAGTGCCGGATCCGTCAGGCAGAACAGAAGACAGAAGAGAAGTGCATCAGTATTGATGTTGCGTGTTTTATGTACTGTCACACACGTGGGAGGCAGCTAAAAGGCCTGAACGAGAGTAATTCCACGCCAGACCAGGACGTGGCAGAGGGCGCTGACTTTTTCTCTCACTTTCCTGCAGACCGCTCACGGGAAATTCCGCCTTGTCCTGATCATGTCACTTCCGGTCCCGGCCCCTTCGATGACGTCATGTCCGGGTCCAAACCTATGGATGAGGACCCTTCCGGCCCTTTGGATGACATCACTTCCTATACTGGCCTTTAAAAGTCACCATCTTTCCTCTGTCGAGTCAGTTCTGTTTTGGATTCTGATCTGTATACATCTATTATGGTTTTGCAGCCAGGATATAATATACAGGTGGCTGCCCTAAACCTCTTTGGACTCTTTTGTCAGTTCTTGTGACAGTCCTAAAACAGAATGGATAAAAAGAAGAAGAAGGTCCGAGACTGCAGCTGACCACACCAGAGCGATCAACCCTTGACACAGCACTGGCTCTGTCAGATAGCATAGGGGCTGCGGATCTCACAAATAAAAGAGAAGTGTGTCAGTACTGATGTCATATGTTTTAGGCATTAAATGAGAATGGATAAAAAGAAGAAGAAGGTCCGAGACTGCAGCTGACCGCACCAGAGCGATCAACCCTTCACACAGCTCCGGCTCCATCAGGTAGCATAGGGGCTGTGAGACGCACAAGCGCATGAATACTGATGTTGTGTGGTTTATGTGCTAAAACAGAATGAATAAAAAGAAGGGCTGAGACTGAGGCTGAAGGCAACATGGCTATTAACGATTCACACAGTGCCGGCTCCGTCAGGTAGCATGGGGGCTGTGGATCTCATAAACAGAAGAGAAGTGCATCGGTACTGATGTTGCGTGTTTTATATACTGTCACACATGTGGGAGGCAGCTAAAAGGGCTGAACAAGAGTAATTCCACGCCAGGAGGTGGCAGAGGGCGACAACTTTTTCTCTCACTTTCCTGCAGACCGCTCACGGGAAATTCCGCCTGACCCTGATGATGTCACTTCCGGGTCCCGAACCTATGGACGAAGACCCTTCTATAGGCTTGGACCCGGACATGACATCATCAAAGGGGCCGGAACCAGAAGAGGACCCTTCCGGCCCTTTGAATGACATCACTTCCTATACTGGCCTTTAAAAGTCACCTTCTTTCCTCTATTGAGTCAGTTCTGTTTTGGATTCTGATCTGTATACATCTATTATGGTTTTGCAGCCGGGATATAATATACAGGTGGCTGCCCTAAACCTCTTTGGACTCTTTTGTCAGTTCTTGTGACAGTACCAAAATAGAATGGATAAAAAGAAGAAGAAGGTCCAAGACTGCAGCTGACCGCACCAGAGCGATCAACCCTGCACACTGCACCGGCTCTGTCAGGTAGCACGGGAGCTGTGGATCTCACAAATAAAACAGAAGTACGTCAGTACTGATGTCATATGTTTTAGGCATTAAAACAGAATGGATAAAAAGAAGAAGGTCCGAGACAGTAGATGAATGCACCACAGCTATCAACCCTTCACACAGCTCCGGCTCTGTTAGGTAGCATGGGAGCTGTGGATCTGATAAACAGAAGAGAAGTGCGTCAGTACTGATGCTGAAGGTCCAAGACAACGGCTGAGCGGACGACAGCTATCGACCCTTCACACAGCACCGGCTCCATCAGGTAGCGCAGGAGTTGCGGATCTCACAAGCGCATCGATACTGATGTCGTATGTTTCATGCACTAAAACAGAATGGATAAAAAGAAGGAGAGGATCCGAGACTGTGGCTGAACGTAATTCTTCACGCAGCACTGATACAGGATTGGCTCTGTCAGGTAGCATGGGGGGTTGTGGACCTCATAAATAGAAAAGAAGCACGTCTATCTGATGTTACACATTTTTGTACTAAAGCAGAATGGAAATACGAAATAAAGGGCACAAATTGTTTCGGAACTCACTGTGGCTGTTAACATTTTGTACATCGCCGGCTGTTCACTACTGGCGGTCAGAAAATGGAAGCGAGTGCAACTTCGTTCAAAGATCGGTGACACGGGCTGCGATTTTCAATCATACAATTTGACAAGGTGCAACGACGAGATCACCAACACCGATCTCGGCAAACCCGACATACTCTGCGACAAAAAGACGCGCAATGAGACATCGGCCAATAAAGCGAATCGTGATTGTGATTCTGATTAACAGGTTAAAAACAGGGATGGGGAAGCCTTAGGCTATAAATTTGGCCTTGTTCTATAAAAATATACTTTCATTAAAGAAAACAGTTGAATCACTTTCCCCAAACAGGCCTACTCATTAAAGATTGAGACAACTGCTGGTCTGTGCTTGCTGTTTTGTATACACCACATTGAAATCAATGCTTCAGCGCTGGAAAATATTTGAGAATAAAGCAATAGAACTGGAGGATTCCATTATAAAAAGCAGTTTCTACAAAGCTGGAAGAGTTGCGCTTGTTACATGAAAGGAGACTTGCAGTTCAAGAAATCTGTGGTGTAATTAAACCAGATGTCAAACTATTTGTTAAAAGATTTATTTTTTATGAGGGTATTTTTTTTTGTTTTGGCCATTTAAAAGAACTACAAATGCTCCAAGCTGGAAAGCCTGCCATGACCCAAACATCAGCGCAAAAACAATACCATGTCAGCACCTGGCGTCTGCCCCTTCGTTTGTACCCTCACAACTTTAGGGCAAAAGCCGAGTGGGTCCCGGCCGTCACATTGGTTTGTTCGTGTTTTATTACTGCCACCTAGTGGCAAACTCAAACAAACTGCAACTGCATCTGCAGGAGCAGTGCCACCCGAAAATGTCTAGAACTTACTAATGCTCTTCATTAAAAAAGATGCACTGTATGCATACTGTACATGAAGGCATTAATGATAGAAAATGCTAATAAAGCATTGGCTCAATCAAGACTAATGTACTTCACATAAAAAATTAAAAACATTTAACCAAACTGAGGTAATAAGATACAAGAATAAGAAAGCTGCAGTTTGCATGTGAGCATGGGAGAGAAAAAATAGAGGAAGCCATTAATATTCTGCAAATACAATTCAAGCACAGGCTGCTGGGAAGTCATTCGGTATCACTTGGCCAACTAATAGCAGAAATCTTTTTTTTTTCCCTTGGCAATAAACAGGGACGTTTAAAAATAAAGTTGGAAAGCCATTAAAAGCTTTTTAGTTGGCATTATAGGAAAAAGGGTCTGGATATACAGAAGACTGGTGCGCACTCAGAACAGACATCAGAGAACCCAAACACTTTAAAAATCCATCCATCCAGCTTCTTAACCTGTGTGAGTGCCACAGAGGGCAGACGGGCATCCTGGCTGGATGGCGGCTTGACCTCGGGACAATTTGGAAGGTGGCAAGGGATGGACAAGGAGAAGCCGAAGGCCAGGAGCAGTTCCATCTCCAATATTTTAGAAGACAGCACCTCCTTGCAGCATAAGGGGACCCCGACAGGACTGCACTTCCGGACTCCAGTTCCCATAAAACCCTGTGGTTGTCCAAGCCGGGATGCTTCCAATGGACCACTGCCCCCTAATCTATGGGGGATGGAACTGCTCCTGTCCTCTGTGAGTAGGGTGTCCTCATGGATTATCAATAGATAGGCTATTGGCCATCGAGCTTGCTTACCACTTGCTCGGATTCTTTGGCAAGGATGCCAAATCAACCTGAACCTCAAGACGTCCGATAGAGTTTGCCAAGCTACAAGAACTCTTTTGACAGTAGCACTCCAGACTTCCAGAACCTCGGTGCTTGCAGATTCATTTCAGAATACATTTAACGAAGGCAGGTTGGTGCAAATTACCAAGATGAAAATCATTAACCGTCCAGTCTGTTGAACACGTACTGGACCGAGCCTTCTCAAATCAATTAATAACGGACGCAGCCTTTGGCTTCATGTGCAGCCTGTAACTGCTGAATGATGAAGTGGAAACAAAACGCTAAGAAAGATGTCAATGCAACTCAAAGTGTTTTAACATTTCCGCTGTCGGATTTCCTATGCCGTGTGTATTTTTGTGGAATTTTGCCTTAATAAGCTGCTCTATAGCGCCCCTTGTGTACAGTCTTATGTGCACGTGGACAGCTGCTTTAAGCAAGCAGACTTACTAGCTTAGCATAAGCAGGTCAAATGGTTAAGCTACACCTGTGCCAATCACCAAAGCAAATACTCACTCACTGCGCTGCTACTACTGGTAAATAATAATAATATTTTATTTATGTATCTATCTTTTCTTCAGCTGGTAACCTCTATAGGCTTAAGGAAATCACCTATGGTTTCTATGAGTGTTAGGTATCTACTTTATACAGGTGCTGGTCATAAAATTAGAACATCATGACAAAGTTGATTTATTTCAGTAATTCCATTCAAAAAGTGAAACTTGTATATTAGATTCATTCATTACACACAGACTGATGTATTTCAAATGTTTATTTCTTTTAATGTTGATGATTATAACTGACAACTAATGAAAGTCCCAAATTCAGTATCTCAGAAAATTAGAATATTGTGAAAAGGTTCAACATTGAAGACACCTGGTGCCACACTCTAATCAGCTAATTAACTCAAAAGCCTTTAAATGGTCTCTCAGTCGAGTTCTGTAGGCTACACAATCACGGGGAAGACTGCTGACTTGACAGTTGTCCAAAAGACGACCATTGACACCTCGCACAAGGAGGGCAAGACACAAAAGGTCATTGCTAAAGAGGCTGGCTGTTCACAGAGCTCTGTGTCCAAGCACATTAATAGAGAGGCGAAGGGAAGGACAAGATGTGCTAGAAAAAAGTGGACAAGCAATAGGGATAACCGCACCCTGGAGAGGATTGTGAAACAAAACCCATTCAAAAATGTGGAGGAGATTCACAAAGAGTGGACTGCAGCTGGAGTCAGTGCTTCAAGAACCACCACACACAGACGTATGCAAGACATGGGTTTCAGCTGTCGCACTCTTTGTGTCAAGCCACTCTTGAACAAGAGACAGCGTCAGAAGCGTCTCGCCTTTGGACTGCTGCTGAGTGGTCCAAAGTTATGTTCTCTGATGAAAGTAAATTTTCAGTTTCCTTTGGAAATCAAGGTCCCAGAGTCTGGAGGAAGAGAGGAGAGGCACAGAATCCACGTTGCGTGAGGTCCAGTGTAAAGTTTCCACAGTCAGTGATGGTTTGGGGTGCCATGTCATCTGCTGGTGTTGATCCATTATGTTTTCTGAGGTCCAAGGTCAACGCAGCCGTCTACCAGGAAGTTTTAGAGCACTTCATGCTTCTTGCTGCTGACGAACTTTATGGAGATGCAGATTTCATTTTCCAACAGGACCTGGCACCTGCACACAGTGTCAAAGCTACCAGTACCTGGTTTAAGGACCATGATATCCCTGTTCTTGATTGGCCAACAAACTCGCCTGACCTTAACCTCATAGAAAATCTATGGGGTATTGTGAAGAGGAAGATGCAATACGCCAGACCCAACAATTCAGAAGATCTGAAGGCCACTATCAGAGCAACATGGGCTCTCATAACACCTGAGCAGTGCCACAGACTGATCGACTCCATGCCACGCCGCATTGCTGCAGTAATCCAGGCCAAAGGAGCCCCAACTAAATATTGAGTGCTCTACATGCTCACACTTTTCATGTTCATACCTTTCAGTTGGCCAACATTTCTAAAAATCCTTTTTTTGCATTGGTCTTAATTGATATTCTAATTTTCCGAGATACTGAATTTGGGACTTTCATTAGTTGTCAGTTATAATCATCAACATTAAAAGAAATAAACATTTGAAATACATCAGTCTGTGTGTAATGAATGAATCTAATATACAAGTTTCACTTTTTGAATGGAATTACTGAAATAAATCAACTTTGTCATGATATTCTAATTTTATGACCAGCACCTGTACATGTATTGCCTCACCTGCGCGTTAGCAGCTGCCTCAAGCAAAGAGGCCTACTGGCTCTAAAAAAGCAGGCCAAACTGTCATCTTCAGACCTGAGCTACATTTGTGCCAACCACTAAAGCATATGCCCGCTCACCACGCTGCTACTATTGGAAAAACTCTTTTCCTCAGCTGGTAACCCCTGTAGGCTTATGGAAACCACCTACGCCAGTTGCTCTTATCACTGCACCTTGAATATATCATTATAAAGATTCCTTGCATTTGTTACTGTGGTTCACCTCTGCTATAGTTATTGCTAACTATACCGTGTGAGTGTTAGGTATCTACTTTATAGTGCCCCACGTGTATAGCCTCACCTGCACGTGAGAAGCTGCCACAAGCAAAGAGGCATACTAGCTCTGTAAACGCAGGCCAAACTGTCGTCTTCAGACCTGAGCTACATCTGTGCCAACCACTAAAGCAGGTGCCCGCTCACCGCACCACTTTCTATTGAAGACGTCTCTTCTCAACTACTAACCCTGGTAAGGAATATGGCAGTCACACACATCAGGTGCTCTTAGCAATTGTGAGAGCCCTGCTGAACCTTATCCCAGCTGGGATGCCGTAATGGCTGGACCGCGTGGAAGGAGGCATAATCCGGCCGGGACGGGACTGAAGCAACATCCTTTACAAAGTGACAAACTAAATTGATGATGTGGGGGGCATCAGTGCATTCAGGGCTGTTCCTCCAGTCAGTCTAATAGATGGCAGTGCTCCGCTGGTGTGGACCCAGCAGGGATGCCCGCATGGATATATGGGAGTTATAGTCCTGATGGACAATCCCGTCAGGGTCCTCAGGTGCTGCCAGGGGGTGCTGCAGGGCGAGGGACTCCCGTCTCACCCGGAGGTGCTTCTGTCAGGCTATGCCCTGGTACAGGAAGTACTCCTGGGTCTGCGGGAAGTGGGGAGGACAAAGCTCACCTGGGAGGTGTGGAAAAGAGGAAAGTGAGAGAGAACAACTGTATGTTACTGAAGTTATTATACTTCTGAAGCCTTTGTGTACGGCGTATTGTAATAATAAACTTTTTATTACACTTATGTCTGTGGCTTGGGGTGCTGCAACACCCCCTTACTGGTCACACAATATACCTTGACCCAATCAAACACTTTATAATAATATTAATTTTATACTAGCATTAATAAAACCGAAGTAGCCAAAAAAAGAAAGTCTTATAGAAAACACTTATGCAGAAAACTAAGGTGATGTAGACGAGTCTTTTAAAGTCTGGGTGCAGAGTTGCTTCAGGGTGGCGTTCAGTCCACAGAGGTCCTTGTCAATTTCTTTAGGCTCTTCTGCTTCGTGGCTCTGCTCTGCCCTGCCTGCTGTCCTTCCTTCCTTCCTGCCTGCCTTCTCTGCCAGGGCTGTCTTAACGTATGGGCACCGGCCAGGGGGCCCCAGGATTATAGGGTCCCCATGATGTTTCTGTTTCGCTATCAAAACAGGGGTCCCAGCACACTACTTTTCACGGTGGGGGGAATGATACCATACAATACAATTTATTTTTATATAGCCCAAAGATGATGCTGGTAAGGCGGCCCTGCTCTCTGCCCAGCAAGCACCCAATCGTAAAGGGCTCACTTCAACTTCAATTAACAAGGATAACATGAAGAATCAAGCAGTGTTTGCTTTTCTCTGGGCTGTTCGGCCATTTTGATCCTAATTAACCCAGGTCTAATAAATTAACAATCTATTTATGATTCTAAATGAATGATCTAAAACATACAAAGATCAAGTCAGTCCAAATACAGAATTTAAAATCAATCTATAGCAGTTCTTTAAAAATATACACAGAGTGTGTTTAAAGTGGGATTAAAAGAGTCCAGAGCTGCAGAGTCCAAGGAGACTCCATTCAAATAAGGTCAAAAGGTGCAACTTTTCTAATTGCTAGCTGTTTACTCAGGTGTCCTTATAGCTGGTGGCTTCATCAGAGTTAGCGCACACAGTTCTTATGTTGCACAGAGACGAAATGCATTCAAAGAGAAAACACCTCTAACTCTGACAAGTGCATAGAAACGAAACGCGTTCAAATGGAAAACACCCCTAACTCTGGCCAGTGCACAGAGACGAAACGCGTTCAAAGAGAAAACACCTCTACCTCTGGCCAGTGCACAGAGACAAAACACGTTCAAAGAGAAAACATCTCTAACTCTGGGCAGTGCACAGAGATGAAATGCGTTCAAATGGAAAACAAAGGGCACAGAGACGAAACACGTTCAAACGGAAAAGACCTCTAACTCAGGCCAGTGCAGAGAGACAAAACGCATTCAAAGGGAAAACACCTCGAACTCTGGCCAGTGCACAGAGACGAAGCGTGTTCAAACGGAAAACACCTCTAACTCTGGCTTGCATAGAGTCAAGTTTCACAAGGATGTTTAAAACAAATGACTTAATAACAAGCACAAAAAATAAAAATAAAAAAGCCAAAAGGAATTGCCTAAAAACGTAATCTACAGCAAACAAATCCCCAATATGAGATCCAGTAACAGTAAACCCAAAACAGAAGCAACAATCCAGACATCAGAAAAGTAAAAACAAGAAATGCAATTCTCCCACAAAACTCCAAATCTAACTTAATGAGCTGCTGCCAAGTCTCTCTTTTCCGGACTGTATAAATATGGGCAAAAGGAGGAGCCAGCAGAAGCAGTAATGTCAGGGTGGCCCCGCCTCCTGGGGCTCACTCCACCCACAGAGCTTGCAGAATGGCCTCACATTCTAAGTTATAGGAAACAATGACTAAATCATAGACAAACATAACATAAATTATATTAAAAAAAAATAAAAACAATGACAATAAAACAACAAAGAGAAACCAGGGAAAAAACCCAGGAGGTAACATAACCAATTTTTAAAAAAAAATAATGCAGTAACAACAAACTGGGAAAACACCTCTAAGAATGGCTTGCATAGAGACAAGTTTCACATGAATCATTAAAATGAATGACTTATTAACAAACACGGAAAATAAAAAACGGCCAAAAGGAATTGCCTAAAAACGTAATCTATAGCAAACGATCCCCAATATGTGATCCAGTAACAGTATATCCAAAACAGAAGCAACAATCCTGAAATCAGAAAAGTAAAAACAAGAAATTCAATACTTCCACAAAACTTCAAATCTAACTTAATGTGCTGCTGCCGAGTCTCTCTTTTCCTGACTGTATAAATATGGGCAGAAGGAGGAGCCAGCAGCAGCAGCAATGTCAGGATGGCCCCGCCTCCTGGGGGCTCCACCCACGGAGCATGCAGAATGGCCATTCATTCCAAGTTATAGGACGCAATGACTAAATCATAGACAAACATGACAGAAATTACATTAAAAAAACATAATAAAAAGAATGACAATAAAACAACAAATAAATAGAAACCAGGGAGGTAACATAACTGATTTTTTTATAATAATATTGTAACGACAAACTGCAGAGTCTTGCCAGTAATAACAAATTTAAAATGTACACAAAAGATAATACTTGATGAAAAACACAGACACACAGATTTATTCAAGAATACTTTGGTAATTCAAAGAAATAAAATGACGCTCTGTATTTGTAGTTCCAACTCCTTGTCACTGAGTCGATGATGGAAACAAATCCTGTAATAGAAACCAAATGCTGTTGCAAACGTCTATCCTGAATCAGCATTACCCTGTACTTCTGACTGTTTACAGGCCATCTGAATTGGCTTGAAAAATATTACAGAGTATCTCCGCAGCTGGTATAAATTGTGGAAAGTTTGATGTATCCCACGTACTTAACCCAAGCAACACGCAATTGGCATTACAAAGTACACATCAAAAACAAAAAAGAAAAAAACAAAAATGGTCTATCTGACCTCCAGATAATCACTGCCTGATCGTAATTACCAGCCAAATCACGAAAAGGGCTTTGGAGACTCATGAGTTTCATTATTTTCATTAAGATTTAAGAGTTTTATTTGGGGGGGAGTAAGGGAGAGTTTGATCAAAGCTATATTCCAGTTTCTCAAAAAAAAAAAAAGCTCAAGCATTAGGCTATTTTTATAAGAACGAGGAAAAGCAAATTTACTAATTACCTTGAGAGCCACGAACATTAAATAATCACTGCATAATTACAACACATTCCAGAATCACAACTAGAATTTGCACTGGGAATGGCCTAAAAATAGCTTTGGCTACGTTGCAACATTCATTATCATAAATATTATTTCAACAACACCCTCCATGCTTACAGTGATGCAAACATTAAGGCGTAAAGAAGAATAAAATAACATTTAATATGATAAGCACATTCAGCTGACAGATCCTTGCTACTTTAGACCGACATAAATATTTGGCAAACACTACAAAGAACAGCTTTAAGAGCAACAAGTCAAGTCAAGTTGGGGAGCATGCACTGGTACAGTGCGTTGCCGCACCCACCACACGACGAAACAACTCGGGATCCCGGTTGGCATCCCCCTAGGCAGACACGCGGTCCAGTCCCACCCTCCGGAAATCACCCTCTATCTGCCGCAGCCAGGTGTTACGTGGGCACACCCCTTTCCAGCGACCTCATGACCCCCCCATGCTCTCCCAATCTGTCTACATACTTCATAGGAAGAGTCACCAGAGACATGAATGTCACTGCCGAGGTAAGTAAACCTCTCGACGAGGTCGACACTCTCTCCACAGACTGCTGATGGCCGTGCCCAAGAGGTCATTAAAGGCCTCTTAAGAGCAACACATAATGTAAAATAACACAGTCCAAAGCCTGCTTAACTCAATTCGGGGTCACTTTGGACCACAGCATACTAGGCACAAGTTGGGTGCCAGCCTTGTGCCCGGCATGAGAGTCCATCGCAGGACCATCTCGCACACATTTTAAAGTCATCCACTAAACTAACCTACGTGTCCCTGCAGATGTGAGAAGGAAACCCAAGTAGACATAAAACACGTAAATACCACAGGGACAGCGACAAGACGCTTGATAAAAATGCTGGATCTGGGAGGCAATATTGAGAACAACTGAGCCATTCAAAGGGCCAACCATTCTACCAATATTTATTATTTGTAGATTTCAGACACAAATTTCGGAGGTAATAATACATTTTATTTATATATACAGCGATCCCCCGCCTATCGTGGAAGTTACATTCCAGACCCATCAGCGATAGCTGAAAATCCGTGATATAGAAAGACCATATAAATAAACATTTTTTTTTTTATAGTTTAAGCCTTAAAATACCCATCCCACATGCTTTAAACACGTAAACTTATTAAAACACACTTTGTAAACACACATGATATGTGGATGTCGGGCTAAGGATATGAGTAACATCTCTCTATTATAAAAATATTTTAACGTCACGCAAGACAAGGCTGTGAGACAGAAGAACAGCTGCTGTACAGGCTTTTAAATGATCGACGCACAGAGCGACAAGCAGAACAGGCATCTTGGCAGAAGCAGCACAAAGCCAGTAGCTGATCCGTCCACTTCTGCTTAGCATGCGTTCAGCTTCCCCCTTCACAAAGCGAGTGGCAGAGACGCAAAGTGGCAAAAGGACAGCTGCTGTACAGGCTTTTAAGCAATTGACGCGAAGCCCGACAAGCGGAACATACAGCTGGCCAGCAGCAGCTGCAAAACACCAGCTGAACCGATCGCATTTCTTTAGCGTGCGTTCAGACCCCCCACTTCACAACGTGAGCAGCGTTATAAGTGCCGCGAGAAAGAGATTTAACCACGCCCGGGGCAGGAAATGAAGAACAAATATTGTTTTTACAAAAGTTTTAAAGCAAAAATGAAAATAATGCATATGTAACAATTCCCATGAAAATAATCTCTTTAAATTGTACAGTATATCCAGTAAACCAAACCCGGGGGTGGGTGTGCGAGTGAAGCGAGCAGGGGGCAGAGCCCCTTAGTAATACTAATAATATTAATAAATCCGCAATGTAGCAGGGGCGTGATAGCTGAACCGCGATATAGAGGGGCATTACTGTATAGAGCCTTTCCCACGTGCAAGGTATAAAACTTTCCATTCTCAAAGGGTGTATGTTTCAAAGCCACACGTTTGCGATTTCCGCAGAGAAGGAAATGTCATGGGCAGAGGGATCATAAAGCTTGTAAAGGCTACATAATAATAAGTATTTGTTTCTTTTGTCTCTGCTGAGTGCGTTTTGTTTTCATTGTCCCTTTTGCTATACTATATGTGTGTATAAGTAAATGTTGTCCCCGTAAGTTAAAAGGGGAAGGATGATGAAGGGAGACTGCAACCCCAAGACGGAAATCATCTGTTGAATCCACCAGTTACATCCGGGACATTCTCTATTTAAACAAGAGGAGCGAAAGGTAAATAGGAAGGAGAGGAGAGAGAGACAGAAGAAAAAGAATAATTTACGCATCCATATCTCAACTCGTTTTCATTTCATCGTACAAGACCATTACTTGATACTCACGACTGCCAGCAATTAAACGGCTCACTCAGTGTCACATTTCTAAACCAATGGGTTAAGCGCGATATTTCCTGTAGGGTGCGATAGCTCCCTAGTTGGAATAAGTTCTTTTGTAACTGCGGCGTTTTAAGTAACCCGAAACTATATAGATATAATATTAAAAGGCGATATCTCTCCCATAGTGATATGGCGGTAAGAAATCACATAAGAGAAAATAACTTAAGCTTTCTTTAATGACGATTTATGTGGCATTACAGATGAAGGAAGCCATAGCAAGACAATTACCAAGGTGGGATCTTGATGTATACAGTCTGACATTTTTCGTCGCTGCGATGGAAGGATTTTCAGGACGTTATCACCCATCCGTCTGTCGGCTTCAAGGTATTTGGCTGCTGTACAAGTCTTTTATACTGTTTTCCCCACATGCAGGCCCTTACTTAGGTTCCAAACAAGGCAAGGAGAGGATTCAATTTCATCTCTAACATACAGAAATAGTACAATGCCCATTTTGGTAGTTGTACCTTCTCTCTTCAAATGCTTGCCTAGCAGTTCTAAATGCTGAAAGCCCCTGTGTGCTAACTTTGGCCTGGCCCGTACATGTGAGTGGATTTATAAAATAATTTTTGTACAGAGCACAGTGACATTAAACTTATATTCTAATTACATGCGACCCAGTCTTTCCTAGAGAAGGATGATCCATTGGGTAGATGCTCTTGAGGTGTAGGTCAAGCTTCATTGGGAGGGCCACGGTCAATTCCTTGCCACCTCTCGAGCCTATGTGTTGTGGACTGCTTTGGATTGAGGGGTTCCACTGTGGCGATGCTCCGACGACAAGGTAGTCCTGGTGATGGTAGAATTGTGTCTGGAGTCCATCAGTTGCTTGAACCTCTCCACTCTTGAAATAGTTTCTCATCATATATGGGGAGGTGCGATCCCGGCCAGCCTGTATAAAGCAGGAAGGCACATTGTGATGATTCGGCATGCACTATTTAGCCCTTGTTGGCATGGGTTGACCTTGCCCACACTGGTTCCCAATACTCTGCAGTTGAATAACAGAGTGTCATGGCAGTTGATCGCAGGATGTGTTTGCTAGTTTGCTAAGGAGATTATTCCTGCCAGATATTCTTAAACTCAAAAAGAAGATATGCTCTTTAAAAGAGAGTGTCCTGTCCAGGGTGATGCCTAAGCAAACATGATGTTTGGTGTTCTTCAAAACTTTGTTGTTCCACCTGATCTCTAGAGTTGTGTTTGCTTGTCTGTTGTTAAGATGGAAGGTACAGACCTGTGTCTTCCCTGGGTTGGCATTAAGGAACCATTTAATGTAATACTCTGAGAAGATGCTGAGGACATTGGTAAGTCTCTTTTGGATATCTTGGAAAGAAACAGACTGGGAGGCGAAGCAGAGATCATCTGCGTAAATGAACCTCCTAATGCTGAAGAACACAGGCTGGTCGTTGGTAAAGAAAATGAACAGAATAGGAGAGCCAACACTAAACCTCGAGGAAGTCTGTTTTTACCGATTCCTCCGACGACTCTCCGGGTATCAAGAAACTATAAGGAAGGCACCGGCCCTTCACCGTTTGAGCGGCTAAGAAGGTGGACAGCAGGCTCAGTCACAGGACTGGGAAGCACTTTAGTTAAACACGTGATTAATCGAAATCAAATCAAGTGATATTTTGCGACTGATTGCAATTAAAAAAATGTATTTGACAGCCTTAAATATTTACATAGATAACATGCAGCATGAAAAATATATACTAATGACAATTAACAGCAACACAACAATTAACAA
Organism: Erpetoichthys calabaricus; assembly: GCF_900747795.2. Taxonomy (NCBI): domain Eukaryota; kingdom Metazoa; phylum Chordata; class Cladistia; order Polypteriformes; family Polypteridae; genus Erpetoichthys; species Erpetoichthys calabaricus. Next base: position 89,377,423 of record NC_041410.2, on the reverse strand, counting down.
TAGCCAGGCCTCCAAGATAGATATGAGGTCTACTCAGCGCCCATAGCCCACCTATACATTTTCTAGTGTACGGTTTCGGCCCAGGAAGGGTGCCAGTCCATCACAGGGTACAAGCGTGTGTCACCCTATACTCACTCCACACTCTGGACACAAGGAAGCCTCAAACACTTTGGAGTGTAAATGTCCCTTTAACTGAAGTTCACATTTGTAAATGTACTCTAAACGAATATACAGTATGTGCATTATATTAAAAAAAGCTATTTAGATTGGACATAAAAAGGGACATTAATGGAGGACGGTGTGCTGTATAAATGAGTGAGTGCCACATGGCAAAAATCCCAGAATTGACTTCTGAAATGGTGCTCATCAGCCATTATATGTCCATGTTCTTGTTAATTAGATATATTCAAAAACCTCTTATGACATTCATTGCGGAAAATAAAACGGCCTTAATGGGCATTGCTCTCGACAATTGACCGATACGCTGTGATTAAAGTCCTGTGTGCAAACTAAATTAGATTGGAGGATGACATGCACTTAAGGTCTGCTTTCATTTGTGATGCATAACCATTACGGAAAAATTCCAGGAGATTTGGAATGCTGGTAAACGGCTTTAACGCAATCAGATTTCTTCTCAGATTATGTAATGTGTGCATTGTGATTACATTACCTGGACATCAAAACACTGAGATAACATTTTAACTGACCCGTCCCCCCCAAGTCCTGTTATTATACAGTAAAAGACATTAAATAAATTATTATGTAAGAAAAAGAAACAGAAAAGTCTCGAATGCTTGTTATTTTGTTTGACACATCTTCTAAAGAATTCATGAGGTGCACTTTCCAGGTGGGGTGGCACGGAGGTGCCTTGGTAGCACTGCTGCCTTGCAGTAAGGAGGGTCCGTGTCTCCGGTCCTCCCTGCATGGAGTTTGCATGTTCTTCCTGTGTCTGTGGGGGTTTCTTTCGGTGCAACTGTGGGTTTCCTCCCAGAGGTCAAAGACATGCAAGGTTAGGTGGACTGGCAAGGTTAAAATGGCCCGTGTGTGTGTGTGTGTGTGTGTAGGGGGGGTGGGCTTGTGTATGTGTGGGGAGGTGGGACAGTGTGTGTGTGTAGGGGGATGGGACAGTGTGTGTTTGTGCGTGTGTGTAGGGGGTGGGCTTGTGTGTGTGAGTAGGGAGGTGGGACAGTGTGTGTGTGTGTAGGGAGACATGGACTTGTGTGTGTGCACGTGTGTCTGTAGGGGGCTTGTGTGTGTGGAGGTGGTGGGCTTGTGTGTGTGAGTAGGGAGGTGGGACAGTGTGTGTGTGTGTGTAGGGAGATGTGGGCTTGTTTGTGTGTGTGCGCGTGTGTCTGTAGGGGGCTTGTGTGTGTGGAGGTGGTGGGCTTGTGTGTGTGAGTAGGGAGGTGGGACAGTGTGTGTGTGTGTGTAGGGAGATGTGGGCTTGTTTGTGTGTGTGCGCGTGTGTCTGTAGGGGGCTTGTGTGTGTGGAGGTGGTGGGCTTGTGTGTGTGTAGGGGGGTGGGACAGTGTGTGTGGGGGGAGAACAGTGTGTGTGTGAGTTGGGTGTGTGTGTGTATGTGTGGGGAGGGGATGGGACAGTGTGCGTGTGTCTGTAGGGGGCTTGTGTGTGACTGTTTGTAGGGGGAATTATGTGTCAGTAGGGAGGTGGGATAGTGTGTGTGTGTAGGGGGCTTGTGTGTGTGGAGGTGGTGGGCTTGTGTGTGTGTGTAGGGGGTGGGACAGTGTGTGCGTGTGTAGGGGGTGGGACAGTGTGTATGTGTGTGAGTGTGTGTGTAGGGGGAATTGTGTGTGAGTAGGGAGGTGGGACAGTGTGTGTGTGTGTATTGGGGGCATGGGCTTGTGTATGTGTGTGTGTGTGTGTGGGGGGGGGGACAGTGTGTGTCTGTGGTGGGCTTGTGTGTGTATGTGTATTATTTATTATTATTACTTATTTGCATTTATATAGTGCTTTTCTCACTACTCAAAGCGCTCAGCAATTGCATGTTAAGGGCCTTACTGAAGGGCCCAACAGAGCAGAGTCCCTTTTGGCATTTACAGGATTCGAACCGGCAACCTTCCGATTGCCAGTGCATATCCCTAGCCTCAGAGCCAGTGTGTGTGTAGAGGGGTGGGCTTGGTGTGTGTGTGTGTGTGTGTGTGTGTACTTGTGTGTTCCGGGCATGTGCCCTATGCTAGCTGGGATAGCTGAACACGGGGTGTAGGGTGGCCAAAGCAGGCTCCATTGTTTAGGAAAAAGATGATCAAGGCTGACAATGACTTAAACCTGAATTATACGTACAGTTAATGAATAAAGCAATCAAATAAAGTAAAATGCAAAAAAGGCACTTAAAGGAATGAATGTATAAATTCTGTACTGAAAACAAGTATCTGTGTATACTAAAACGGTGTAACAGAATATGCACATATTGTAATGTTAATGTTATCCAACCCCAATGAAGCCAACTTAGGGCCGGGGTAGGCAGAGCTTATCCTGGCAGCACTAGGCACATGTCAGGGACCAACCGTAGACGAGGCGCCAGTCCATTTCAATTATACATACCATACAGGTTGGGAAACATTTTTCCCCAACATTTAAACATTGACTAAATCTGATGTGTTTTGATGCTTTTTAGAATAATTTCTCTCTATTAATAAAAGCACACATACTGCAAACGTTATGTTACTTCAAAAACTGAAATGTTTGCTTTTACGTGACTAAACCCGTGCCATTAAACGGAGTACGTACATATCCCCACTTCTGTTTTACCATTTCTTAGACGCCAGTGACATCTTTAAACAACTCGACACCCACACCCGCTTTTCTCAGTGTTGGAATCGCATTTCCAGATATTTGGTGTTGTCACAGAAAGGGTTTAATGCCTTCCAGATGTTCAGACGTTTTTGCAGAACTACTCTGAGGAGCACGCTGAAGTCCAATATGAAATTAATTTTGTACATTTCATGGGGAAACTGAAGAGGAATAAGATGCTTTCTCAGCACTGCTTTAGAATATGATTTGACAAATGAAATTCATTTCTAGAAAGGTTTCAGTGTGTACCAACTTGAACAAATACAAGTGCAGGGTGGTATATACACTCACCGGCCATTTTGTTAGGTACGCCTTGCTAGTATTGAGTGGATTGCCGTTTACCTTCAGAACTGCTGTAATTCTCCATGGCATCTATTCAACAAGGTGCTGAGAACATGACAGCATCACGTAGTTGCTGCAGATTTGTCGGCTGCACATCCATGATGCGAATCTCCCGTTCCACCACATCTCAAAGGTGCTCTACTCGATTGAGATCTGGTGACAGCGGAGGCCATTTGAGTCCAGTAAACTTCTTGTCACGTTCAAGAAACCAGTCTGAGATGATTTGAGCTTTGTGACATGGCGCATTATCCTGCTGGAAGGAGCCATCAGAAGATGGGCACACTGTGGTCATAAAGGGATGGACATGGTCAACAACAATCCTCGGGTAGGCTGTGACATTTAAATGATACTCAGTTGGTACTAAGGGGCCCAAAGTGTGCCAAGAAAATATCCCGCACACAATTACACCACCAGCACCAGCCTGAATTGTTGATACAAGGCAGGATGGATCTCTGCTTTCATGTTGTTGACCCCACCATCCGAAGCAGAAATCAAGACTCGTCAGAACAGGTGACGTTTTTCTAATCTTCTGTAGTCCAGATTTAGTGAGCCCGTGTGAATTGTAGCCTCAGTTGCCTGTTCTTAGCTGAGAGGAGTGGCACCAGGTGTGGTGGTCTGCTGCTGTAGCTCACCTGCTTTAAAGTTCAACATGTTGTGTGTTCAGAGCTGCTCTTCTGCACACCTCAGTTGTAACGAGTGCTTAGTTGAGTTCCTGTTGCCTTCCTTTCAGCTCAAACCAGTCTGGCCATTCTCCTCTGGCATCAACAAGGCATTATCACCCCCGAGACCAAAAAAAATAAAAACACGTATGCTAAACTTGTGCCCACGTCCGTCTGTGTCAGGGTCTGGGCAGCAGTAGTGCCCTCTAGTGGCCACAATATATATACATATATACTGTATGTATGTATGTATGTGTGTGCGTCTCATGCCAGGTTGTTGACTGTAAGATTTTTTTTTTCCTTCAGTTTTAGTTGTATTGTCCTCAGTTCAATGCAAATCTTGATTTTCACTGATTAAAAATATCAAAATTTTTCATTTTTAGAACATTACTGCTCTTAGTACAAAAAGAAAAACATATCAGTTGACGCCATTTATTCTACCAGGAAAATATATGCACATATTTTCTTTCATTAGTTTAATCTTATGTTGTACTGCGGTCATGCATGTGTGTTTAAGGGATGTCTTAAGAGGCTGTCAGAAAGGACACAGTACCACCCCGAGCAGACAGGGGATGCTGTCACCAACCATTTCTCCTTCTTCACCTGTAGTTCCGAGGCTCTCCCTCTTGAAGGTCTGCGACCCACTTCCAGCCCCGCTTTGAAGCCCAGACTGTTTATTTGGACTCGGCTACTGAAGACGCCAGTGGTCTCTCGATGGTCGTCAGTGCAAAATTTTGTTTGGTTTTCTTTTTGGTTTTTTACCCCACTCTTTTACTCCAACCCTCTATTGTGTCTAACATTTCCTCTTATTCCAATTTTACACCGCTTACTAGCTTTTGTCATTTTTTTTTAAAATGCCACAATATTTTCAATGACCCCCAAATGCAATACATCTAAATGCTTTACCCAAATTTTTTAAGGCTTTAGAAAGAATATTCCAGTAAAAGGGCTCATTGCTGTGTTGGGTTTAAGCTCATTTGCTCCTGTTAAATGTAATTGTTCTCTGAAAACGATCTCGGCAAGGACAGCTCGGTTGGCATTCGATGAAAGATTTGACAGGAATAACACGGCTAATCTTTACTTACATGTGCTCTTCTGCCATCACCATCTGAACCACAGTGCTAAAAGTTTGATGAAAATGTCAGAACACGTTTGCCTCGTAAATGCCAGGGACGCAGAGCGCAGAAGTTGAGACTTTTGCAATGGCACATGACTGAAAACAAATGGCTTCATCAACTCGTTTGACGGATGTGTGCGTTTTCCTTTCTGTCTATCTTGCTGAGGTTTTCCATTCTGTAAAAATTATTTTGATTGTACCTCTATGAAGTCTTTGTGATAGACAGACAGACGGTATAGTGGGAAAGATTAAACATTTAGGTAGATTAACAAGAAGGGATAGATAGATAGATAGATAGATAGATAGATAGATAGATAGATAGATAGATAGATAGATAGATAGATAGATAGATAGATAGATAGATAGATAGATAGATAGATAGATAGATAGATAGATAGATAGATAGATAGATAGATAGATAGATAGATAGATAGATAGATAGATAGATAGATAGATAGATCTTTATTTATTCTATCTATCTATCTATCTATCTAAGTAGGCAAGATTAAAACTTCAAAAAATAAGAAATGCATTACATAAGATAGACAGACAGACAGAATAGTAGGCAAGATAAAACATTTAGATTAAATAGAAAGGCTATGCATATTACTTACAGTGAGTATAGAAAAGAATCCCCCCCCCCCTTCAAATATCTCCCGATTTCTTTGCTTTACAGGCTCAAATGAAAACACACAAACCAATATTTCTTTCAGCTTTACTTACTCAATACAATCTCTAACATCCAAGTGAAAGATATCACAGCTACAGTTCAGAAGAATTTTAAAAAATCAAAAACAAGCAATCCTGAGATGAATAAAGGACCCCAACCAATGTCAATGTCATTTTGTTGAAGCCCCTTTTGCGTTAATGACAGCCATGAGTCTGTTGGGATTCTTCTCTATCAGCTTTGCACACCTAGATTGAGTAATATTTGCCCCCCACTCTTCTTTACAGTTTAACTGTTCAAGTTCGGTCACATTGGATGGTGACTGTTGGTGGTCTGCTATCTTCACATCTTTCCACTGATATAAATCTGGTCTCTGACTGGCCACACCAGGACATTCAGTTTTTTCTCCTTCAGCCACCGTGTGGTCAGTTTTGCTGTGTGCATCGGGTTGTTGTCGTGTTGAAAGGTGAACATTCTGCCCATCTTCAACTTTCCTTCCCGAAACTCAATCACCACCATTTCCATTGCAGACCCCGGTTACTGGCTGTGCTCGACTGTAATGAGTGTGATTAGTGAAGCTGTTCCTGGCTCATTCATTCCTTGCTTGGCAGTGCAACTGACAGCAAACAACTGACTGTGGGTGGCAAGTCACTTTCAAAAGATCTCAGGGATAGAGTTGTGGACAGACATAAGGCAGGAGATGGAGACAAACAAATCTCAAAGGCTTTATCAATGCCAAGGAGCACAGTAAAGTCCATCATAAAGAAGTGTTTGGTACAACTAGGACCCTCCCTGGATCCTCCAAACTGGATGGAAGAGCAAGATGGAAACTGGTAAGAGAGGCTACCAAAAGGCTAATGGCCACTTTGAAGGAGTTACAGGATTTTAATGGCACAGAGTGGTCATTAATGGTGTGCATGTGACAACAATTTCACAAGCGCTCCACAATTATGGCTTGTTCGGAAGGGTCGCACTTCTCATGAAAGGCAAAACTGAGGCTTGTCTGAGCTTTGCCAGAATGCACCTTGAAGATTCTGATGCCAAGTGGAAAAAGGTCTTCTGGTCAGATGAGACCAAAATCAAACTATTTGGCCTCAATACCAAACGGTACACCAATGCAGCTCACCATCCACAACACACCATACAGTGGGTACGGAAAGTATTCAGACCCCCTTCAATTTTTCACACATTGTCATATTGCAGCCATTTGCTACAATCATTTAAATTATTTTTTTCCCTCATTAATGTACACACAGCACCCCATATTGACAGACTAAAAAAAGGACCATGTGAGATTTCAGTTTCTCTTTTTTAATAAATCTGCAACAATTTCAAAAATTCTAAGTATTCAGACCCTTTGCTCAGTATTTAGTAGAAGCACCCTTTTGAGCTAATACAGCCATGAGTCTTCTTAGGAAAGATGCAACACGTTTTTCACACCTGGATTTGGGGATCCTCTGCCATTCCTCCCTGCAGATCCTCTCCAGTTCTGTCAGGTTGGATGGTAAACGTTGGTGGACAGCCATTTTTAGGTCTCTCCAGAGATGCTCAATTGGGTTTAAGCAGTGCCTGGTTGTCTCCACACATACCTCAGTGCAAGACACATGACAGCCCGCATGGAGTTTGCTAAAAGACACCTGAAGGACTCTGAGATGGTGAGAAATAAGATTCTCTGGTCTGATGAGACCAAGATAGAACTTTTTGGCCTTAATTCTAAGTGGTATGTGTGGAGACAACCAGGCACTGCTCATCACTTGTCCAATACAGTCCCCACAGTGAAGCATGGCGGTGGCAGCATCATGCTGTGGGGGTGTTTTTCAGCTGCAGGGACAGGACAACTGGTTGCAATCAAGGGAAAGATGAATGCGGCCAAGTACAGGGATATCCTGGACAAAAACCTTCTCCAAAGCGCTAAGGACCTCAGACTGGGCCGAAGGTTTACCTTCCAACAAGACAATGACCCTAAGCACACAGCTAAAATAACGAAGGAGTGGCTTCACAACAACTCTGTGACTGTTCTTGAATGGCCCAGCCAGAGCCCTGACTTAAACCCAATTGAGCATCTCTGGAGAGACCTAAAAATGGCTGTCCACCAACGTTTACCATCCAACCTGACAGAACTGGAGAGGATCTGCAAGGAGGAACGGCAGAGGATCCCCAAATCCAGGTGTGAAAAACTTGTTGCATCTTTCCCAAGAAGACTCATGGCTGTATTAGCTCAAAAGGGTGCTTCTACTAAATACTGAGCAAAGGATCTGAATACTTAGGACCATGTGATATTTCAGTTTTTCTTTTTTAATAAATCTGCAACAATTTCAAAAATTCTTTTTTTTGTCTGTCAATATGGGGTGCTGTGTGTACATAAATGAGGGAAAAAAATTAATTTAAATGATTTTAGCAAATGGCTGCAATATGACAAAGAGTGAAAAATTGAAGGGGGTCTGAATACTTTCCATACCCACTGTAGATAAAGTAAAGCATGGAGGGGGCAGCATCCTGTTGTGAGGGGCCTGGGGCTCTCGTTAGGGTGGAAGGAAAAATGGATGGGGCAAAATACTGTCAAATTCTGGAGGAAAACCTGCTACCCTCTGCCAGAAAGTTGAAGATGGGCAGAATGTTCACCTTTCAACACGACACCGACATGAAGCACACAGCAAAACTGACCACACGGTGGCTGAAGGAGAAAAAACTGAATGATTGGCCACACCAGGACAGAGCCCAGAGCTAAATCTGTAGAAAGATTGGACGATAACAGACCACCAACAGTCACCATCCAATGTGACCGAATTTGAATAGTTAAACTGTAAAGAAGAGTGTGGGGCAAATATTACTCAATCTAGGTGTGCAAAGCTGATAGAGAAGAATCCCAACAGAGCCAAGGCTGTCATTAACGCAAAAGGGGCTTCAACAAAATGACATTGACATTGGGGGGGGGGGGTCCTTTATTAATCTCAGTAGGTCTTGTTTTTGATTTTTTATCATTCTTCTGAACTCTAGCTGTGATATCCTTCACTTGGATGTTAGAGGTTGCATTGAGTAAGTAAAGCTGAGAAATAATATTTTTTGTGTGTTTTCATTTAAGGCTGTAAAGCAAACAAATGTTAATATTTCGAAGGGTGGGATTCTTTTCTATACCTACTGTAGACAGAGACAGACAGACAGAGGTCTGAACACACACCATATTATATATACGACAGACAGACGGATAGAATTAAATGGCACAGATGGCTTCTGAACACACTGCAGCTGTTAACCCTTCGTACAGAGCCGGCTCCGTCAGGCAGTATGCTTTTGGTGGTCAGAAAAAGGAGCGAATACAACTGGGAAGATTGGCGCTCAGGCAGTAAACCAGACATGGACTACAATTCTTCAGTCGTGTAATCTGACACGGTGCAGCAATGAAATTAACAACTGCAATCAGCAAATCTAACAAGCGCAATAACAAAAAGACGAGTAACATGACATCGGCTTTACCCTACAATCAGATCAACTGCTCAAGGTCCATGTTGGTGTGTGTTAGCAATTTCTTGTTCTTAAGGGTATGGAAGTGTTGTCTGATGAGGGGAAAAAATTAAATGAATTTAGCACAACAAGACTGCAACAAATCAAAACGTAAAAAAACTGAAGGGGTCTGAATCTACGGCATATACGATATGGACAATAAATCGGGCAAAATTAAAGCAAAACAAACAAAGAAAATTACAACTTTAAACATTATTGAGCACTTATGGAAAAGTATATGATAATTGTTAGTTTAAATTACGGCATGGGGATTTTCAAAGCGAGATCCAGAATGAAGAAAGAAGCCGGAATGTGCTTTACGCTGGCAGCAGATGACAAAAGAAAGCCAGGATGCAGTGGGAGTGAACGTCGTGATTGACAGAAATGGAATCAACAGCACTTGGGAGAAGTTGCTGAAAATGGGTGAACAAATGAAATAAAAAGCAAACTTACTCAGCTGTAAGGAAGGGAATTTGGAAGCCAAGTGGCCAGCCTGGGTAAGCGTAGATAAGGGCGATTGAAAACAGATGCTTCTACGTGTTTCCATTGAATAAGGTGGATTAAACTGACTTTTTATTTTTTTTTTCTGAAACATAAACGGATAACTTGTGGCTTGCAAATGAAATAAGAAAGAGGTCACCTCTTCTCCTGGCCATCCCGGGTCATGAGAGCTCAGCTCTGCTGGGAATAGAAGACTCGTGTCAGGAGATGAGAGTGAGGCATTCTGGGTACTGCAAGCTGTCAGGTGATTCATCTTGTGTGAGATCTCAGCTTCACTGCTGGTCATCTTAGTTATAAACTAAACTACTAACATAACTGAGAAATGTTGCAGGGGGCCACAGCGTGCGCACACACACACACACACACACACGGTATGTTAATGCACGTGCTAATATATTTTCTTTCTATTCTCACTAGTGTTTGTATTTGATTTGTTAACTTCCACAAACAAAATGAACTCATACTTTAATACCTCATTATTTAAATTCATGAAGATAAATTGCCGTAAATTTCTTGTATTATCCAAAATAAAAAATCCCAAGGCTACATAAACATGTAATGAAATCTGATGGTTAAATTTGTCACGGGTTTAGGGATGATCATAAATGAATGTCTGGAGGCAGTTAGGATGTTATTGGAAAGTCTGGAGCGCAACTAATATTTGAATAATTGTGAAGTCCATGCCAAAAATGTAGCACCGTGGGTGGCTTATTTAATATAACATTGATATCATGTTGAAAATCCGGGATTTTGTTTTTTAGTTATTATTAATAGAATTAAAATAAAAAAGCTCTTTTCATGGAAAACTATTGGGGGAAAAAACAAAAAAAGAAGAAGAATTTTTGGATATGGACGCACCTATGACATTTCCAGAGGGTACCTCGGTCAGCTCTTCGAGCTCACGACCCATCAGTAGAAAGAGATTCTCCAGGGTGCAGCAAGCCATGTGAGGTATCGACGGAAGATCTTCTGCAGCAGAGCAGCCGGAGGGCAACTGATGGCGGAATACAAATGAAAAAGGAGAAAAAAAAATTATAATAATCTGTGCCTGTCTAATAATTATTAGAGCTGCTTCTTGATTTAAAAACAATGAATTACGATTAATTGGACGATTAAAATTTCTAATCAAAATGAATTGCAAATTGATCGCAATCTATTTATTGTATTAACTTCTAATATACAAAAACAGTGCTAATAACTCCTTCTATCCATCCATCAATTTTTCAACCCGCTGAAGCCAAACACAGGATCATGGGGGTTGCCTATGCATATTAAACCATGAGGTCTACATTTATTACTTAAGATTTCAAACCATCTTAGATGGGTAGCACAGCTGCTAAAAGGATACATGACCGTGTGTTCATTCCAGCATCACAAACAGTTGTAGTAGTAAAATGCATTGCATTCACCATTCCAACAAATGATGCATCTGTAACGCTGGTTTTACAAATCCCATACCAAATGGGATATAAACAAAAAACATCAGGACAGTTTGGACAAGAACTGGCCATTCAGTCAAAGAAAGCATGACAGTACTGTCCACTTAACTCTTCTAAAATAAAATCAAGTCGCGTTTTAAAAGTCCCTAAAGTCTTACTGTCTACCACACTACTTGGTCGCTTATTCCAAGTGTCTATCGTTCTTTGTGTAAAGAAAAACTTCCTAATGTTTGTGCAAAATTAACCCTTAACAAGTTTCCAACTGTGTCCTCATGTTCTGGATAAACTCATTTTAAAGTTACCATCTCGATCCACTGGACGAATTCCCTTCATAATTTTAAACACTTCAGTCATGTCTCTTCTTAATCTTCTTTTGCTTAAATTGTAAAGGTTCAGCTCTTTTAGTCTTTTCTCAGAACTTATCCTTTGCAGTCGTGTAATCAGCGCAGTTGCCTACACGCAGGACTCCAGATGAGGCCTCACCAGTGTGTTAAAAGGCTTCAGCAGAACCTCCTGTGACTTGTACTCCACACATCAGCATGCTATTTAACCTGACATTCTGTTAAGCCTTCTTAATGGCTTCTGATATGCATTGCATTAGTCATTCCAACAGATGGCACATCACAAATATTAACACTGCTATTATGAATCCCACACCAAATGGCACATAACAGAGCTAAATGTATTGCATTTGTCATTCCAACAGATGGCACATCACAAATATTAACACTGCTATTATGAATCCCACACCAAATGTCACCTTACATAGATAAATGCATTGCATTTGTCATTACAACAGACGGAACATTCCAAATATTAACACTGCTTTAACGAATCCCATACCAAACAGCATACAAGAGTGACAAATACATACCGAATGGCACATAACAGAGATAGATGCATTGCATTTGTCATTTCAACAGATGGCACATTACAAACTAACACTGCTTTTGTGAATCCCATACCAAATGGCATATAACAGACATATGCATTGCACAGTCTACTGTAAACATTATTACCGAGATCTATGCTGACTATTTAGATTTCAAGCCGTCTTGGACTGGTGGCACATCTAGTGGATTGTAATATGCTCAAGCACAGAATATCTGGCTGGTCTGGTGAATGAGAAGCGCCAAATTTAGCAGACAGATGCAGGAGAAGCCCTGACCTACGCTGGATATTAAAACACATCTGTAGGAACTTAGAGGTAATCCATGCAAAACATTCCACTTTGCTTTATTTTCACCAAAAAATTCCTTTACGTCATTAACCACTTTGAGTCTGAGGTGCTTATTTTATAAAATAGAAAAATGATTCCCTACATTCTTTCTAACAAAATGAATAGTCTATAATCTGGCTGTTAAAGTGCCATTGTTAAGTTTAGAAATCAGTTATCAAGTGCAGTGCTACAGTGGGGCAAATTATTTAATACACCCAATGCAAACAATCGATCAAAGGCAATCGTTATTTCGTAAAGCGCATTTCATTCAGACCTCCATCCCAAAGCACTTTACACTTAGGGTCCACGCTGTACCGGCGGGCACATTTGTACTGTATAATTTGACTCTTAACGCTTAAACAGTACTTGAATTTCAAGCTGCAGCTTTTCACAACTCTTTGTCCATTAGGCAACACTCTATAATCATTGTAGAGGACAATTTACTTCATGTCACATCATCAAGCACTAAGGGATATTTTTCTCAGGATAAACAATTTCACGTTGATCTTTCCTGTGCGTGCACTGCCAAAAATCATTTAGACGCAAGAGATGAAGATGACAATGCTTATGAGGCACTGCTCTCCCAATCTGCACTTTCAATGAAAAGTATTTCACTTCAGGGATAAAAGATTTCAATTACGTGCTCAAACAATAAAAAAATTATATACTGCACGCTGTCCCTTTGGAGTTAGGCTTTTAAAGATATCCATTTACTTGAACAAAAAACATTTGGAGCTCTCTTAAATGAAGGCCAGCCGTGTAAAACTTCCTTAAGTTTGATTTGTACGCTGCACATTTACCCTAAAGGGCAGCTGAGACATAAATTCAGGTTTTTAAAAAGTTTAAACTAAATGACAAAAACGCCCTAAAACTTGTAATTTAATGGTCACTGTAGAGACAGGTCAATGGTCCATCAAAGAGGACCCAAACTAGAACTGAAATAAAGTGTTTGCTAACCTTAGTTTTAGTGGGCTCAATTTAATCCATCCAAGATAAGGAGAGGAGTCACTTTTTGAACTTGTTTCAGTAATGTTTACTTAATAAGGCATTTAAGGCTTACCCTGGTAAGAGCGTCAGTGGGGTCGTACTTGGGGCCCAAAACAAACATTTTTTTCCCTGTCTGCACAGTTCCGCTGTAAACTCTGGCAAAAGCAACGAAAGTTTCATTGTCCTCTTTCTCGGGTCGATAAGCACTCAAGGTAATGGACTCCAACTGAGCGCCCAGATCATCAACTGTGAAGTGAGACCAAAGAAAGAAAATAAATAAATACATAGATACTTTATTAATGCCAAGGGGAAATTCACACTAATGACAAATACTAAACATTTCATAGATAGAACGACAGACGGTGAAAGGCACTATATGTTAGACAGACAGAAAGTGTAGTAGGCAAGATATATTGACAATTATACACAGGCAGACAGACAGACAGACATGAAAGACTATATGATAGACAGTGTAGAAGGCAAGATGAAAAAACTACATACATTGACAATTACAGACAGACGGACGGGCGGTCGGTCGGTCAGACAGACAGACATGAAAGGCACTAAATGACAGACAGACAGACAGAGACAGTGTAGTAGGCAAGATTAATAACCATACATTGACAATTATAGACAGACAGACAGACAGACAGGTGGGCGGGCGGTGACAGACGTGCAGGAAGGCAGGCAGGTAGATAGATTAGTTAGATAAATAGATAGACAGACAGACAGACGGTGTAGTAGGCAAGATTAAAAATTTAGAGATTAACAAGAAAACCATTATTTACAATAGATAGACAGACAGACAGACAGATAGGTATGAAAAGCACTATATGATAGACAGACAGTGTAGTAGGCAAGATTAAAAATTTAGAGAGATCTATATTACTAAACCAGTTAATTTATGCACGGCGGACGCACCGAGGCGCATGCATACTGCGCCGTGGCGCCCGCCCCAGAGTCAAACGCAGCGGCTTCCCAGAGTCAGTGGATAAAAACAATACACGGAGGCTCCTACAACGCGCTTCACAAACAGCAGAAGCAAACAACTCACAGGCCGTGGCGCCCCAGAGTCAAACGCAGCGGCTTCCCAGAGTTAGTAGGTGGCGCCCAAACAACACAACCTGTACACTACACTTGCTCTAATCCACTGTGCCAGTAATATAGATCACATAACGGTCACAGACTCAAACCCAGCGGCTTCCCAGACTCAGTGGCTGGCACACGAACGCCACAACCTGTAAACTAAACTCGCTGTACTCCACTCTGCCAGCAGTCAGTGTCAACAAAGGCAACGGAGTCACGTCTCCATAAAACGAAACCACTTTAGTGCGGATATGCTAATTTAATTAAATGACATTTCCCCAGACACACCCACCCTCCATGATATTTCATCCATCCAAATATCGGACAGAACAGAAACTGATTGCCATTCTTGGATTTACGATTCTCTAGAGAATCGTGGGCTTACTTGTTAACAAGAAAAGCATTATTTACAATACAGATAGATAAGTAGGCAAGATAATACATTTAGATTAACAAGAAAGGCATTACATAGGATAGACAGACTGACAGGTAGGAAAGGCACTATATAATTGATAGAGAGATAGCTATATACACTATGGTCTGAACACACACCATATTATGTATGACAGACGAACACACAGAATATATAATAGGCAAGACAATACATTTAGATTAACAAGAAAGGTATTTGGATGGATGGATGGATGGATGGATAGAATAAATTTAAGCCCATTATTTTAACATGGCTTCCCATATTATGGTGATCTGATATTCTGTATTTGCATTGAATTATCGTTTTTATCCTGGCTCCACAATCCGTACTAACCCCTACTTTCTCTGCTGTTCTTTTTCTGTGTTGGCAATCTGCACCACCAGCACCTGCTCAGGGCACCGTGCAGTCCCTCCATTTACAGACTGAAGGCCAGAGGTCCACATGACCGTCATCATCAAATTCTTTCATGTGAAGCCTGAAAACCATAAGGACTGATTGAGATCATTTATGTTAGGGAGAATGCCTAGAGGGGGCTTGGGTGGTCTTGTGGCCTTCGAAGCCCTGCAGATTTTGTTTCTTTATTCCTCCAGACCTCTGGAGTGTTTTTTTTCTGTCCGCCCGGCCATCGAACCTCACTCACGGAGCGGCTGCTGCTTCACCACCTGAGGCCACAGGTCCGCCACGCCCTCGACCCTCTGCAGTTCGCATACCAGGAGAAGGTGGGAGCGGAGGATGCCATCATCTACATGCTACACCAATGCCTCTCCCACTTGGACAGAGACAGTGGTGCTGTAAGAATTATGTTTCTGGACTTCTCTAGCACCTTCAACACAATCCAACCTCTGCTCCTTAGGGACAAGCTGACAGAGATGGGAGTAGATTCATACCTGGTGGCATGGATCGTGGACTATCTTATAGACAGACCTCAGTATGTGCGTCTCGGGAACTGCAGGTCCGACATTGTGGTCAGCAGAACAGGAGCGCTGCAGGGGACTGTACTTTCTCTGGTCTGTTCAGCCGATATACATCGGACTTCCAATACAACTCGGAGTCCTGCCATGTGCAAAAGTTCACTAACGACGCTGCTATCGTGGGTTGCATCAGGAGTGGGCAGGAGGAGGAGTATAGGAACCTCATCAAGGACTTTGTTAAACGGTGCGACTCAAACCACCTACACCTGAACACCAGCAAAACCAAGGAGCTGGTGGTGGATTTTAGGAGGACCAGGCCCCTCATGGACCCCGTGATCATCAGAGGTGACTGTGTGCAGAGGGTACAGACATATAAATACCTGGGAGTGCAGCTGGATGATAAACTGGACTGGACTGCCAATACTGATGCTCTGTGACAGAGCCGACTATACTTCCTTAGAAGGCTGGCGTCCTTCAACATCTGCAATAAGATGCTGCAGATGTTCTATCAGACGGTTGTGGTGAGCGCCCTCTTCTACGTGGTGGTGTGCTGGGGAGGCAGCATAAAGAAGAGGGACGCCTCACGCCTGGACAAACTGGTGAGGAAGGCAGGCTCTATTGTAGGCACGGAGCTAGACAGCTTGACATCTGTGGCAGAGCGACGGGCGCTGAGCAGACTCCTGTCAATTATGGAGAATCCACTGCATCCACTGAACAGGATCATCTCCAGACAGAGGAGCAGCTTCAGCGACAGACTGCTGTCACCGTCCTGCTCCAATGACAGACTGAGGAGATCGTTCCTCCCCCAAACTATGCGACTCTTCAATTCCACCTGGGGGGTAAACGTTAACATTATACAAAGTTATTGTCAGTTATACCTGCATTGTTATCACTCGTTAGTTTAATATTGTCTTTATCAGTATGCTGCTGCTGGAGTATGTGAATTGGGATTAATAAAGTTTCTATCTATCTATCTAAAAAATTGGTCAATTTATCCATTTAAAATTGATAAAGTGTGCAGAAAGTGAAGGGGTCTGAATTCTTTCTCAATTCACTGTATAATGTCTTCAGGTCAGAGCACTTGATTGTATCAAATTGATTTCCTTTTCTCACTACTTTACTCTGATGGCTACCATTTCTATACCACTCTCTGTTTCTTTGTGTCCAGGTCCTACAGTGAAGTGAACATGTCCAACAGACTGCATCAGTCGCTACACCTCTGCCTCCTGGATGGGACTGATAAAAAGTTTACTTGCCTCACAAATTGCTGGGCAATCTGTCTGGGAGCTGAAGTGGAAGTACAGCTGGCTCATGGAGAGAAAACCAGGATTGGAGGAAACAGAAGCGAGTTTACGAATATTTAAAGGACATTTCGCATTTTTGGGAAAGGCCTTGCTAAAGATTCTGTCAGAAAATAAAACAAGCAGCAAGTGGTCCAAATCCACAAATGGGAACGAGTCCCAGCCATTTTGCAAAGAGGAGAAGACAAAAAGTCCTGTAAAAGTGCAATAAGAGACTGTTCTACAGTAGAGTCACAAGAAATGCTCGCTGCAAAAGGTGGTGAAACGAATTAAACATTTAAAATAAAAAAGACTAACACAGAAGGGCAAAATACTTCATTTTTTGACCTAACTGCTCAGCAGGGTCTCACGGGTGGAGCGGAGGGGAAAGGAGCTGTAGAATGAGGTATTTACATGTTATTATTCCATCAGAAAGTGGCATACTGCTGACACAGAAATTTCACTTTACTCTGTACACTTGACAATACTACTGTTATATGTTTATGAGAGGTGTAGAAAGTCTGACAATTCTTAAAAATAAATCTCTCCCCTCACAGTACGTATACAGTATTTCAATAGAATTACTTTTTAACATACGTGAACAACACATTGTTATGGCATTGCAACACTTTTAGGAGTGACACGATGTTATTTTATCATTAACGATGCAATCTTGTGTCTTCCTCAACTATTCAATCTTACGTCTTCCTCAATGACACAATCCTGGGTTGACTTAGGCCATCCTCAATGAATCCTGTGTCATTCTCAACTATGCAAGCTTAAGCCATCCTCAATGATGCAATATCATTTCATCCTCATCTGTGCAATCTTACGTCTTCCTCAACGATGCATTCTTAGGTTGACTTGGGTCATCCTTAATGAATGAATCTTGTGTCAATCTCAACTATGCAAGCTTAAGCCGTCCTCAAAACTGCAATCTCATTTCACCGTCAACGGTGCAACCTTACATATTCCTCAACCATGCAGTCCAAGATTGACTTAAGTCATCCTCAATGAATGAATCTTGTGTCACAATCAACCATGCAATTTAAAGCCATCCTCAATGATGCAATCTCATTTCATCAATGATGCAATCCTAGGTAGACTGAGGTCATCCTTAATTAATGAATCTTGTGTCAATCTCAACTATGCAAGCTTAAACTATCCTCAATAATGCAATCTCATTTCATCCTCAATGGTACAATTTTACATCTTCCTCAGCGATGCAATCCTAGGTTTATGTAGGTCATCCTCAATGAATCAATCTTGTGTCACTCTCAACTATGTAACCTTAAGCCATCCTCAATGATGCAATCTCATCTCATCCTCAACTGTGCAATCTTACGTCTTCCTTAGCGATGCAATCCTAAATTGACTTAGGCCATCCTCGATGTATATGGTGTTATTCAAGCCTAAGCTATCCTCAACAATGCAATCTCATTTCACCCTCAATGGTATAATCTTACACCTTCCTCAGCAATGCAATGCAATCCTAGGTTGACATAGGTCATCCTTAATGAATGAATCTTGTGTCAATCTCAACTATGCAAGCTTAAGCCATCCTCAATACTGAAATTTCATTTCATCGTCAATGGTGCAACCTTACATATTCCTCAACCATGCAGTCCTAGATTGACTTAAGTCATCCTCAATTAATGAATCCTGTGTCACAATCAACTATGCAATTTAAAGCCATCCTCAATGATGCAATCCTAGGTAGACTGAGGTCATCCTCAATTAATGAATCCTGTGTCACAATCAACTATGCAATTTAAAGCCATCCTCAATGATGCAATCCTAGGTAGACTGAGGTCATCCTCAATTAATGAATCTTGTGTCAATCTCAACTATGCAAGCTTAAGCCATCCTCAATGATGCAATCTTACGTCTTCCTCAACGATGCATTCCTGGGTTGACTTAGGTTATCCTCAATAAATGAATCTTGTGTCACTCTCAACTATGCAATTTAAAACCATCCTCAAAGATGCAATCTCATGTCTTCCTCAGCGATACAATCCTAGGTTGTCTTAGGCCATCCTTGATGAATCTTGTGTCAATCTCAACTATGGAAGCTTAAGCTATCCTCAATAATGCAATCTCATTTCATCCTCAACTGTGCAATCTTACGTCTTCCTCAGCGATGCAATCCTAAATTGACTTAAGTCATCCTCGATGTATACAGTGTCATTTAAGCTTAAGATATCCTCAATAATGAAATCTCATTTCATCCTCAATGGTACAATCTTACATCTTCCTCAGTGATGCAATCCTAGGTTGACATAGGTCATCTTCAATGAATCAATCTTGTGTCATCCACAACTATGCACTCTGAAGGATGAAATGAGATTGCATCATTGAGCATGGCTTCAAATTGCATAGCTGAGGATGACATACAGTTGTGCTTGAAAGTTTGTGAACCCTTTAGAATTTTCTATATTTCTGCATAAATATGACCTAAAACATCATCAGATTTTCACTCAAGTCCTAAAAGTAGATAAAGAGAAACCAGTTAAACAAATGAGACAAAAATATTATATTTGGTCATTTGTTTATTGAGGAAAATGATTGAATATTACATATTTGTGACATGAAAAAAATTCGGATGTGAGCGTCGGGAGGCTTCATGCCACAGGAACCATGTTACCTGAACTAATCATTAAAATTTCAGTAATTATTTACCGCTCTGATGCTGATCTTTCTGATCATTAAATAGGTCAATACAATAGCAATTGATGAGAAGAATTCATAATGATTTGCAGAATTACGGCATTTGAGGGTTTCCTCCTGAGCGCGTGTTTCTCTTGCACATTTTGACAAGAGCACATCGTCTCATAACAGACTTCAGTGTCGAGTTTGGCGTTTTTCTGTCCAGCCATTTTAGCTCCTTTTAGGTGACTGTGCAGAGGGTGCAGACCTATAAATACCTGGGAGTGCAGCTGGATGATAAACTGGACTGGACTGCCAATACTGATGCTCTGTGCAAGAGAGGACAGAGCTGACTATACTTCCTTAGAAGGCTGGCATCCTTCAACATCTGCAATAAGATGCTGCAGCTGTTCTATCAGACGGTTGCGGCAAGTGCCCTCTTCTATGCGGTGGTGTGCTGGGGAGGCAGCATAAAGAAGAGGGACACTTCACACCTGGACAAACTGGTGAGGAAGGCAGGCTCTATTGTAGGCATGGAGCTGGACAGTTTGACATCCGTGGCAGAGCGACGGGCGCTGAGCAGACTCCTGTCAATCATGGAGAATCCACTGCATCCACTGAGCAGTATCATCTCCAGACAGAGGAGCAGCTTCAGCGACAGACTGCTGTCACCGTCCTGCTCTACTGACAGACTGAGGAGATCGTTCCTCCCTCAAACTATGAGACTCTTCAGTTCCACCCGGGGGGGTAAACGTTAACATTATACAAAGTTATTGTCTGTTATACCTGCATTGTTATCACTCTTTAATTTAATATTGATTTTTATCAGTATGCTGCTGCTGGAGTATGTGAATTTCCCCTTGGGATTAATAAAGTATCTATCTAGCTCCAAACCGTTCTGAAGAAACTGTGACATGCAGAAAGACACCAATCATCGAGATATCGATGTTTTTGGTATCAGTGGATCCTAAAATGTTGAGATCCATTGAAATCTAGAGATTTAAATTATCGATGAAACCAAAGCTTTCGCTCCTCCCCCTTAGACGACGGGTTACAGTGCGGGAGGGCAGAAAGCAAAAATTGCTCAATTGTGAGCTATGAGATGTTTCATCAGAGTGATTGTTGCTTAAGTACATACAGTGGGTCAGCGTGTGGTTTATCAATAAAAATTAAAGGTGAATATAGGATCCAGCTGAGAACATCAAAATAATGAGAACATTGCAATATGAATTTTAAACAAATTTTGAAGAAAATTAATCCAAACGGAGGCTTCATCGATTATCGTTTAGTTTTAATCAGGATGACAACCATCACATACATCTTTCATTTTAGAATGAACTAGCTAACATAACATTTTAATTGTTTGAGAAAAATATAATAAAAAAAAAAAACAACTTTAAAAATAAAAATAAATTAACAAACAATGAAGACTCACTAATGTGTTTGTCTTGCGGTCTTGTCTGTATGTTATCTTCCAGTTGACGGGCGGAACCAGCAAACTCTATTTAATTTCAAAAGCAACTGGGGTGCAGTGGCGCTCAAACAAAGAATGCAGGCAGGCACCTCCAGTTCGCCCTCTGGTGGTGATTCCGAGTGTCAACTGGATGATAACATACATGTAAGACTGCAAGATCACCCCCCACCCTATCCAGAAGAAGGTGGGTTAGGGTTGATTTCGCCCTACAGCAGTGTTTCCCAAACTCGGTCCTGGTGAACCCCTGTGGCTGCAGGTTTTTGTTCCAACCAGCTTCTATTTTTTTTTTTTTTTTTTTATTTATTAATTTTTATTGTAATCATTCCATACAAATAGATCAATTTATAACCTAACAAAATTGAAGACATATCAAATCCCACCCCTGAGAAGGAGAGCTAAGCCAAAGGAGAGTTGCTTAGGGCTTTTTAATAAGGCAACAATAAATAAAAGGGAGAAATAAATATATAGGT
The DNA here is from genome assembly GCF_900747795.2 of Erpetoichthys calabaricus. Classification (NCBI taxonomy): domain Eukaryota; kingdom Metazoa; phylum Chordata; class Cladistia; order Polypteriformes; family Polypteridae; genus Erpetoichthys; species Erpetoichthys calabaricus. Next base: position 89,355,880 of record NC_041410.2, on the reverse strand, counting down.
AAATAAAAAAATGGAGAAGGGAATTAAATGCGGTAATAGTTATTTCTCTTATTCTAAAATAATATTGATTAGATCCTGCTAGGTTTTGAAAAAATTCTGTACAGATCCTCTAACTGAGAATTTGATTTTTTCCAATTGCAAATAATATAAAACATCGGTTTCCCACTGACTTATCAGAGGAGACTTAGGATTCTTCCAATTTAACAGAATATGTCTGCGTGCCAAAAGAGTAGTGAATGCAATCACCGTTTGCTTGTCCTTCTCCACTTCAAGTTCGTCTGGAAGAACACCGAACACAGCTGTTAATGGGTTAGGAGGGAGTGTGACCCCATCGCTGTCTGAAAGGCACTTAAAAATTTTGGTCCAAAATGATGTTAGTTGGGTGCAGGCCCAGAACATGTGACCCAGTGAGGCAGGAGCTTGGTTGCAGCATTCGCAGGTAGGATCTTGCCCTGGAAACATTTTGGACAGTTTTAAGCGAGACAGATGGGCTCGATATATAATTTTTAGTTGAATAGTCCTATGCTTTGCGCATATGGAGCTCGTGTGAATTCTCTGCTTTGCTACCTTCCACTCCTGTTTTTAATTGAACTCCTGGGCTAATTAAGTGATGTGTTATTTCCCAAGTTCTGTGTTTAGGTAACAATATAGAAATTAGAAAACTAAATTTGCTAAAAAAAAAAAAAAAAAATTAAAATGTACCAAGCAGTTATATAGGAATAATGTATTTTTTTTTCTTTTTAACAATATTTTCATCTTGATTTTCGTTCTACTTTTCTAGGTGTTCTAATTGTTTAATTAATCCATTATTTACTAATTAGTGGGTCGGTTGCTAAAGTACAGTAATCCCTCCTCCATTGCGGGGGTTGCGTTCCAGAGCCACCCGCGAAATAAGAAAATCCGCGAAGTAGAAACCATATGTTTATATGGTTATTTTTATATTGTCATGCTTGGGTCACAGATTTGCACAGAAACACAGGAGGTTGTAGAGAGACAGGAACGTTATTCAAACACTGCAAACAAACATTTGTCTCTTTTTCAAAAGTTTAAACTGTGCTCCATGACCAGACAGATATGACAGTTCCGTCTCACAATTAAAAGAATGCAAACATATCTTCATCTTCAAAGGAGTGCGCATCAGGAGCAGAGACTGTCAGAAAGAGAGAGGAAAGCAAACAAATCAATAGGGCTGTTTGCTTTTAAGTATGTGAAGCACCGCCGGTACAAAGCTGTTGAAGGCGGCAGCTCACACCCCCTCCGTCAGGAGCAGAGAGAGAGAGAGAGACAAACAGAGAAAAACAAACAATCAAAAATCAATACGTGCCCTTCGAGCTTTTAAGTATGCGAAGCACCGTGCAGCATGTCGCTTCAGGAAGCAGCTGCACAGAAGGGAGCAAAGTGAAGATAATCTTTCAGCATTTTTAGACGAGCGTCTGTATCGTCTAGGTGTGCGAACAGCCCCCCTGCTCAATCCCCCTACGTCAGGATCAGAGAATGTCAGAGCAAGAGAGAGAGAGAGAAAAGTAAGTTGGGTAGCTTCTCAGCCATCTGCCAATAGCGTCCCTTGTATGAAATCAACTGGGCAAACCAACTGAGGAAGCATGTACCAGAAATTAAAAGACCCATTGTCCGCAGAAATCCGCGAACCAGCAAAAAATCTGTGATATATATTTAAATATGCTTACATATAAAATCCGCGATAGAGTGAAGCCGCGAAAGGCGAAGCGCGATATAGCGAGGGATTACTGTACTTGCAGCCTTTGATTATTTAGTGCTGTTTGCCAGCGTGTCTGCTCTGCTCATTTTAAATTGTCATTATTAAGATACAACAAAGAGGGAAAAACTGCACAGAGAACCGGCAAAATATAATGAAATCAACAAAAGAGAGTTAAACATTTAAATCTATAGCAAAAGGAGAAATATTTCTAAATGTCTTATAAATGTAAAAATCATGCTGCTATGCTTTTCTGAATGTCGAATAAAAGAAAAAAACAATACCAGCTAATTAAATGAGATCAGCATTATCAGGTGTTGTCCCCGATTAGGAATCCGGTTGGAACAAAAACCTACAGCCACAGGGGGTCCCCAGGACCGAGTTTGGGAAACACTGCCCTACAGTATTTTTAGTCGACCAATGAGAAATATGTGTACCAAGTTTCATGAAAATTGCTCCAGCCGTTCGTAAGAGATGCTGGAACACACACACATACACTGACTTATCTACTCTCTGTATATAAAATCCTAAGCATAAAAGTGCAACAATTTTCTGTGATGTTTTAATGTCTCGTTTTTTGTAACGCTTTAAATCGGGCTTATCTTCAAACCTACATAGATATGTTTGGTATCATTCTTTTCAGAATTTATCGAACTTTAATGTGATGTTGTTAGATTTTCAGAGTCTTATTCTGTGCTTAAATTATAAACTAAAAAAATATCAAGAACTCACATCCCGCAAGATGAGACTTTGTGCCAAAAGATTTAACCACACCTGGGGCCGGAAATAAAAGACAAAGAGTAGGAGAGCTGCTGTACAGGCTTTTAAAAATTTGAAGTGCCACACAAGATTAAGATCACATGGCACGGCAGTAACAGCAGCTGATTAAGCAAAGAGGAGGGAAACAAACAAAACTGTGTTTGTTTCCCATTGTATCACTGTTTAAGGGGGTTTCTGAGCGTCAGAAACACAAAGTGGCTGGCAAGTAGTACAGGCCGGGGGTTTGGTGAGCGAAGTGAGCAGGGGGGAACCCCATAGTATGTATTGGTATGTTGTGATATTTGCCCGGACACCACCAGTCGAAGACCACATCTTTATACAAATCTCTTCCTTATTTTACTTTTCCACAACACAACTCACAATGTGCCTCTAGCCCCAGTCACCCTTCTCCTGGGCCACCTGTCCTCTCTCTCCAGGAGCTTCGTCCTACTCCTGCTCCCGACTCCAGTTCACTGATAGGAGGGAGGTGGCCCCATTTATCCTCACCCGGATGAACTCCAGGTGCTCTACCTGACGTCATGTCCTGGTGTGGCGGAAGCATCAGGAGAGCACCCGGAAGCACTCCAGGTGACCCTGGAAGGATCGTCCTCCATGGGTGTGGCAGAAGTAAATAAGTCCTGGGCTCCATGAGGCTCGGGGCGCCCCCTGGCGGTGGATACGAGTTCCATGGACTTGAGCCTCCCTGCTCCCCTTACGCGGCCCTCTTCTGCTCCAGGGCGGTTGCCCCCTCGTGGCCCGGATGACAAATATGCCACCTCTCGGACCCTCCAGGCATCCCGGCCGGGTCTGACCCCCAGCCATGTACGACAATGTATATAGATTAAGACTAAAGCTGGAACTTCATCTATAAATTCTCAAACACACAATGCACTGATGGTTACTTATTGGTTATTTACGTTAAGCATTTAATTTGATAAAAAAAAATAATTTGCAGAAACCTGTATGCTTTATTTTATTTCATATAAAATGTTTTATTGAGTAGACTATGAAAAAGACATTTACAGGAAGGTTGTAGATACGTTCTTTGTTAAATGTTAAAGGCTTGTTCCCCCATAAGGCCTTGATATTGAAAAACATACCCAGGTATTAAAATAATTATGAGAAATACGCACATCGATGAAAACAATGATTGTTCAAATTTTGTCAAACAAGTTGGAGACAAGACAAATGGTGTACGTTCTTTAAACGACTCTACACGGGTATGCCTGACAGATTTAATATCGGGTCAGATGGAGATCAGAACTCTAGGGATGCAGTGAACTTTGAGAATTGCAATTACATGTGGCAGGAGGTCATTCTCCAGGCACTAAGATGACAGCTTCTAAAGGGCAACATCACAAATGTGACATACTGTAAAAGAACGTCTGCAGGTTGATTTGGTGGGGCTTTTTTTCCTTGCAATTTTAAACAAAAAAGTCTTTGCTAAAAAGTAAATGCTGGTAAATATACGGATTTTTCAACGTGGCATTTTCCTGCATTAGGTATGCAAAAATAGTGATTCATAATAAATAGTTTTCAAATCAATGCTGTAACACAGACTATAACTCTCTAGATTTACATTACATTTTATTTTTACATCAACAAATTGGTATTCCAAGTTTAATACTGATAACTGATCTGCACCATATTTTCTGAAACAGCATTCACTATGTCATTACACAAAGTCGGCCCACCTTATCTGTGGTACCAGGATCTCCCCACAGATGTGCTAAAACCACAGACTTGCATAAAATCATAAACAGGACTGAGTGCATGAAGTGACCATCAGGGCTAATACAGGGCTCGAATGCACCGTGACTCAGCAGCATCATGCCATTTCTTCTATGTAATTATCAGGCAGCGTTGCATACAGTAATTTCAACTGTTCTTCTTCAAGAATATTCTGGACTCTGTATGTATATACAAGGGGGTTCCGCCCCCTGCTCGCTTCGCTCGCCAACCCCCGGTGTTGGGTAACCCGAAATACACTGATGAACGTATGAGATATATTGGTTCATTCGTTGATAGATTGCATCATCTGGATCTAACACGTAGATCTGTGCATATTTGCGTTCGTGATTTGGCTCAGGGTGCACTGTTCCAATCCGATGTAATATTTGTCCACATACATGAAAGCAGTATGGGCCACTGCCAGCTGGTGGCCTGATATTTACCCCGGTAGATGCAAAAACAAATGAACTATTGTAGGATCTAATGCAGTCCATAAAGTTTTTACTTTCGGGTACATTGTTAGTTAGAAACATCCGTAGATATTCAGGATATTCATCTAAAGGAGGCAGTCTAACCTGACCCCTTTGACAACAACGTGTAAACTCATTAGTTGTATTGCCAGTTGTTTCTTCAGGGAAGTTAAGTGAATGACAATGACAGCAAATGATATTCATTAATCCTAATGAATGTTCATTAATAGTGGACACATTATAGAATGCGTTGTCAGCTAATTGGCGGAATTGTTTAGCGGCTGATTGTCGTTCCTTTCTTTGCCGTTTATCTATTGCCTCTGCTGTTTGAGAGGCGCGTTGTAGGCGCCTGTGTTCATTAATTGTATTCAGGCGGGCTCGTTTCTGTATGTCCGTTAGTTGAAAAGTTTCGTTTTGGAGCCAGAGCCGGGACCGTGACTCCATTAGTTATCCGTTGTCTACCGTTAGTAATATGGATAATAGCACTTACTGTTAATACGGAGCGTTTTCTGTGGTTGTACCATTAATAATGCATCACTGTAATGCGATTCACATATGCTATATGGTTTGGACGTGTGAGGATGCCGTACGTTTAATACGGAGAGTTCGTTTATTCTTATTACCCGGACCATGCTGTGTAGTGTGGATGTTTTGTTCAGAAGCGCGTTGTAGGCGCCTGCGCCTTTCGTACTTTCCCGCGCCTTCTGTACTATCTTTGTGGACCTTTGCGGACCCCGTAGTGTCTTCCGTTTGACTCTGGGGTGCAGTGCAGAATCCTCTTTTCTGTGTGCCGTTAGTTGAGCTATTTCATTTTTGAGCCGTGACTCCTTCGTTAGTTGAGCTCTTTCGTTTTTGAGCCATGACTCCTTCGTTCACGGTGGATCAGAATTCGCTTGCGGTTTATGAGACGTGCGCTGTAGGCGCCTGCGCACTATGTCTCCTGCGTCCATCACCGTGTACCTGGGTCCGTGCCTTCCGGTTTACCATTCTCGTTTAGTAATATGGATACACAGTACATACATACATATACATATATATATATATATATATATATATATATATATACATACATATATATATTATATATATATATATATATATATATACATATATATATATTCACACACACACACACACATATATATATACACACATATACATATAATTTTTTTTTTTTTTGAACCACAGTTGGCCAAAACTGCAGGAAACCAAAACAACGGATAAGGTGGGCCGACTGCAAGCCTTATATTAGGATGATGTACTCTTTTGTTATTGTTCCCAATTTGAAGATGTTATGTTAAGCTGCATTTGACTGTGCACAAAATCCATCTGGGTTGCCTAGAATATTCCAGACCACAATATAGCTGATAATAAACAAACAAGTCAACAAAATATTTACCACAAAAATGAGCACTTGTCAAAAAGTATGTAAATTTAAAAATGCCTACAAAATTATATGTTGGTAATTATTGAGGAAAATGATATTTAATACGGCAATAAGCTACTTGGAAAAAGTAAACAAGTACAAGTACGTTGGAGTAAAATTCAACTGTAGGCCAGGTGAGGGGACATCTCATCCATTTTGAATAACATTGTTTATTATCATCACCTTTTTGTTCCATAGTGAAAAATTAGAGTGTATAGACGTGAGAGTTCATAAGAAAAGTCCCATACCGAGAATAATAATAATAATTCATTACATTTACATAGCGCTTTTCTCAGATAACCATTACAGGAGACCACCTTCCTATCAAAAAGAGTTTATTACACAAAAGAAAGGGTAAAAAGGAGAATACAGACAGACAGACATACTACGGTCTGAACACACACCAGAATGACTAAAAAAGGAACAAACTTAAAAAGAAAGAAAATGTTGAACTTGTCAGTCCCAGTCACAGTGAGGCGGTATACGTGCGTATTGCTGTTACTATACAGGACCCCCTCCCCGAGTCGTGTTTCTGGACACACTTTTGCTGAATGATTCGTTGGCTGAAAGTCCTCGGTGGTAGTTGGTAAGAGAGAGGATGTGCGGCATTGTTCATAATGTTACTCAGTTTTGTTTTCATTTTCTCCTCCTCTACGACCTCCAGGGGGTCCAGAATGTGTCCCAGAACTGAGCCGGCCCTTTTAATTAGCTTGTTAATTTGGTGGGTCTCTCTTGAAGAGATGCTACCAGCCCAGCTCACCACACTGACCATCAGAGAGTTGTACAAGATGTGAAGGATGTCACTTCCCTCATTAAAGGAACACAGTCACCATAAAAAAGGTCTCTGCTCTGCCATTTCTTATATAGGTCCTCTGTGTTACAAGACCAGTCCAACCGGTCATTGATGTAAACCTCAAAGAAGCACACCATGTAGACATCCATTCTAGTGATTGGACAAAAGAGACTCTTAGGTGCGGTGAAAGTCAATAAACGGTTCTCAAAGTTCTGCCCCTGACTCCTCTCCTCTGTTTCTTCCCCCTTACCAATACACCCCATAAGTGCAGAATCATCTGAGAATTTCTGCAGTTCTTCTAGTTTCTACCTAGAGTTCCAACAACATTTCTCAGCATAAAAGTTCATAGCGGTACACTCCCTTTCCCTGCTCTTCGATCAAACGTAATCGTTTCACGGGGCACCACGTTCCACTTCAAGTGACATACTTGCATTCATAAGGAGCACATCCAGATCTGCTGGGAGCTTATAAATGCCCTGCAGCCACCTCACTAGAGTGTCCAACAGCAGCCTTTCATCTCCTTTCTGGCAAGGTTGCCTAAAAAACTAAGTACTAGGCAACTCTGTAGGAGCCTGACATTTAGCAGAGTTACTTTGCTGCCACCTGGATGTTTGGAGGACCAGCAACTGCTTTACCGAAGACATTAAATTTACTACACATCCTGTTCCTGTTCGGGACCATAAGGAGGATTCACTGTTCAGGTCACTGCAGAGTGAAATGTGACCCTAATATCCTCTATGACAGTGTTTTTCAACCGGTGTGCTGCGTTGTGACATAGTGGTGCGCTATTACAGCTACCAAGTTGTGCCATAGAGACAATAGTATAGTGCACCTGGGTCTGAACCTGAGAGGGCCGAGCTCCACAGGTGATCAATACCTGTCTGAGGAGGACAACACTACCTGGAGGAGCTGCCATAAAAGAAGCCCAGCGATCGCTCTGTTGCGGACACAACACTTACAGCACTATGGATGCGTTTTTTGACTGCTACAGTCAACCCTCCTGGTTGTGCGGTCGCCAGTGAGTCTCACTGGGCTGGTCGAGTTGCATCTGAGGCAGAGAGGGGAGGACAAAAGGACAAAACAGCTGGGAGATGCCACTAAAATGCCGATCTCGGAGCTGCTTTTTTACTGGCTCCTCCAGTGGACCCGCCCCCTTTGGACAGCTGAGAAGGTGTTATGCAACATAATGCGTTTGTGGTTAGTAAAACAGTGCCCTGCCTTGGAATGCTTTTGGTTACAAAAAGTGTGCCACCACAGAGAAAAGGTTGGGAAACACTACTCTACGATAAAGACACATCGAGAGGTCTCACAAGCACACTCCCTGATGTTAGACTCCAAGAAAAACGTATCTGACTCACCGTTTCGGTTTTCCCCACATGTCTCGGACACGGGAGTTTGCTCTTGGTTGTTTTGGTCTTGACATGTTGCCAACCTTTTGGCATGTCTCTCCCTGGCCAGTTCCCTTCTCTGTGCGATCTCTTCCTGAGTTAAAGGCCTGTAAAGATTAAAAATTAATACTGAGTAGTTGTGGAAAGGGTTGTTTGTATTTTTAAAAGCAAATAAATGCACAAAATTAAATTGGTTATGCTCTTTCAAACACAAGAATAGAAAAAAAAAACTCTTACCGTTCATACACAGTTCCTCTTAACAACGTTGCTCATGGCCAAATATTGTTTAAAAATGTTTAACACGTTGAGACTGTATCTCCCCAGATATTCATATTCTAGTTGAAAGTAGCTTGAAATAATATTAATACAAACAGAGGCTTCTGAATGGTACAAAGTAGTTTGATCCTTGCACATAGGTTTGGGCCGTGTGGTAAATAGGTAGTCCTATTCAATCATGTCAAATACTTTATCTGCGTCCAAAGATAATAAGATGCCTGGTATGTTAGATTTTATGGGTGAATATATTACATTAAGTCTTTGCTGGCTGAATATTTTTTCCAAAAAAAAAACACTTTTTATGAAAAGCACACAAAGTAATGGTTTCACACAGAAATCAACATAAAATGTCTGTTGCTACATGTCGTGGCCACTAGTTTGTCACAAACACACGACAGGCTGGCTGCCAGGCTGTCTTCATGGGGTGGCAACGGTTACAGTGCATCAGAATCTGGGTTGTACCTCTTGTCATTCTAAGAGGTGGTCCTCCTAGCCGAACGTTGCCTTTACATGAACCCATTCAGCACCACGATCAGCTGTGGATCGATCATCTAATGCTGGAATCTCACATTCGTTTTCAATCACTTGTATCAAAATCGGAGTCTGACAAGTCAGATTCCAATTCACTGAAAACATGAAAAATGTTGTCCACGTCTGCTACACGAATGTGTTCAGCACCACAATCAGCTAATTTTGGTACCTCACCTTTGTTTTCAATCATTTCCATCAAAATCAGAACTCAACAATTCAGAGTCTAATTCAGCGATAATATGCAAAAAGTCATCCAAGGAGTGTTTTGATTTACGCATTTGCTTCAATCTCTCGCCAGATGTCGATGCCATTTTTGTCGTTGTTTGCTCCTCACAAATCACTCAAGCACAGGGAGACTCGGTCAAACCAATGAAGCTAACTTTCCTTCTAGCAAAGAGAGCCCAACTTAAACATAACAGCTTTTTTCAACGTTAACTGACGATTACCAGCGTCAACCCCTTCTTTCGACGAATGTCGACATCCACCCTGAAAGAGTTAAATAAACTTCGAAGATTACAAGCGAATTGTCTAAATCCGATTTGGTCTTGTGACAGTACAGAAGGAAGCACTTTTTCAATCCTTCTAGCTAGAACTTTAGAGATTATCTAAATTATCATCATTATTCAGAAGTGAAATTGGCCTGTATGATGCACATTGTAATAAGTCACTTTTCTTTGGAAAGACTTGGAAAATATTTGGGGAAAAGTTTGAGGTAGAATTTTGTTGCTTCTAGAGTCTAGTAATGTTGGTAATAATAGTGTACCTAACCTATTAGAATTTATTTGTTTTTTTAAGAAATTTCCACTGGGTAGCCATTAGGAACCGCTGTTTTCCCACTTTGGAGTGAGTTTATAGAATCTAGTAATTCTGCGAGTGTCACAGATTTGTCCATGTCCTCTGCACTATGAGTATCTAGCTGTGCTATTTGTAATGCATCAAAAAACTCAGATTGTGTCTTATCTTCTTTAAACTGAGTAAAATATAAGGACTTGTAGTACTCTGTGAATGGGCGGGTTAAAATATGAATGGGTTAGAATATGAAATAACTCACTTTTCCTGTTCTGTGTCAATGGTGTTGGTGCCGATCCCAGCTCCTTTGTGTGTACAACAGAAACTAACCCCAGATGGGTCACCAGTTGCTGGACAGTAGTGAACTTTAGACTGAACGCTCCTATTTCCATATATCACGTGTAAAGATGTGTCCAGTTGGCAACAGTAGTCTCCTGTTCTACTCACCTTTGTGACACTTTTGCCAACCAAATACTTTAGGGCCAAACATGTAGAACAATGAACAAATCTGATGACCATTGTATTAAGTTAGTCTGTATGGTAAGCCGGGCATCACGGTGGCACAGTGGTAGTGATGCTGCCTCGCAGTAAGGAGACCTGGGTTTGCTTCCCGGGTCCTCCCTGTGTGGAGTTTGCATGTTCTCCTTGTGTCTGTGTGGGTTTCCTCCCACAGTCCAAAGAGATGCAGGTTAGGTGCATTGGAGATGCTAAATTGGCCCTATTGTGTGTGTGTGTGTGTGTGTGTGTGTGGTGCTCCTATGATGGCCTTGTGCCCTATACTAGCTGGGATAGGCTCTAGCACCCTACGTGACCCTGTTCATGACTAAGCAGGTTAGACAATAACTGACTGCATTTTTGCCATAGCACTTATCTACTTTTTGTCATTTTTATTTTGATTTCTCTTTTCTGCACCCTTAATTGCCTTCCAATAACGACAACTAACAATGAATGAAGGCGACACTGGGACAAACGAAAACACAAAAGTGGTGAAAGGCCTCGGCTATTTGAGTATCAGACCCCCTACTGTTCTCATTAGTAAATAATGGCTGGGACACTTTGAAAACTGAAGTGATAATCATGATAGGGATCAAGAAAATCTTAAAAATTAAGATAAAAGCATTAAACTGTTGTTCTACTGTATTTCTGAGATGGCCATGGCAGATTGGCCTTCTAGCTCTGTGAAGACGATGGCTTGTGTTCTGTTTTGTGTGTGGTATTTGACCCATTTTTTGACACCCAATCTACCGGGAAGGAGGTCTCTCTTTAATTTGCCTTTCCCAAGATTTCTTCTATTGCTATTTTTTATGAGGACTTTTTCTCCCCCCCCCCCCACCCACACCCTTGTCTTCTTAGGGAGTCAATCTTGGGTGGGCTGTCAAAAAAAACAGGGCCTGTTAAAGCCCACTGGGGCATTCCTTGTGTGATTTTGGACTCTACGAGAAATAAATTGTTGTGGTTGTTGTAAATTATCTCTGTGTGCTTACTAATAAAATTTAGAAATGCAGTTCTGTAATATTTGTAAAACTCAGAGACTGGTCGGATAACATCTTATTTAATCACTAGCTGTGTAAGCCCATGCCGTAAAAAGCCCAGGATCCCAGAAACTATTGAGATCGTCAGAAAAAAATTGAAATGTAGAGATGTCAGGAAATTGAAAGGAACTACTCTGGGTGTCTCTCTCCTAGGAGGTTTCGTTTTGCCGGCGTGCTGACCTCGCTTATTTATTAGCGCCGGGAGGAAAAGTAAAAGGGATACCGTTTGGCTGACATGCTTGCCTCACTTCTGTATCAGCCGCTAAGCAAATGTGACTCTTTGTTCGGAGGTTTTGTTTTGCCGACGTGCTGGCCTTGCTTGTGTATCCCCGAAATTGGAGCCCTTACCCCGACTCCACCTCTCGCTTCCGGGCCGTACAGACACAGACACTTCCAGGCGTAGACATTTATATATAAGAAAAGTAAAGTTGGTTGGGGTGTAAACCTGCAGCCCCAGTGGTCCTCCAGGACTGAACTCGCTAGTCACTGCTCAGAATAAACAGACAAAAACACGGGATTACTGCTTCATATTACACTCTTTTTCTGTGTATATCTGACATTCAGCAACAGATTCTCCAATGCATTGTGCTTCGTTGTTTTTAATTCTTTAAACAGTTTGCATTCCCAAAAAAAAAAAAAAAGCAACTGACCATTCTTATTACAAACCAGAAACCAACGGGTCGCTGTGGCACAGAATGGCCTGCAATCCAAAGCCAATCATAAACAACCATACTTTAGACCAATAGAATTTTCATTGGTAAATGGCCCTTCCTGGGCCATTTACCAATGAAAGCGCACAGGTGCATACTACTTGGCTCTGTGCTGAGAATGGGCTTAATGCAAATGAACCATGCAGCTGAAATGATTGGCAGGCCACGTTAATAGCACCGCTAGCCAATAGGGTGGATGGATGACGGAAGGCGGGGCAGTGGGCTGGTCAGGAAATAAAGATTCATGATCATATTGTGAAATGGAAAGGAAAAGGTTGGTGATACCCAAGGAATACACAAATCTCTTTGGTTAGCTAGCATGTTTTGTTCCTATTGGCTACCGGCTCTCATCCATTGACCTCCAGTCCCCAGTTGCGACTCTGAACAACAACATTTATTTATATAGCACATTTTCATACAAAAAGTAGCTCAAAGTGAATACCAACCCCCACACCCCAGCCAGCCAATAGCCCCCCCCCACCCCCCGTTTCACCCCGACTCTTCGATTGAGGTGTCGCACTCTCCAGGGGAGAAACATCGGCCTTAGAGTTGATTTCTTTATTGATAAGAGGTGTGGTGCTTTGATGCATAAGGTATAACATGTCTCCTGAAACACTATCTGATATTACATTTTCTTTGTCCAGCTTATAAATAAAGACATACAAAATATTTACCAACTTCTATGTTAGCTAGACACTCAGCTACAACACACTTGCACCTTACCGTCAGCAAAAGGCAAAATTAAAGATGGTCTGAGTTAAAGCATAACCCCCTTAAGCCAGCATTTTAACCTGATCTATGCTACATTACACAATGGAGGGGAAGGAATCATTTAATTACTCTGCAACATAAAAGAGTCAGGCTCAAAGGAAGAAAGTGTTTCATGTTGAGTAAACATTAGTCAGTGCACAAAACCATAAACCGCTACAAAAGAAGATCACACACAGGCCACCAACTTGCTGAAGATGCTAGTCTGATGCCAAAAAAAGTGCAATGGTTTCATCCATGGTAATAAATCATCTAGTGTAGGAGTTTGGAATAAGTGAGAATAAACTTAAAAAGAATCCAAGTCAAAACTGAACACTCTCTTTTATATAAATACAGTTCATTCAATGTCACGATAAAACAAAGCAGATACATTAATTTACTGAACGGACGAGCAAGACATTAGCCTCCCCAAGAACTGTTCACAATGTGGCAACTGTCAATGCTTGTGTCGGAGAAATGTGAAAGTCGCTAAGCCTCACACTGCAGCAGTCTACTATAACACAAGGGGCAGCTTTAACATTCTGCCTTCTCATACAGAACAGAAAACAGAAAATAATATATATTGAGAGATATCAGAATCAGAAAACTTTATTAATCCCGAAGGATTAATATGTTACAACTTAACAACAGCCAAGGGACATGTTACACTAAGAGCAAGTATAAAGTAATCATGTAAATATAAATAAAGTATAATAAATGTAAGTATCAAACTAGAGTGCAGAGTGTTGCACCTTAAGTTAATATTGCACATTCTGAGAACAAATAAGGTTATTCTCATGTGAAGAGAAGACCATTTATTGCACAAGAACAGATAGTATGTTGCACATTTCAAGTACTTGAAAAATGTACCTGGATATCCATCCATCCATCCATTTTCCAACCCGCTGAATACCTGGATATCCAATAAAGAAAAAAGGGTAATAGCTTAAAGTACGGGTGAGTGACTGGAAAAGGAGTTCTAGAGTCTGATGGCTGAGGGGAGGAAGGATTTTCTGTGACGTTCTGTGGAGCACTTGATGCTAGTCAGTCTACTGCTGGAAACGCTCCTCTGTCCAACCACAACACTATGAAGTGGGTGATTAGCATTTTCAATAATAGACCAAAGCCTAGACAACATTCTCTGATCTGCCACAGTTTCCAAGCTGTCCAGTTTCTCTCCTACCAAAGAGGAAGCTTTCTGAATTAGTTTTAGTCTCCTGATGTCTGCCACAGCAAAGAAAAAGGCACTGGCATATATTATATAATATTCTTTAATGTATTAAAGAATATATATATTGTATATTACATAATATATATATATATATATATTGTATATTATATAATATATAAAGAAAAGTGCACAAAGGAACACGTATCTGGATGTGTACTAAATCTGCATCTGCACATCAGGAGACACTCGACAGACTGAGCTACTGTATACTGAACCTACTGTATATTATTTCTCTCTCTCAAGCTTCCGTCAACTATTAATTTCCCCCGGGGTCAAATAAAGTATATATATATATATATATATATATATATATATATATATCTAGCTAATATAGTTCCATATCTATCTACCTATCTATCTATCCTATACAAAGCCTTTCTTGATAATCTAAATTTTTAATCTTGCCTACTATATTATCTATAGTACATCTAATATAGTGTCTTATTTAGGAATCTATCCATTCTTTACGAGTTTCTTTTTAATCTACCTAAACTGTTAAACTTGCCTACTACATCATCTATCTATCTAATATAATGCCTTATCTATGTATCTATCCATCCATCTGATACGGGTTTCATGTTACGCTATCTAAATTTTTAATCTTGCCTGCTATACCATCTATCTATCTATCTTAGTGCTTTATCAACATGTCTATGTATCTGAGTTTCTTGTTAATCTAAATTTTTAATCTTGCCTACTACTTCATCTATATAATATAGTACCTTATAACCATCCATCCATCCTCCAACCCTCTATATCCTAACTACAGGGTCATGGGGGTCTGCTGGAGCCAATCCCAGCCAACACAGGGTACAAGGCAGGAAAGAAACCCTGGGCAGGGCGCCAGCCCACCGCAGTAATACCTTATATATGTATCTGTACATCTATTGTGAAAGATGCTCGGACACAGACAGACACTAAGACCAACAAATCCAAAACACACGCTATTTATTTTAACAGCACAACACAGCCAGAATAAACTCTGCTCACAGTTCTTTTCCTTTTCTTCGCCCACTTCCACTCTTCCCTTGCAGGCTCTGTTCACTACCTCCCGACTCCGACGGCCTCCTTTATACTGCACCCGGAAGTGCTCCAGGCGTTTCCTAATTAACATCCGGCAGCACTTCTGGGTGTGGCGGAAGTGCTGCATGCCAAGGCTCCAGAGCTGTCCAGGCACCCACTGGCGGTGGCCACGGACCCCCCCTAGCTCCGTATCCATAGCCCTGATGCTATCCAGAAATGCTGCCCTCTTGCGTCCCAGGGAAGATATTGCCCCTCTCCCGATCCTATCTTTCTCTAGGCTTCCTATATGAGTTTTGTGTATAATCTAAATTTTTAATCTTGCCTACGTTACCATCTATCCATCCTATACAAGTTTCTTGTTAATCTATCTTAAATTTTAATCTTGCCAACAATACCATCAAATAAAGTGTCTTTCCTATCTATCTATCCATCCATCCCACAAAGGTTCCCCTGTAGGAAAAGTTTGCATCAACTTTCAAGGATTCTTCACCCGCCATTGTTGTAGAAAAGCTGTAAACCGTTAAACAATTTTTTTTCAGATTTTTGTAACATAAACCTTTTTTTTTTTTTTGTTTTAACCTTGGGCAGTTTAACACTTGCCACTGTACCATTTCAGGTTATTTCGCTGGACTTGAATTGCTTAAATTTCAATAAAAACTAGAAAAAAAAAAAGGAAGTGTCCTAAAACTTTCAACCAGCTGCATAAACAGCGGACTGAGTGTGTATTCCGACCCCTTTGCTTTGTGCACACTTTGTGTTTCGGGTTTAACTTTAAATGGATAAATTTGCCATTATTGCCCATCAATCTACATTCAATAACCCATAATGACAAAGTGAAAAGTCTGTAAATTTATTAAAAATCAAAAACTGAACTCTCTCATTTTTGTAAGCATTGTAACAGACAGACTGGCTTCCCAGTTGAGAAAGACTCCCTTTCCCTTACCTAGCTGGGAGGCCAACATAATGAACTGTACAGAAGAGAAGAGCAACAATACTTGCATCTCAGCAGCAATGGATGGGAATCACATGCCCAGCTGTGATGCCGAAGGACAAAATGGATGGAGCATCCCAACTGGAATAAGTAATGGACTCTTTCTCGGTCGGGAGACCACATATATGGGACAATGGAAGACTGCCTCTTGCATGTAGGTTGCTCCACACAAACGACTGGGAAGCTGCATCCCTTATGGCAAACCCCTGTATAGACGGCCGCAGGGCACCATGGGAGTTGTAGTCCCATAAGCCTGCCCTATTGTGTTCCCTGGGGGCCGCCAGAGAGAAAGCTGTCGAGAAGTGAAGGCTCAGGTTCCACTTGGCCCGGATGTGCTCTCCAGAGACAAGCCACTGAGACTGGAAGTACTTCGGGGTTGGAAGGCCATGTCGTCACCTGGGGAGTCAAAGTTGGGAGAGGAGACGGACAACACTTGCCTGGGAGGAGTGGAAGAGAGAAGGAGGTGGGAAAAAAAAAAAAGGATTGTGCAGTGTGGAAAGAAGCCTGTTTAAAAGGTACACTGTTCAATAAACAGGACTAGTGTGTGTGGAGTCGTGGCTGGACTTTTAGGGTTCTGGGATGCCACATACAGGCCCGAGTATTCAGGGGTGTTGTGTCCTGTATACATACAGTGATCCCTCGCTATATCGCGCTTCGCCTTTCGCGGCTTCACTCCATCGCGGATTTTATATGTAAGCATATTTAAATATATATCACAGATTTTTTGCTGGTTCGCGGATTTCTGAGGACAATGGGTCTTTTAATTTCTGGTACATGCTTCCTCAGTTGGTTTGCCCAGTTGATTTCATACAAGGGACGCTATTGGCAGATGGCTGAGAAGCTACCCAACTTACTTTTCTCTGTCTCTCTTGTGCTGACTTTCTCTGATCCTCACGTAGGGGGATTGAGCAGGGGGGCTGTTCGCACACCTAGACGATACGGACGCTCGTCTAAAAATGCTGAAAGATTATCTTCACGTTGCTACCTTCTGTGCAGCTGCTTAGTGAAGCGACATGCTGCACGGTGCTTCACATACTTAAAAGCTCGAAGGGCACGTATTGATTTTTGACTGTTTGTTTTTCTCTGTCTCTCTCTCTCTCTCTCTCTGCTCCTGACGGAGGGGGTGTGAGCTGCCGCCTTCAACAGCTTTGTGCCGCGGTGCTTCGCATACTTAAGAGCCAAACAGCACTATTGATTTGTTTGCTTTTCTCTATCTCTCTGACAGACTCTGCTCCTGACGCGCACTCCTTTGAAGATGAAGATATGTTTGCATTCTTTTAATTGTGAGACAGAACTGTCATCTCTGTCTTGTCATGGAGCACAGTTTAAACTTTTGAAAAAGAGACAAATGTTTGTTTGCAGTGTTTGAATAACGTTCCTGTCTCTCTACAACCTCCTGTGTTTCTGCGCAAATCTGTGACCCAAGCATGACAATATAAAAATAACCATATAAATATATGGTTTCTACTTCGCGGATTTTCTTATTTCGCGGGTGGCTCTGGAACGCAACCCCCGCGATGGAGGAGGGATTACTGTATTCACAAATTCGACACACACACATACCAGGTGTTTATAAAAAAAAAAAAAAAAAAAATTAAATCACATATGTATTACACAGTTAACAATTTGAGTCAGTTCCCCTTAACGATTTCCAGATTTTGGCACTTGAAGAAATGAAGGAACATATTGTGGCTGCCATGTTAACCATCGACAGTGATGTGCTACCAAGGGTCTGGGATCAATCAGACTACAGAGTGGGATACAAGGGGCACATATTGAGCATTTTCAAAATTAAGAAGAAAAACAAAAAACAGAGTTACTTTACAAATTGGTTGACGTTACATTTCACATGATACAGTACACAGTCACCTCGCAAGACATTTTTGAAAGTGTTCACGTCTTTTTGATTCACCCTTTATAGAACTCCGATGATCGGTGTCAGTGGTTACTTTCAAAAAGTTTTTCATTCATTTTTCATTTTTCACACAGTATTCTATTTGTGTGTGTTTAATTCAGTATTAGTGCTGTTTAACATCGGAGCGGAGTGGTGGCTCTGAGGCTAAGGATCTGCACTGGTATCCAGAAGGTTGCCGGTTCGAATCCCCGTCACTGCCAAAAGAAATCCTACTCTGCTGGGCCCTTGAGCAAGACCCTTAACCTGTAATTGCTCCAGGGGCGCTGTACAATGGCTGACCCTGCGCTCTGACCCCAAGGGGTATGCGAAAACTAACAAATTCCTAATACAAGAAATTGTATAAAGGCGAAATAAAGAACAAAAAAAAAAAAAAAAATCCATTGACGATTTAATACAAAACGAGTTTGTCACAAATTGGGCAAAACAATGAGCACCTTTATTAACATGTATAAATAAACTCGCTGCATAATGTTGATTTTTGTTAACTGATGTGTTTTTAAAATAAAAGTTAATTAATTATGATGATACACTGTACTATAAAAAAAAAAATATGGTGCTTTTTTTGTTACTGTTAATAGTGGATACAATTAAATATTTTGGATCAGCGGTAGCCCCAGATGGAGAATGAGAGGCAGAGATAATCCACAGAGTGCAGTGTGGATGGAACAACTGAGAGAAGGAATCGGGAGTGATGTGTAATTGAAGAATTAAGCTCAGGTTTTGAAGACTGTAGAAGCAGGCAGACATGGCAGGGGCACCCTCAGCTCCAAAGAAGGCACTCAAAGTCTCAGGACAGGCAGCAGAATCAGATTTTATTGTACGGCGCACATACAGACTCACTTCAGATGGAACAATGAGCGACCAGACACAGGCACCTTTTACTTTTATTACAGTTCTTATCACTTATGCCATTATTCTTCCTCATCTGACTTCTACAATTCCACTGCTCTAGTCTTGCCTCTAATTAATTCCACTGATAATTCTTAGTTGAGGGGGTGTCAAACCCTGCTCTGTCCATCTTATCTGTTTGATCAGGACTATTCTCTCCCTCTAATATGTCAGCGTTTGCTACCATAATTTACAACCAAGAAGTTCACATTCCCTCTATAAGTGAGGGGGGCCCATCCTTTTGGCTCTCCAGCACGCTATTTGCCATTGAGCAATTGCCAGTTTACTTCTGAAACACATCAGAGATAAAGGGAATTTTCAGACAAGGACTTGAACAGAAAATCTCTCTCTCTCATATTATATAAGAGTACGCGACACGTGTTTCGCCCTAATTCTGGGCTCATCAGGCGTACACACTCACTGCACTCCTTCTCGGGAATCGAACCTCAGACGTCAGCGCTAGAGGCGAAGCCCCGAACGTTGCGCCACGGCGTGTGGTTTGTTTATTTGACAGCATGTAGATCGGGGTAGTTACATTCACGGCATTCGTAGTCTGAATCACAATCTGATTGTATGGGTGGTTACCTACCAGGTAACGCTTGTGGTTGGTCAGCAAGTCGGCTAACATCCGCCACGGTGCCCTCTTTCAGTTGTGAGAAGCAGATCATAGAATGCATTATTTGACAGTAAACTATTTCAACAAAAGAGTACGCAACATATATATATATGTGTATGTATACACACACACACACACACACACACACACACACACAAAGTATATAGAGCGAAATACCACCGACTCACTCATCACAAAAATCTCCCAAACCATGAGGACTTGGGACTTGAAATTTAGAATGTAGGTTACCCTTGGCCCATAGGTGCTTGCTAAGAAACAGTTTTAAAAATTTCGAGGACCAAGCGCGAAATTTCTTATAGTTTTTCAGACCCATTTGTATGTCTGTCCGCTTTTCACCAGAGAACTACTTAATGGATTTAGATCAGGTATTTTCTATAATTTGCTTGAACATTCCAGTTGATTTTACGACTTTCTCATCATGCTAAGTATCATAGTTTGCTTGTGGTACCGATTTATTAACGCAAATCTGAGAGAGAGGCTGAGGGTTGGGGCCCTCCTCGGAGCGTAATCTTAACTCTGCTTAGTTAGTGAACGAGGGAACTACTTAACAGCTTTTGATCTTTTTTTTTTTTTCTATAATTTGCTTGAACATTCCAGTTGATTTTGCGACTTCTCTTATTCCACTAAGAATCAGTTTGTTTGCAGGAGTGACATATTCAGGCTAATCCGAGACAGAGGCTGTGGGCTGCGGGGAGGGGGAAAAGTGACGTCAGGAGTAGAGAGCTGGGCCGGGGCCCTCCTCACAGTCCTGTTTCACTAATATGTGGGCGAAGCCGCTGGGGATGGCTAGTATCACTATATGCAGATGATATGGCACTGTATATATCAGACCCACACAATTCTGTGCCCGCAGTCCTAAAAGCAATAGCGTAATTTCAAAAAGATATCTGGACTTGGAAGTAATTTGAACAAAAGTGTGCTTTTTCCAGTGAATTCTCTAGCAAGCAACATTAGATTGGACACCTTCCCTTTAATTGTTGCAGATTAGTTTAAATACCTAGGGGTCAACATCACGAGTAAACATAAGGCTCTTTTTTCAACAAAATGTTGCTGTCTGCTTGGAAAAACTTGAACAAGACGTGCATAGATGGTGTACCCTTCATCACACTTTACCAGGGAGAATTAACACCGTCGAGATGAAAATCCTTCCCTAAGTTTCTGTTTCTATTTCGAAACATCCCCATATACATTGAATCATAATTTCTTAAAAATAATTTGTTAATCATAACCTAATTTATTTGGAATTCGAAAAATCCATGCATCCAAATGTCGACTCTACAATGACCTAAATCAGAAGGTGGCACGGCACTACCTAACTTTCAATTTTATTACTGAGCGGCAAACACAAGCTATAAAAACCTGTACATTGACACAAATAGCTGAACACAGGCTTGGTCCGCAATAGAAATGAAATCCTGCAGTACTTCTTTATATTCCTGGCTTTGTACACCCGTAAATACGAGGTATCGTCAATATGCTAAGAATAACCCAAGGCACAGGACATGGACCCACCTGTGCCTGCTGTCCCACTGGCTTTCGTAAGAAGACACTGGCGATACCATTTCTCAGCCATATTACTGTCATACATCAACAACATTCATTTCTAGAGCACATTTTCATACAAATGATGTAGCTCAAAGTGCTTTACAGGATGAAGAGAGAAAAAAAAGACAAAATATATATAAAAAAATTAGGCAATACTAAGACAGACAGACAGACAGACATTAATTCGTCATTTGTGCATACCCGGAGCTTCCAAAGCACAGAGGTTTAAATACTCAGCTAGGCAAACACAAACTTTGGAGTTGTTGTTCTTAATTTAAATATCTGCAGGAAATGGTTTATTTCGACTTTACAAATGCATTGCAGCAGCAAAAGAGTTCACATTAAAAATACTGAACAGAGAAATATGTCTACAAATCTTTTTGTCACACAGAAAATTAGGAAGACTTTCAATGAAACTGAATACTTTTGCACAGCACCGCGTCTAAGAAAGTCCAGGAAAGGATGGACATGTGATGAGGAGAGACCATGAACATGTGGGCAAAAGAAAGATGGACATGGGTAACGTAAAAGAAGATCTGAAAGGAAAAGGGGCTGATTGGCGAGGAGGTGCAGGACTGAGCTGTTGGGAGAAGGTTGATCAGGCACATCAACCCTATATATAAAAGTGGGAAAGGAAGAAGAAGCTCGTACCAATCATGTGCCATATTGCAGACCTTCCATTACCGATAAACATCTTCATCTGACAATCATACTTCAAATTCCCCTTTAACAACCATTCATAAAGTTAATTTTAGAACCCGATGACAAGTTTTTATATCTTGCTCGCAAACACAACATCAAAACGATGACCTACATTGATCGTTGCTATGGTAACAGCAAACAAGCATCATATTCTTCTACCGCAGATGCATCGCCAAATGTCTCTGAATGCATGTGCTTCTGCAGACGGAGCTTACAATAGAAAAATCATCTGAAAGAACATTTCTGTCGATTCTGTGCTTTGTTCAAGAGTATGGAAATGAATTATAAACAATGTTGATTTAGTAAGTACGTGTCCAACCAAAAAGAAAAAAAAGCCAAAAGAAACAAGAATGTTACACAACACATGCTTTGAAAACTGTTTGGTATGCAATTACCTAAAATGAGACTGTGGACTTTGGGAGAAGAACTTGAATATAGATTTGAGAAAATGCTTTTTACAGATGAAAATGACAGAGCTTACTGACATGATAAAGCAATATACACAAAGCACTAAGTGTGGACTATCAAAAAGGAGGGAAAACTAGCAGCTTAGCACAAGGCAAAGATGATTTTGCAACAGTTGTCACCTCACATTTCTTACTATGTTCAGGCAATCACGTAGAGAAGAGGAGCTCGTAACTCTCAAAATATTGCAGTGGTGCATCACAAGCATTTCTAGTAATAAAATGCATTGCACTTGTCATTCCAACAGATGGCGTATCACAAACTTTAACACTGCTTTCATGAATCCCATACCAAATGGGTATTTGGGGCGGAGTGCTGGCTCTGAGGCTAAGGATCTGCACTGGTATCCAGAAGGTTGCCAGTTCGAATCCCCGTTACTGCCAAAAGAGATCCTACTCTGCTGGGCCCTTGAGCGAGACCCTTAACCTGTAATTGCTCCAGGGGTGCTGTACAATGGCTGACCCTGCACTCTGACCCCAAGGAGTATGCGAAAACTAACAAAATCCTAATACAAGAAATTGTATAAGGCAAAATAAAGAAGAAGAATAAAAAAAAGCATATAACAGAGGAATATGCATTGCATTTGTCATTTCAACAGATAGCGTATCAAAAACTTTTGGAGTAACAAAATGTATCACTACATGCAATACAAAACACATTCAAATAAATATTAATGTTGGGGGGGTGGGGTTGGCAGCTTGTGCTGATAGCTTGTTGCTTTACCCACCACACAACGAACCCCCTGGACTGGGACCCGAGTGCAGTGGGTGACACCTCAGCACCTCACTGAAACAATGTGAGGTTTTGTTTTTACGGTGGCTGGTGTGCCAATCCTGCCACCAATACCCGAGATCTACATTAATTACTTAGATTTCAACCCCATCTTAGATGGGTAGTAATAATAATAATGATTCATTTTATTTTTAAGGCACTTTACATTTGTAGTAAACCTCAAAGTGCTACATAAAAAATTTAAACAAAGACACTACAAGATAATTAGAGGCAATTTTGTTAATATGCCTTCCTAAATTGAAAAGTCTTTTAACAGTTTTTTTTTTTTTTTTTTTTTTTTTTTTTTTTAAACAGCCCACAATTTGCTGTGTTCTCAGGTTCTCTGGTAGGGCATTCCAGAGCCGTGTGGAGCACCCATTGTCCGAAGTTTGGTCGTAGCGGGGCGAAGGCGATAGGTATTTGCAAGATGAAGGTTCTTGAAGTGGACTGTAATATAAGAAGTTCCTTAAGGTATTGTGGAGCATTTCCATGGATACACTGGATGAGTGAGCAAATAGGGAGCCACTGGAGTGACCGGAGGATTGGTGAGATATGTACAGTAATTTAAAACAATTATACATCTCAAAAAGTACTTGTGCAAAAAATTTTGCAAATCATAGGCCTAGTCCCATGACTAAACAGAGCAGACTGCAAAAATCCCAGAGAAATGAACGATTCCTATAGAAGTTGTTATCGCTGTTTTTGATGGATATGGGGATGAGTACTGTTCAGGAAGGCTTTTAGCTCTACCTGACTTTATTACCCTTCTCTCAGTTTACTTCTCTGTCAAGATGCTAATGTAACCTGTGTGTGTGTGTGTGTGTGTGTGTGTGCTACACCATCAATTATGTTGTCTGTTTTTTTTCAGAATTCACTGTCTTAATCTTCTTTATTTATTTATCTGGTTTGTACAATGCTATATACGCTGCCGTTCTTTATTATATTCTGTAAGTGCCTTGAGCATGGGAAAGGCGCTATATAAATAAAATGTATTCTTATTATTATTATTACAACAAGAGCAAAAACAAAATTATTTATAAAGCACATTTATGATAAACAGCCAATGCTGACAAAAGTGCTATACAATCAAAAATAAAATGAATCACATAAAAATTGGTCATTTAGAAATAAAAATAAAGGAAAACAAAATAAATTAAAATAGCAGCAGCAGCAAGATAACAAGTACAACAACAAAAACAAAAATCTATACTAATAAAAGGCAAAGCCCTCACTGACTGACTGACTGACTCACTCACTCATCACTAATTCTCCAACTTCCCGTGTAGGTGGAAGGCTGAAATTTGGCAGGCTCATTCCTTACTGCTTACTTACAAAGGTTAGGCAGGTTTCATTTCGAAATTCAAAGCGTAACGGTCATAACTGGAACCTCTTTTTTGTCCATATACAGTAATGGACTGCAGCTCGCTGGCTGTGGGAGGCGGGGTTGTGGGGGTTGCGTATCGCGTCATCACGCCTCCCACGTAATCACGTGAACTGACTGTGAAGGAGAAAGGACGGCCTTATATGGCGTTCGTTTATAAAATAGCGGACAGGCTGTGTAAAGGCAGCTTCACAAAAAAACAGATCCTTAACAAATTGTTATTGGTATATTTTCCCACAATTTAAAAAGGTTTTCTTTTCTTCTTAATTAAAATTTAAAAGCAATACTTCACCGCTGCGAAGCGCCTCTAGCGCTGACGTCCGAGGTTCGATTCCCGTAAAGGAGAGCAGTGAGTGTGTACACCTGATGAGCCAAGAATTAGGGCGAAACATGTGTCACGTACTCTTTGCATTATTTGACAGTAAACTATTTTCAACCATTCTATGATCTGCTTCTCACAACTGAAGGCACCGTGGCTAATGTTAGCTGACTTGCTGGCCAACCATAAGCGTTACCTGGTAGGCAACCACCCATACAATCAGATTGTGATTCAGACTACGAATGCCGTGAATGTAATTACCCCGATCTACATGCTGTCAAATAAACGAACCACACGTCATGGCGCAATGTTAGGGGCTTCGCCTCTAGCGCTGACGTCTGAGGTTCGAATCCCGAGAGGGAGTGCAGTAGAGTGTGTACGCCTGATGAGCCAAGAATTAGGGCGAAACACATGTCCCGTACTCTTTGCATTATTTGACAGTAAACTATTTTCAACCATTCTATGATCTGCTTCTCACAAATGAAGGCACCGTGGCCGATGTTAGCTGACTTGCTGGCCAAACATAAGCGTTACCTGGTAGGTAACCACCCATACAATCAGATTGTGATTCAAACTGCGAATGCCGTGAATGTAATTACCCCGATCTACATGCTAGACAAAACCTCAATGAAGAAGAAACAGTGTGTAAGCAAACATATTAACACATGTGCAATTAAACATGTGCATTTACGGGGTGATTTCTCAGGCTTAAAAGCTCGCCTTTTATTAAAAAGGTAAATGCAAACTGTTTTCATTCTGAAGGGCACAAACCACGTTGGATTTCAGCCGTTAAACGCGCAAAAATGTCGGTACACCAGATAAATAAGCGCAACATATTATCAGTTGTATATGCTTACAATACATATAGAAATGTGTTAATCGTTAACTAATAGTATGGGATGGTGTTGTTCGACTCGCGCCTTGATTTAAACGATTCCATGTCTTGGTGGGTTTGCGTAGCTTATTGTCAATATCTTTACACCTGTTTTTAAGACTTATTGACTGAAACGGGCTTTCACGAAAAAAGTTAGGGCTTTGCTACAGGATACACCCTCCACAAGTTAAGGAAGTAAAAATAAAGGTATATATTTCTGTTTTATTTAAACCTTTTAAGTTCGTATGCATAGCCCCATTTGGCTGTTTGTTTTTTTTTTTCCTTTCTTCAGTAATATTTAATATCCTTAAAGAAAAACAACATATGCATTTTACTTTTTTTGTATCTCTTAGTAATATTTTAGTGTAAAAGGATAACCAGTATTTAAACCTTTTATGTTACTTTATAAAGTTATTTTACACAATGTTGAAAAATTAATAAGAAAGCTACATATTTTGGCAGCTGCTGCTTTAATTTTCAATGAAATGAAAAAAGCTCTCCAAGAGAAAACCTCAATGAAGAAGAAACAGTTTCTAAAAAGGGGAAACCCTCATTTATAAAGGTTTGCTGCAGATGACTTAACTGAAAATAAATGAATAGTTCCTATGTGTATAATACATATTTATCTATTTGACTTATGCCTTTATTCCAGCAACTTGCAACATCTGAGGTACAATTTGTTACATTACTTTTGTTTTTTGCAGCACAGGCAGGTGAACGGACTTCCTCAGGGTCACACAGTGGTGTCAGTACCAGGATTTGAACTGACAAGCTCCGGGTTTGCTGAAATATTACTGAAGAAAAAAAAACGAAAACGGGCAAATGGGGCTATGCATACAAATGTCCATCCATCCATTATCCAACCCGCTATATCCTAAATACAGGAGCCAATCCCTGCCAACACAGGGCACAAGGCAGGAAACAAACCCCGGGCAAGGTGCCAGCCCACTGCAGGGCGCACACACCCACACACACCAGGGACAATTTAGAATCGCCAATGCACCTAACCTGCATGTCTTTGGACTGTGGGAGGAAACCGGAGTACCCGGAGGAAACCCAGACAGACAGGGGGGAGAACATTGAAACTCCACGCATGGAAGCGAACCCGGGTCTCCTAACTGGCACCTTTCACTGCACCACCATACCGCCCACATACAAACTTAAAAGGTTTAAATAAAACAGAAATATATACCTTTATTTTTACTTCCTTAACTTGTGGAGGGTGTATCCTGTAGCAAAGCCCTAACTTTTTTCATGAAAGCCCCTTTCAGTCAATAAGCCTTAAAAAACAGGTGTAAAGCTAAACTTGCAGCACCGCTATTCAATTACACTTGCCTAACGCCTCTCCTAAGGGGAGATACTGTGGGATCTGGGCATCAGTCAAAGCACCAATCACAGGCCCGATTAGAAAGCGGGAAGCTGTGATTTGTCGTCTCCCTCCCATGTAACAATCACAGCCCGTGTTACAATGCACTATGTATGTATGTATGTATGTATATATGTGTATGTATGTGTGTATATATGTGTGGATGTGTATATATATATATATATATATGTAGATATGTATATATATGCATATGTATATATATGTTTACATAACCTCTTTAACACACTACACGAAGCGCGGGTATTTTGCTAGTGTATTTATAAAGCACATTTAAAAAAAAACAGCCAACGCTGACAAAAGTGCTGTACAATCAAAAATAAAATAAATAAAATGAATCACGTAAAAATCGGTCATACAGAATTAAAAATAAACAAAAATAAAGGAAAATAAAACAGCAGCAGCAAGATAACAATAAGAGAAAAGGAAAAAAACTAAAAAATGACTCACACCATTAACAAGTTTTGAATTTATCAAGTTGTCAGCAGCCATGCCACCTGCACTTCAGAAGAGGTTGTCCGCCTGTTAGGTCCTGGCCAGTACTTGGATGGAAGACCCTCTAGGAAAAGCTTGGGTTGCTGCCTGAAAAGGTGTTGGCGTGGCCAGCAGGTGGCACTTAGCCTGTGGTCTGTGTGTGGATCCCAAGGTCCCCAGTGTAGTGACGAGGACACCGTGCTGTAAAAATGGCGCCGTCCTTCGGACGAGACGCAAAACCAAATGTACTGACTCTCTGTGGTCATTAAAGCTCCCATTCATAAAGAGCAGGGTGGATCCCAATGTCCAGACTAAATTACCCACCTCAGCCTAGTCATTCTGGCCCCTTAATAACCCCCTGTCTTTAACTCACCACTTCACCTCCTAATAGTTACTGTGTGGTGAGTGTCCTGGTACAAAATGGCTGCCGTCGCATCATCCAGGTGGATGCTGCACATTAGTGGTGGATGAAGTGGCTCCCCACTAACTATGTAAAAGCACTCTGAGCAACTAGAAAAGCACTATATAAAAGTAAAAAAATATTATCATCATTAATAATGTTATTGTCCCTTTGTATTTGTCTCAAGGCACAGTTCAGCAACTAAGCATTTCACTACATGTTGTACTGCATGCATAAATTGTATATGAAAAATAAAATTTTTCATATACAAGCCACTTCACCTGCCTGGGCTCCAATTGGAAATGTAAATGTTGTAAGTCACTATGGATAAAGACGTCAGCCAAATAAATAAATGTAAATCTGGCTTAAACCGTAGTGTACATTTCTGAGGCCAAATACGATATGCGCAATGTGGCATAGTGGCGAAAACATTACAATATAAATGACAATGTTACTGGGTTCAACGTTATATTTAATGTGCCAGTAGACTTGTCACTTGTTACAGAAATGTGAAGTGCTGGAAACGGCTAAAAATACGCACACAAGAATTATCAGATAAAAAAGTGACAAAGAGGCAAAGACGCTAGAAGGACGGTAGCTGTATGGTGTGCTAAAGTGACGTTAGAGCTGTGAGGCACAGAGCGCTTCAGTGATATGGTGAATAAAGTTAAAACAATCTCATCGTACAAAGACGTCCTTTTAGTGCAGGACGTTAGAGCAAATCTGCAACGTGCATGAGAGCGTGCATATTATAAAAGAGACGTTTTTTTTTTTTTTTACATTTCTGTTTGGAAATCTCACAACAACATGTGTAGCAGTGTGGAGCAAAACAGGCAGCAATGACAATTAGTAGTGTAGGTGACTGGAAACTGGCAAGAAATGTTAGGTTTAAAGGGTTTATTTTGTCAAAAATTGACTTCAAGACATTTATGACACATAAAAAAACAATATATAGTATACAGGGAGTCCTCAGGTTACAATGTCGCGACATACGACGTTTCGAGTTTACAACACTCACTCTCTTAAAAACGTAAAAAAATTGAGACGTGAGAAGGAATAAAGGTCAGGATTTTTTAAATTTTTTTTACACTTCTTTTTTCTGTTACTACAGTACAGAATATTTATGTCCTTTTCCTGTGGCTTAGTTGTGTTTTTATGTTCTAGATTATGATTTTGCAAATATGTTAGGATAGATAAGTGACTTAGGCTAGGGCAGCGTTTCTCAACCTTTAAGTATTTGCAACCCGAGTTTTCATAAGAGTTTTAATCGTGCACCCCTAACGTTTTTTTGAAACCCTAATAAAATTTATTCCTATATTTTTTTCTGCCGATACACCGCTGCTACAAGTTTAAAATTTCCCTACGAATAGCGAAATTACGCCACACATGGCAACACTCGCGCCCCCTTTTTTGTTACTCACAGTTTGAGAGCCGCTGGGCTAGGGTGTGTTTCGACTTACACCAAAATTCGGGTTACATCACTGTTGTAGGAACGGAACTGTGTCGTAACCCGAGGACCCCCTGTATCTATAATTGGCCAAGGTCTCCAGGATGGTGACTTTGTGGTTGACTTTAATCTCCACCATTGCCAACAGGCCATAGATCATTAAGTAATTAATGGACGTATATAACTGGCTTACATTTGTGTTTAATCAGTTTCTACTCTATTCTCTGTGTGTTTGAACAAATCTGCAATTACTGTATGTGTGTGCCAGTTCTGTATTTACCGATTACTATAATCCACACTTGCATTTTAACTGAGCATTGTGCTATACAAAAAGATGATGTACTGTATTGTATTATGGGCTTATATAGTGGCATTTCTCAGTCGGAGCAGGGGTTAGCGCTGTCATCTGATTCTCTTTTTGTCCCTCTGCAGACCAAGTGAAGACTGTACCTCCCAATGACATGACCTTTGGCCCACCCACCGATGAGGTCCCTTTCCGGCATTCGCCAATGACGTCTCTCCGGTATACAGAATGAAGACATCATTTCCTGTTCCAGCTCCCCTAATCTCACCTTTCCCTGTTTCATCCATATTACAGTATCTCACAAAAGTGAGTACACCCCTCACATTTTTGTAAATATTTTATTATATCTTTTCATGGGACAACACTGAAGATATGACACTTTGATCCAATGTAAAGTAGTCAGTGTACAGTTTGCATCACAGTGTAAATTTGCTATCCCCCACAAAATAACTCAACAAACAGCCATTAATGTCTAACAACAAAAGTGAGTACACCCCTAAGTGAAAAATGTCCAAATTGTGCCCAAAGTGTCAATATTTTGTGTGGCCACCATTATTTTCCAGCACTGCCTTAACTCTCTTGGTCATGGAGTTCACACGAGCTTCACAGGTTGCCACTGGAATCCTCTTCCACTCGTCCATGACGACATCACGGGGCTGGTGGATGTTAGAGACCTTGCGCTCATCCACCTTCCCCACAGATACTCAATAGGGTTTAGGTCTGGAGACATGCTTGGCCAGTCCAGCACCTTAACCCTCAGTTTCTTTAGCAAGGCAGTGGTTGTCTCGGAGGTGTGTTTGGGGTCGTTATCATGTTCAGTTTCCAAAGTGAGGGGATCATGCTCTTCTTCAGTACGTCACAGTACATGTTGGCATTCATGATGCCCTCAATGAACTGTAGCTCCCCAGTGCCAGCAGCACTCATGCAGCCCCAAACCATGACACTCCCACCACCATGCTTGACTGTACGCAAGACACACTTGTCTTTGTACTCCTCACCTGGTTGCCGCCACACACGCTTGACACCATCTGAACCAAGCAAGTTTCTCTTAGTCTCATCAGATCACAGGACATGGTTCCAGTAATCCATGTCCTTAGTCTGCTTGCCTTCAGCAAACTGTTTGCTGGTTTTCCTGTGCATCATCTTTAGAAGAGGCTTCCTTCTGGGACGACAGCCAAGCAGACCAATTTGATGCAGTGTTCCACGGGCGTATGGTCTGAACACTGACAGGTTGACCCCCCCCCCCCCACCCCTTCAACATCTACAGCAATGTTTTCAATATTTTCAAAAGACCACCTCTGGATATGATGCTGAGCACAGCTTCTTTGGTCGACCATGGCGAGGCCTGTTCTGAGTGGAACCTGTCCTGTAAAACCACTGCATGGTCTTGGCCACCGTGCTGCAGCTCAGTTTCAGGGTGTTGCCAATCTTCTTCTAGCCGAGGCCATATATAGAGCAACAATTCTTTTTTGTAGAGCAACAATTCTTTTTTTCAGATCCTGAGAGAATTCTTTGCCATGAGGTGCCATGTTGAACTTCCAGTGAGCAGTATGAGAGAGTGTGAGAGCAAGAACACCAAATTTAACACACCTGAGACCTTGTAACACAAACGAGTCACATGACACCGGGGAGGAAAAATGGCTAATTGGGCACAATTTGGACATTTTTCACTTAGGGGTGTACTCACTTTTGTTGTTAGACATTAATGGCTGTGTGTTGAGTTATTTTGAGGGGGACAGCAAATTCACACTGTGATATAAAGTAGTCCGTGTTCAGCTTGTATTGTATCAAAGTGTCATATCTTCAGTGTTGTCCCATGAAAAGATATAATAAAATATTTACAAAAATGTGAGGGGTGTACTCACTTTTGTGAGATACTGTATATACCTGCAGATAAGTCGGGACTTGATTTTACACTATAATTTATAATGTCGGTCATATTGTAATGGCCGACCCCTTACCCAGACTGGCCACTACACTACCAAGACTTATTCCTTGGATTACTCGAGGTTTTTTGCACCAATAACAAGCCGTACTCCTTACAAGTTGTCTTATTTTTTTCCCCAACGAGACGAAATAACCATAAACAGATATGTAAAATTAAAAACTGATATATTGAAAAAATGAAAAGACAGACAAATATTCAATAATAAATATATATGTGCGCATAAACCATCACTTATCCCAAAATCACCAGTGACTATTATAAGAAGCACGAATATACAAATATTTACATTAAACCCTCCCTTGCCCCTAAACAATAAACAAAAGCGCACAACACAAATACAGAACACAGATCAGATAAACTCAGCAATTGAAAATGTAGTGATAAATGTGTCCTAAAATAAAGTCCGGCGATATTGAAAACTGGCTGTGGTGATATTGTGCTTCCTCCCGACCACAAAACAACCTCACCGCAAACGTCTTGGCAATGGGTGGAATAGATTTGAACCCCGGGGTTATCAGCTCTGGCTGTCGTGATGTAGAATCGGATGATGAAAAAGCAGGCAGTGGAATTAAGCAGTAAATAGCAGTGAGGAGTTTGTAGATTGGTGGTAAATTGTCTTCTTTTTCTCTCTCGTCTCCCGACTGTCCTCTTCCACCTTCGCTCCTCTTTTTTTAAATGTAAAATGTCCCAGATGTATCTGGTGCGTAAACAGGCGATTTCCTTCTCAGGGCTGCGGTCTCTCTATCATCCTTCCCCTCTGCACTTACGGGGACAACATTCACTGGCGCACACAACACACACATAGAATATATTATTATGTAGCCCCGCTACCGTATAAGTCAAATGCGGAAAACTCACGCTATTGGTCCAAGAGATTACAATATGCTAACGCCCACCTGAGAGAGTCACCACGGAGCACACGGCCTTTTTTGTCTATGTGGGTGCAGCAATGCGCTGTATCAGCGCGTCCTCCGAATCTCTCTGTCTCTATTGTGTCTACGTGACCACACAGTAATACCCAAACTATTCTGAAGTGACGGTTGCAATAATTTGTGTTTTTTGTATCTCACACTCTCATACACCTTTATCATAAAACCATCCCTTATCTACGATGGAGCATTCAATCACAAGATAATATGAAGTTGGTTTTAAATTAAACGTTGTCGAAGTAGCGAAAGAAATTGGTAACTGTGCTGCTGCAACAAAATTTGATGCATCTGAGAAACTGGTGCGAGATTGGAGGAGGCAACAAGATGTAAAAAACAAATCTCTCTCTCTCTCTCTCTCTATATATATATATATATATATACATAAAATTGTTTTTGCATTTGAAACGGAAATTATGTATGACCACACGATATGGAAATTACGTATGACCACAGGCAATATTATAATACAGGAAATAATCACTTTGTTTGTGGACGCCATTTTTATATCATCTTTACGAATTATTATTTGTGTGAGAGTTATTTTACTGATATTAAAAAAAAGTAAACACGCTGATCTATCCCATAGAAGTGCACCCCGCGTCGTCCTCTACCAGCCCTCCTCTCTGGAGTACAGCGCTGACCTGTCCGCCGCCAGTTGCGTTCGGACAGAGAAGTTTTATTTATTCGTCCACGTGACTGTTGCGGAAACTGCCACATTGTAACTTTTTTTTAGTTGGCAGTACTTGATAGTAGAAGAGATGAGGAAAAAAGCTTTGCGTCTTTCTACTTTTTAACTGCGCTGAGCTGTAAACAATGTGAAGACGAGACCACCTTCAGCGGCGAGGGGTCATGAGAACCAAGTGGACACTGTCGGGCTGCTCCGCCGGGTCAAGAGCTTCACAGTTTCGGGCAGCGTCCTCTCTTCTCGCACCGTTTGTGACACTTCAAGTGCCTCGTCAGCTCCTGGGAGAGTGGAAATCTTTGCGAATGAGTGTAGTTAGCGCCATCAAAGCAGGACTCCGTTTGTAAATTGCCCTGCACGACTACTTACTGTCCCCTTAAGGGGAGTTCGGGTCACTAAAACCCCGCAACATTCAAGGTTGCTTTTGTGATCAATTATTTTAAAAAGATGGAGAGTTTACATCTAAGAAGATGTACAGACCTCTTCATGTAAAGTGTTGGACTTGGGAATTGTTTGGACCTTCTGTCCGTTAAGCACGGAAGGGCAGCGTCCGCATTTATCAGAATTATTTTTCTCTTAAATCACA
Organism: Erpetoichthys calabaricus; assembly: GCF_900747795.2. NCBI lineage: Eukaryota > Metazoa > Chordata > Cladistia > Polypteriformes > Polypteridae > Erpetoichthys > Erpetoichthys calabaricus. Next base: position 89,322,118 of record NC_041410.2, on the reverse strand, counting down.
GCCACATCGTCCAAGTTTCTGCCTGACAACCTTGCACTATCACATAGAAAATGTAATTTCTATACCACAGCGGTCATGTAGCGCCTTTCTAAAGGGATCTACTACTGACAGATGATCCAAATACATTTTAGCTGCTGTTAGTACTACTCACCTGTTGTGTTATACCGCCTTTAAAATGTAGTTTACCCCAAACCACTCCAGTATTGCTCAATGTATCTTTACTTCTTCAAATGTTAATGTTTTACTGTTTAATAACTTATAGAATACATTTTATTTTTTCCCCTTGCACTCAGTGAGCGAAGCCACCGGGTAATCAGCTAGTAAATAAATAAAAATGAAGTGTCGCATTTTTGAAGGGGCGTATAAGTCGGGGTCTGATTTTATGATCAATTTTTCGGGTTTCAAGACCCGACTTATACGTGATATATACAGTAATCCCTCACTTATCGCGGGAGATAGGTTCCAAGGCCGACCGCGATAACTGAATTTCCGCGAAGTAGGGACACTATATTTATTTAATTATTTAACGTGTATTTGGACGTTTTTAAACCCTCCCTGTATTGTTTACAACCCACCATTTACTCTATTAAAAACAGGTACAACTGCTAAGCAATATGAAATCGGTAGATAAGTTTACACTTACTGTATAGCGAAGTACACGTAGCAGCTTGTAGGCGGTCATGACGTCGTCGACCTTGTTGCAAAGATTCCTAAAGCAGATTCCATCCAGACAACTGCCTTATCACGTCCACTTGCAACTCGTTTTGCACCCTGGTTAAAGGACACTGCGGCCGTAGATCTTATATGCTTTTCCTCCTTTTTAAATAACAAGAATCGATGTCCTGCAGCGGTGTAGCTGTTCCCTTCCTTCAACATATCCAAAACTTTTACCTTTTCTGCAATCATTTGCATCTTCTGTTGGTGCTTGGACACGGCCCCTGAAGCATTAGCACGTTAATGATGAATGAGTGAGATGAGACTTCCTGGTTAATGCAACACTCCGTCGCTGAGCCAATCAGCAGCACACAGGAACTTAACTGCGTGCTCTGATTGGGTAGCTTCTCAGCCATCTGCCAATAGCATCTCTTGTATGAAATCAACTGGGCAAACCAACTGAAGAAGCAAGTAAAAAGACCCATTGTACGCAGAAACCCGCGAAGCAGCGAAAAATCCGCGTTATGTATTTAGATATGCTTACATATAAAATCCGCGAAGTCGTGAATCCGCGAAAAGTGAACCGCGAAGTAGCGAGGGATTACTGTATACAGTATATATAAACCAGACTCGCCCCATTAGTTTAGTTCTCTTTTGAACTCCATTCTGTAAAGACGTGTTTGTTTTAGCTCTGCAGTTTTTCAGTTTACGGGGTGGCCATCCCCAAACCTTTACACGTCTATTGCCTTGTCCTTTTTACAACATGTTAAAAAACAGAATAATATTGCATGGGGTAAACTTACTTTCACAGTACTAAACTGCACTGTAGTTTTTGGTCTATGGACCACCAGGAGGCTACTGATTATAGATTTGCTTATTTGAAAATGTTGATAGTGTAGAATTTGTGAATGGTAAACCTTGGTAGAATATAAAAGACATATACTGGAACTACTTTTGGATTGCTTATCTTCACAAAGGTGCTTACCTTTGCTTGTTTTGCGGTAAGGCCTTGGAGTCAACAGCAAACATCTTGGAGACAAATATGATGACTGGGGCTGTATCTTCACTTGTACATTCCATAAATGCTAATAAGAAATGTATTAACATATTAGTATAATTTCCAAACAAATATTCTAATGGTTAAAAGATAGTATAAGAATTTACAAACTAGACTAACAATTTCTAGACAGAAAATAGTGAGAAGTTAACAAAACAACGTAACAAAAGTGTAAATCAGAGGTGACCTGACATCTTTAAGAATGTGTGTATACATTTGTTTATCTATTTATGTATTTATTTATTTAAAGAGCTTCAGTAAAAGGACAAAATGTCCCCCTGGGGACTCTAGGCAGGACAAAGACCTCTAATTCATGGGATGACAAATAGGATGGACAGAAGGACTCACCTGTAAGAAGACTGGGAGAAGCTATGCATTCCCTTAAAACTCTCTGTACCATCATGAAATACTCTTGGAGGGATAGTCTCTGGACTATCCCTGAACACCCTGGGGGGATTATCTTGGGGAGGAGGAACTCTCCAAAATGACTGAAAACCTCTGAAACCTGCACTCTGAGCCGCTCTTAATTGGAGAGCTGAAGCTGACAAACTCTTCTCTTTGTGAGCCTGAGAGCCGACATCCAGTCTGTCAAGCAAAGCACTGAGCCCTGAGGAGCTGCCATTACTACAAGAAGGGAACTTCAGCGTCTGAAGTATATACAGTGGTGCCTCGTACTTCGAAGGATTCTAACTTCGAAACATTGCAGAGTCTGAATGCTAAATTTTGAGAGAAACTTGATCTGGAGTCTAGACGATGCTTCTATGTTCAAACTATAAGCATAGTGGGAAAAAAATGGCAGAAACTGATGGCATGAAGGCAGCGAGCGTAAACGTCATCTGTTGTGCGCCCAAGTCGACTCTCGCTCTCATCATGAAAGCACCTCTTGCATTACGCTCAAGTGTTTCCAGTGCTTTTTTTTCCCACTTCATTTATGGTGCGTTTGATTATATACATAACTCTTATCTATTAACCATGGAATCCACACGGGACATCACCTCTCCTCACTAAGGTACAGCAAATGCAATTATTTTATTATACAGACATATTTTATTTTAATGTATTATGTAGGGCATTTTAATTGTGTTATTTTTACCTTACATTATGAATATCTGCAGTTTAAGAATATTGAATGGGTATTGTTTAGGGTGTGGGAATGGATTAATTCACTTTCCATTATTTCTAATGGGGAAAACTGATACAGACCGGAAACGAACTAAGTTTAAAGTACAAGGCACCACTGTATGTATGAATGTACAGTACTGTGCAAAAGTTTTAGGCAGGTGTGAAAAAATGCTGTAAACAAAGAATGCTTTCAGAAATATAAATAATGATTGTTTATTGTTATCAATTTACAAAATGCAAAGTGAGTGAACAAAAGAAAAATCCAAATCAGATTAATATTTGGTGTTCCTACCTTTTGCCTTCAAACCAGCCTCAATTCTTATAGGTCCACTTGCACAAAGTCAGGGATTTTGTAGGATTCTAGTCAGGTGTATGATCAACCAATTCTACCCAACAGGTGCTAATGATCATCAACGTCACACGTAGGTTGAAACACAGTCATTGACTGAAACAGAAACAGCTTAAAACTGGGTGAGGAACAGCCAAACTCTGCTACCAAGGTGAGGTTGTGAAGACAGTTTCATGTCATGGCAAGATTGAGCACAGCAACAAGACACAAGGTAGTTCTACTGCATCAGCAAGGTCTCTCCCAGACAAAGATTTCAAAGCAGACTGGGGTTTCAAGATGTGCTGTTCAAGCTCTTTTGAAGAAGCACAACGAAACAGGCAACGTTGAGGATCGTAGACGCAGTGGTCGGCCAAGGAAACTTAGTGCAGCAGATGAAAGACACATTAAGCTTATTACCCTTTGAAATCGGACGATGTCCAGCAGTGCCATCAGCTCAGAACTGGCAGAAACCAGTGGGACCTAGGTACACCCATCTACTGTCCGGAGAAGTCTGGCCAGAAGTGGTCTTCATGGAAGAGTTGCAGCCAAAAAGCCATAACCTCCGACGTGGAAACAAGGCCAAGCGACTCAAGTATGCACGAAAATATAGGAACTGGAGTGCAGAAAAATGGCAGCAGGTGCTCTGGACTGATGAGTAGTCAAAATTTGAAATATCTGGCTGTAGCAGAAGGCAGTTTGTTCATCAAAGGGCTGGAGAGCAGTACAATAATGAGTGTCTGCAGGCAACAGTGAAGCATGGTGGAGGTTCCTTGAACGTTTGGGGCTGCATTTCTGCAAATGGAGTTGGAGATTTGGTCAGGATTAATGGTGTTCTCAATGCTGAGCAATATAGGCAGATACTTATCCATCATGCAATACCATCAGGGAGGCGTATGATTGGCCCCAAATTTATTCTGCAACAGGACAACGACCCCAAACATACAGCCAAAGTCATTAAGAACTATCTTCAGCGTAAAGAATAACAAGAAGTCCTGGAAGTGATGGTATGGCCCCCACAGAGCCCTGATCTCAACATCATCGAGTGTGTCTGGGATTACATGAAGAGACAGAAGGATGTGAGGAAGCCTACATCCACAGAAGATCTGGGGTTAGTTCTCCAAGATGTGTGGAACAACCTACCAGTCGAGTTCCTTCAAAAACTGTGTGCAAGTGATACCTAGAAGAATTGATGCTGTTTTGAAGGCAAAGGGTGGTCACACCAAATATTGATTTGATTTAGATTTCTCTTTTGTTCATTCACTGCATTTTGTTGATTGATGAAAATAAATGATTAACACTTCCATTTTTGAAAGCATTCTTTGTTTACAGCATTTTTTCACACCTGCCTAAAACTTTTGCACAGTACTGTATGTGTGTGTGTACATATACATATATACATATACACACAGACACATCCACATCTATATTTAATAGCTTTTAAAAACACACATAACCAGGTTAAAACCCATTTTAATATTAAGCTCTAAGTTAGCTGCTTGAACAGTACTCTCTTATCTCTGGCTCTGAAGTCACCTCTTCTCTCGACTCGCAGCTTTAGGTGTAAAATTCAAGTTAAATAATTCCACTCACTTACCCTTTTTAAGCTCCTGAGTCTGGCATGGCAGGGAATCGAACCTTTGTGCGCCAACACACATTAATCTTTCCACTCTTTCCTCTGACATATCTAGTGGGCTAGGAAGTTTATCACATACCATAGCTGTTTTGCCAAAATTAAGGATAACAGGTAACAATAAAATATAAAATAATAGCTACATTGCTAAAATGGAAGATGGAAATACATCCAATTGTGAAGATATTCAAAATGTTGTCTCCTGAAATTAAGCTTTTTCATCACTATGGGTGGCCAGATTTGCTCCTGGCAGTTTATGTTTCCTTTTATGTAATCTGATATTCAGAAACTAAATTTCGCCTGTAAATCAATCCCTTGCCTAAAACAAAGGCAGTTTATTTATTTATTTTGGTTTCACCTTCTAAGAAAGATTTGTAGTTATTTTACTTCTTGTTGCAATTTTAGACACTCGGCTTGGCCTCAAATGCCTTGTTTCAAATAGACTTTTTTATTATTTATAATTACTAATTAGTTATTTAGTGTTTTGAGATCCCGGTTTCTTTTGAAGTCGTTTACAACAGAGTGAAGCCAAGTTAAAATAAAAAAAATAAATAAAATTTCTGAGGAGATTCAAAAGCGACGTGGATCTCAGAACATGAAACATGCAATCAGATATTCTGAAGAAACCCCACTGTGGGAATGTCCTAAATCAAGAAACAGGTGTGCAGAGCAAATCTGACAAGAGGCTCCATTAAAGAATTATTAGCTGCTGGCCCTCATACCCACTTAAATTAGTTAAATGGGGTCTAGGCCTACTCCAGCAGTAGTGGACTGAATGCCAGCCCACCACCGTGTCCAGGCATTCTCCTTCATGCCTATACTCACATAGGGTACAGTGTGAAATCGTCAACTAACTTAAAACCAGAGGCACATTATACACCTCCTAGTCAGAGGGGAGGCCAAACTTGACGACTGTGGTTACTGACCTCGTCACCAGTGTAGGTCAGACTACATGACTAGAAAGTCATCACAGAGTCGTGTAATAATTTGTCATGTCCTGCGGTTTCTAAACTACTGAGAGCTCCCCCAGTTTTTGGAACTAGCTAGTAATGTGCTGCATGGCACAGCTGGTACTCTTTAAAGGTTTTTCAGGTACGGCGAGTTCAGCTGCGATCTTGGCTCCAATTTTTTTCCATTTTGTTGTGGTATGTAAAACATGAGACATCAAACAGATGAGCGTCTCTCTGTTTGAAAGGTCCAAAGCACCCCATTTCTTGTACCTTGCAGATGATGTAATGGGTGGTACACATGGACTGGCTTCCCAGCCAGGACTGAACAAGATTATTATATATATATATATATATTATATATATATATATATATATATATATATATATATATATATATATAAATAAATAAATAAAAGCCAAACACCACTGACTCGCTCATCACGAAATCTCCCGAACCATGAGGACTTGGGACTTGAAATTTGGAATGTAGGTTACCCTTGGCCCACAGGTGCTCACTAAGAAACGGTTTTAAAAATTTTGTGGTCCAAGCGCAATGTCTGTATGTCGGTCCGCTTTATGTCTGTCTGCTTTTCATGACAGAATTACTTAACGGATTTAGATCGGGTTGTTTTCTGTAATTTGCTTGAACTTTCCGGTTGATTTTGCGACTTCTCTTATCGCGCTAAGTACCAGAGTTCGCTTGCAGTACCCGATGTATTTATGCAAATCCAACAGAGTGGCTGTTGGCCGAGAGTGTTCAGGGGGGTGGTGTGTGGAGCCTTCCTCATTCGCCAGCCGAGTTGGCTTACGTTTCGCCACGTGTTCGAGTGTATTACCTTGCCTCCACTTAGCTAGCGATACCGGTTTGTTCAACAGACATTACCAGCTACAGATTGTTAAGGAGTAACGTTTGACGTTTTTGAGAGAGATCAGAGCTCCATGTGTTTTAGAGGGTACCTGCTCATTCCCAGAGATATCATGACCACGTGCTTTTCTCCCCTTGCGGGGAACACTTTTCCGTCAGAGCTGAACACGATCAGACACAGTGCCAACGTCTATTGATTTTTTAAGTTTGTTTTGTTTAATTACTATGTGGGCAAAGCCAAGGGGTACAGCTAGCATATACACAATATATATATATATATATATATATATATATATATATATATATATATATATACACACACACATACATACACACAAACACAAACAGGGTGGGCAAAAGTAGGTTTACAGTCGTTCATATGGAAAAAGACATGCAGGTTATGATTATTACAATAGCTTTACTAACTTTAAGAAGACACATAATAAAATAAACAATACAATAATTAATAAATACAACAAGAATAAACTGTTTCGTGTACTCACAACTGTAAGCCTCCTTGTATTTATGTGTATATATCGTGACGCATAAGAATCAGTGAACCTCTTCACGGGCTCAATCAAGGTATGCAATTACTCGCTGAGACTGCTAACATTTCTGAGGCAGCTGCTCAAAGAAACCACCCTGTGAGGGCACTTAGCCCCGCCCCTTCCAGTTTACCCACTATAAGAAACCTGACTGCCTGGAAGGAGGGGTCTTTTATGATCAGAGCAACCCACCAGACGGAGCTCCTGTCAACCACCGCTAATTCTGGGGCTGACAGCCGAACCCATTTTGTTTTTTTTAATTTGCCTAAAAAGTGACGCCAAGAGGCATATCCTTTGTTGGACCTTTTTTTGTTGATTAAACTTCCACTTGAATCGCTTTGCAAGACCTGTCATTCCAGAAACTGGCCACAATATGTATATACAGCATATTTCTTATCAAAAATATACATATACCCACACACAAATGTACATAAGTATATATACGTATTAAATATCCATCTACAGGCAAACATATCGTATACATACAGTACACATCTTGTATATGGATATCAATCCTGCATGCCACTTGACCTGTACATAATGAAAGGATACTCAGCACAGCTTGAGAAACGGGTAGCCACTGTGAACAGATTGCGTTGAGGAGCACTTTGGGATCTGTATGCCTCAAGTCTCGAGCCGAAACTGTAAGTCCCAAAGTACTCACCATTTTCTCAACTTTCTCTTTATCTCTACACAAGGAAAAAAAAAAAAACAGCATTATAAATCTGAAGGTTAGTTTATTATCAATAAAATGAATGTAGCCGCATTATATACAAATCCAGAGTATATTATGGATGACCAACAAGAAAGAGGTGAAAGTCAAGTAGAGTAATAATAGCTAAAAGCCATTTAAATGGCAGGCCTTTGTGTAGAACATCAACTGATAAAACAAGGCTGATGAATAATTACGACGACTCCCACTGATACAGGGCACAACTTTACAACTGACAATAAACAATTAACAAAATCAAAGAAGGTTTTCTCCAGCTAAACATCTGGTAGAATTTATTTTGAATTAAAGTAGGGCATACTTGGAAAAAAGCGACAAAGCTTTGTAAAGACCTACAAGCTGCAGGATTCATTTGACGAGTTATAGCATAAGCTTCATTTGCTTCCCCATTTTATGGATATAACGCCATCTGCTGGACCGATGCTGAAGTATCACTGAGTAAACAATTTCTATTTATAAACATTCCGGCACTTGCTGGGAGAAGAACACATGTGGCGATTACAGCAGCCTCCACGCCCTTGTAATTTTAACTGTGAACGTTGGAGATTTAACAAGGATTAATTAAAAATAACAAGCTAAATTCATTTTAAATACATCATTCTGAAATTTTTACAATAAAGATTTTTGTGTGATTCCATTTAACACAGCTGAATAAACAGGGAACTGCATTTTAATTGCTATTTTCATGAGCTTGTTTTTGAATTAATTCATGCTCCATCTTTCGCTTATCTATGTATATTCGGTTTGTTAACCTGTGCTGCTTTTATTGACTTGATTTCTGTTCATAAAGTTTCCTTCTTCTTCTTTTGGCTGCTTCTATTAGGAGTCACCACAGCAGATCATCCTTTTCCATATCTTCCTATCCTCCAAATTTTGATCCACTACACCCACCACCTGCATGTCCTCCCTCACCCACCCAAATCCATAAACCTCCTCTTAGGCCTTCCTCTTTTCCTCATCCCTGGCAGCTCTATCCTTAGCACCCTTCACCCATTCATTAGCAGTCATAATTTAAACACATATATACAGCAAAAGAGAGGGCACAGCCCCCTGGGAGAACCTTTCAAAGGACGTAATGAGGCCATGTTGTGGGAGGGGAGATTATGTCTGTCAAAGGTAGTGGGTGTGTCTGGGATATCACCAGTAGGGGCTTAGAAAAATGTAAACAAGATAGGAAGGCCAGCAAGGGAAGTAATAAGCCATGCGATCAACTGGAGGCTTTTTTTGGACACGGCAATGTAAGCTACCACCACAATCTCCATTATGATTCATGGAGGGGAAGTAACAAGACGTGTAACAACAGCACTGATCCTCATTCTTCTGTGATGTCATCTCGTTTCCATTCCTGTTCTTCCCTCCGTAAGACCGACTTCCAGCACGATACCAGCGCTTGCCATCTACACAAATTTTCAGATGACTCGTTTATCATACTGTAGTCGGAAAGTGGTGGAGGACTCTGTCTAGTGGTGCAGAGACAACAACGTGTAATTTAACACCAGCAAAACAAAAGAGCTGGTGGTGGACTTCCAATACGTCAAGGAGCCTCGTTGACACAAAAGAGCTGGTGGTGGACTTCTGGCATTGCAAAGAACCACTGTGCCCAGTCACCAATCAGTGGTGCAGAGCTACAAGTACTTGGGGGGGTAGGGTGGGGTGGGGGGGATTTAAGCAACAAACTGGACTGATCTGACAACACAGTGGGCGCTGGACAAGAAGGGCCAGAGCAAACTGGACTCCCTAAGGAGACTCTCAGGTCTTTTGAGGTGGGCAGCAAACTGCTGGAAATGATCCACCAGATCCTAGTAGCCAGTGTGGCATTCAACCCATTGGTCTCCTGAGGAAGCAACTTGAGCTCCAAACAACCACACTGCATGAACAAACCTATCAGGAAGAGACTGTGCCATCACAACGTGAACCCTGGACACACCGGAAGCTGTTGTGGAAAGGAAGATGATGGTAAAATTGGCAGCCACTTTGAAAAATCCCTTCCATCCCCTGCAGGAGGAGTACTTTTAGCCACAGGTTTGTCTTCTATCACAGAATTCAATGCTTCCTCCCTATGTACTCATTAAGTTTATGTTTATTTATTTATTTATTTATGGATTGATTGATTGATTGGCTGTATTATCTGTCCTGTCAGCCTCTATCTTTGCTTTTTTTATGTTTCTTCTGCTGTGCGCATAAGAATTTCCCTGTGGGATTAATAAAGCTTATCAAATCTAATCGAATCGAATCAAGTCAAACTGGCACTGTCTGTTTATCCTTACTTGACGTCAACATTACATTTGTTTCCTTCTAATTACTGATTCTATCAAATGATCTTATGGTTGATGTAATTAATGCTCGCATTATAAAATACCTTCAAATATTATTCATGGTGAAGGACGCTATACAAGGTTGCCTGGTTCAGAAATTTAAATTTCGACCAACATTTTTGCATACAACACACTTTATCATGAACATAGAGACAACTAAAACACCGCATGGGGTGACCTCAAAGGATGTACAGTTCAACACACTTGATTGGCTAAAATCTGTTGAAGAATGAGGGAGCACACTGTAATACCGTACCCATTTAAATCACTAGGCTCTCTGATATGAAATGAAAGATTACAAACAATGTTCTTGGTAGGAAGAATGCAAAATTTTCATAAGAAGCTTAAATATCACATCATGTAAACTACTGGGGTTATAAACGGACAAAAAGTACAGAAATGACCAGTTTCCAAGTTATTAACTAATATGTGAAAATTGCCCAACTTTCTGACGAGAAAACACTCCAATATTTAATCAAGTCTCACTGAAGTAGGGGGACACAAGGATCGACATGTGGGAAAAAAATTTAATCTGAAAGCTGTGGGTTTTTATAATTAAACTAGGGGGTCCACCGCCTGCTTGCCAACCCCCACCCCAGGCCTGCGCTACGCGCCAGCCACTTCACATCTCTAACCTCTTTGTTTTGAAGAGGGGGTCTGAACACACCCCAAGAAGATGTGGTGACTCCTACGAAACCACCTCTTAAACGGTGATACAATGGGAAACAAATAGTTTTTTTTTTTTTTTTACCTCCTCTTTGCTCGATCAGCTGCTGCTACTGCTGTGCCGTGTGATCTTCATCTCATGCGGCGCTTTGAACATTTAAAAGCCTCTAGAGCAGCTGTCCTACTCTTTGTCTTATTTCCAGCCCCGGGCGTGGTTAAATCTGCTGGCACATAATCTTGTCTTGCGGGACAGCAGTTCTTCATATTTTTTAGTTTATAATTTAAAAACGGAATAAGAATCTGAAAATCTAACAACATCACATTGGAGTTTGATAAATTCTGAAAAGTATGATACCAAATATATATATGTAGGCATTAAAATAAGCCCAATTTAAAGCGTGACAAAAAAACGTGACACAAGATTATTGCACAAAATTGTTGCACTTTTAGGCTTGGCATTTTATACAGTATATATATATATATATATATATATATATATATATATACACACACACACACACACACACATTTTTTGAGGGATGGCCGGCCATATATTTCGGCCCACACCTCCAAGCCGCCAGATGGAGCCCTTCCAGCAGTATGGGGGATCCCCGAATTCCAGCAGGGCCTCATGGACCTTGTAGTTTTTACAAACAGCCCTGCTAGATATCATGGGGACAACCAGGAGCCACTGTAGGGAGGCTTGGGGAGTGCTACGTGCCCTATAACCCGGAAGCATGTCCTGGTCACATGGACAGAAGGAACGACATGCTTCTGAGATGAAGAAAAGGACTTTTAATCTGACCCGGAAGTGATAACGAAGCACGGACTGCTGGGTTGGAACCACTTCCAGGTCAGGGGATGTAAAAGGACCTTCGGAAAGCCCAGACGCTGAGCTGAGCTGGGAGGAAGGGTGGCTAAATGTCTGGGAGAGAAGGATTGTGTATTGGTAGTGATTCATTGAAGTATTGTTAGTTATATGAGTAGTTTGGAGTGGAGGCCCTTAGTGCACGTTATTATAATAAAAATAATAAGTATAATACTTTTACCTGGTGTTTGGTGTGGTACCTGAGGGTTCAAGGGAGCAATAGCGCCCCCTACTGTTACACTATATATACATACATATATTTTATATAATAAATACATATATACATACATACATACTATATATATATATTATATATATATATATATATATATATATATAATCTTCATTTGGATCTTGATCTTTGTTTGTCCGCAAATGAATTAGAAGAAGCAGCACTAGATGGCAGTAGAGAGACAGCTAAAACATAGGCATTGCATTAAGAATCTCCTCCAGGCTTATACTACTGAAGACTGCAGTACTCCAGTCACACCTCAAAACACAGACATTCAAACTAAACAAATTGTTGTGCTTTAAATTAACTAATCTTTATATATAATCTTCATTTGGATCTTGATCTTTGTTTGTCCGCGAATTCCACGCATGCGTAGACCACCTTCCAGTTTAGTACGTTGTTGTTACTCACGGATGTCAACAATGTGCCGGAATAACGAAAGGGGTGGTGGACAGTGTTACGCTGGTAAGCTCCTGAGGCCTGGTTAGAGAATGAGATTGCCGAAGATAAAAGGTACGTGCTACGTAACATATGAGTGAAAGAAAGACAGTGGGTAAAATGAATGACAACGTAACAGCACGTTCTGGAAATTGTTATTGTTAAGTTGTAGCCAGCGAGTGCTGCGCGTCTCACAGTTGTACCCTGGCTTCCTCACATGTCAGTGAAATGATCCCTATTTATGCTTTAAAGAGCCTGGATACCTATGTGTCCCCCTTTTATAACCATTGCTCCGTGTATATTGCCTTACTCTTTGGATTGCCACAAAGCAACCTGCAAGATTGGAGAAAGGTTGAGAAGAGATCGTGAGAGGAAACAACAACGTCGTGAAAACGAGACGGACTGTGAACAGAGAGAAGCAGAAATGCTCATCCACCACCACATAATTACTATTTGGACAGTGATTCCGAGTAGGCCGTTCCTATCGAATCAATGTCCAAGGGTTTTCTTTTGTAATTTTGTTTCCCTTATAAAAAATCATAATGCTGTGCGACGAAGGGCCCAGTTCACGACTGGCAGCCGCGTTTAAACAGGGAGCCCTTCACAGACAACTTTAACACGTGCAACGTAGTTGGGCGCACATGGCTAGTATATATATCTCCATTGTTTGCTTCCGTACCGAGGTCCAAAAGCTGGTATCGATATTCTTTAAGAACCAATTCAACACTACCTCAGACATCCGTATATCCTAGATGTATAATTCAGAAGGGCACCTTTTGATGGACATTATTACAGAAGCCCCCCATATAAGTAGGCTGCGTTAAATGCAGGTTGACAAAAGTCAGAATACAATAAATGGAAAATACTATAAAAAATTTGCAACATTTCTTTACCTTTTGATTACAACAGCTTCATATAGACTCCAAATATTGTCTAAAACCAGCTGAACAAAGAGCGTCTTTTTCTCTTTGCACTGCAAAAAAAGAGAAAATCAGGTTATACAAGGAAAACGAACTCTTCCGACTATTAAGACATTTCATTTGATTTTAAATAGGCTCCTACAGAAACAAGTTCACAATTATCAAGAGTGTGTCTGTTGGGTGCAGTTTAGCGGCTTACAATGAAAATCAGGGTACCTTAATCTACTGTGCCCTCCATAATGTTTGGGACAAGGACACATTTCTCCTTGATTTGCCCCTCTATTACACAGTTTAAAATTAATAATCAAACAGTTCAGACATTGTGATTAAAGTGCACATTACAGACTTTCATTTAAGGGGATTTGCATGCATTTTCGTAACACTTTGGTCCCCCCATTTCAGGGCACCATAATGTTTGGGGCACAACAATGGCAGGTCTATTAAAGCAGTCGTCATATTTGTTCTGTCACATATCCCAGCATGTAATGACTGCTTGACGTCTGTGATTCATTGACATCACCAGGTGCTAAGGGTCTTCACTGGTGATGCTCTGCCAAGCCTCTAATGGAAGCCATCTTCTGCTCCCGCTTGTTTTGGGAGGCTTATCTCCTTAAGGTTTCTCTTCAGCATATGGAAGGCCTGCTCAATTGGATTTCAATCAGGTGACTGGCTTAGCCATTCAAGAGTTTTCCATTTTTTAGCTGTGTGTGGCTTCAGCAGTCTGTTGGGCTCATTATTTTGTTGTAGGATGAAGCACAGTCCAGTGAGTTTGGAGACCTTTACTGGAACTCGAGCAGATCAGATGTTTCTACACACCTCAGAATTCATTGTGTGTCTACTGATAGCAGACCTGCCACTAATGGAGAGAAGTGTGCCGGGACCTGTAGCAGCCATACATGCCCAAGCCATAACACCCCCAGTGTCACTATGTTTGACAGATGAGGTGCTCTGCTTTGGATCTCAGGTAGTTCCTTTTCATCTCCAGACTTTGCTCTCTATGGTGTTCTGAAATGGGTGGGGGACCATGTAAAAAAAGTGTTGTCATTTCTGTATTGTGTGACTGAAATGTATGTATATCCAATCAAATGAAAGCCTGTAATGTGTAGTCTAATCATGATGTCTGAACTGTTTGATTTGTAATTTTAAACTGTGGAATCAAGGAGAAAATGTGTTTTTGTCCTAAACATTATGGTGGGCACTGTACATCAATAACTGACAAAACTCTAAATAAGGGCAATGAGCATTCATGTTCAAGAATTGATCCTTTTGGCCTCCTGCTAAAATCTAAATTGCCACAGCAGAAATTATTTCAATGTTTTAAAGATCTGTCTTCTGTGCAAGGCAGGGTTGCCACGTCTTTTTAGCTGCTTGAAATGTTAAAAGGGATAGTCAAATATGTTGTAATAACCTGAACATTTGTTCCTGAGGGAAAGCCATGAACAATGTAGGGATGGATGGATGGATGGATGGATGGATAGATTATCTATATACATACATACATACAGTAAAACCTTGGATTGCGAGTAACTTGGTCTGCGAGTGTTTTGCAAGACGAGCAAAAAATTTTAATAAATTTTAACTTGATAAACGAGCGAGGTCTTGCAATTAGAGTAGTATGTATACGCTTTGCCTGCCGAGCGTCACGTGATCACAGCTGAGCCGACGGTTCTTCTCTCTCTGCGGCATTGTGGGTAATCATCTCCCATGCTCGGTCTCAGTCGGCGTGCCCTACTCATATAGTTCGCATCCATACGAGTGGATACTGTTTACTATAGCATGGTGACCCCGTGTGTGTGTAAAGCATTTTTTTTATTTTGTGTGCGAGCAATGAATCTGTTTAATGACAATGCAATGTCACATTTCCGTGAAATGCTCAAAAGGAGGCAAAAGCAACTGTCATTGGATAGGATCCTTGTTAAAAGTCAGCAAAAGAGAAAAAGATTCCAGTGAGCCAAAAGACAGCAGATATTCCGTTAGTTATAGTTAGTTATAGTGAAAGTCATCCTATACAATAACCGTTCGCCTCCTCCTCCTCTCCCTTCTCTTGTCTCCCTCACACCAGCCACAAATCTTTTCAAAGGTAAAGTGCCCGTTAATTTGTTTTATGTATTTTTACTTTATATTTTGTATTAATCATTTTTATATGAATATTTTTGGGTTGTGGAACAAATCATCTGAGTTTCCATTATTTCTCATGGGGAAATTCATTTTCATATACGAGTGCTTTGGATTACAAGCACGTTTCCGGAACAAATTATGCTCACAAACCAAGGCACCAATGGATATACACATATACTAGCTGTATAAACCCATGCTGTAAAAAGCCTGGGGTCCTAGAAACTATTGAAATCATCAGGGAAAAAAAAACTGAAATGTAGAGATGTCAGGTAATTGAAAGGAACTACTCTGGGAGTCTCTCTCCTAGGATGATTCATTTTGCTGACGTGCTCGCCTCGCTTGTGCATTTGCTTAAGCAAGTTTCTGTTTCCTTGGAGATGACTCCACCTCTCAATTCCGGGCCGGACAGACACACACAGACTTCCATGCGTAGATGTTTATATACATAAGATATATAAAAATATATATCTACCTTGGAAGAACCGGGGGAGCAAGTGTGGACAGAGCAGCATCACCTTCCCCAGAATGCAGGGCTTCATGGGAATTGGAGTTCGTTACAGCCCATCCTCTAATAAAACCCCTGTGTGTGTCCAGTGTCCGTGTGTGTATGTGTGTCTTCTGGTGAAGTGCGCATGCGCGGGGCACGGTGCGATGCTACAAAGCAGATGCTTCAAAGACCGCCTGATGGGTCACACAAGACAGAGAGGATAGGAGCTATAAAATATCACGCGGCTGATCCAATCGGATTTCGGTAAATGAGGTAAGACTAAAACATAAAACACGAAAAATCCAATCGGGTACTGAGACGCGGAGACCAGCTTCCCCAAAGAGGTGGGATTAGTGTTTGTGGTTGTGCAAGTGTTCACTCTGAGGATGTCAGATTTGCGATTAAGAAGCTTGGCTCGGTAAAGTGTAAAGTGTCAGTCGTCGAAAGGGGTTTTCCTAAATATACGAATTTTCATGATATTACAATACGATGACTTTTAAAGGTAGATTAATTTTCACGCACATTACATCAGTTGCTGGGGAGAATCTGCTGATTGCCCACTGTTGTGACAGAAAATTAAATGCATATTACGGACAGCAAAGCCAGTATTACTGTCAGAGAAAATTACAGGCATTTTACGGAAAAAATGTAATGAGGTAAAAAGGTCCCTTGCCATTTAATAGACTGTTCCTACTAATGTTTATGGACTACTGTTCTAGTGCCCGTTATTGTAATGGGCTTAATGTCTAGTACAAAATAAGTTAACGGTGATAAAGAGATGATTCAGAATGGATAAACACAGCAATATCGATGATAGAATTAATAATCCGATCAGGCGTACATTACCTGAGCTCCTTTCATGATTTTCTTTGCTTTGGCGTTGAGATAAAAATCTCCCCACAAAGTCTTCAGCAGCACCTCTATCCTGATTCCCATTTTTTGACTGTACAACTGGGCAAACTGGTGAATGCTAGAAAATTAAAATGCACACATTTAAATTAAGGACTGATAATGGCAAACAAACTGTAGGAGTAATATGAGAACAGTAAACATTATGCCACCCCGAGGACATCTAACTGATGTGCTACAGCGCCATTTTAGAAATTCCTACAAAGGTCAGGCTAACAAGCTTTCCTCTAAACACAGATACAAATGTTTGGTCAGTCAGTCATTTTCTAACCTGCTTAGTCCTGAACAAGGTTGCGGAGGGGGTGCCAGAGTCGATCCCAGCTAGCACGGAGCACAAGGCAGGAACAGGGCGCCAGTCCATCGCTGGGCGAACACACACACACACAATGTGAGAGGAGAATTTAGAGGTTAGGTAATTTGGTCTGCAGTACACATTGAAATATAGACGCATTTGCTTTAGAAATGTCATTGACGACACCTACTGAAATGGTTAAGTAAATAAAAGGCAAGAATGTACTCGGAGGAAGGTTGATGTGATACACAAAATGGACCAGGTGATGATTACAAGATCAACAAATGTCCTGTAACAGGAAAGACAAGACAGCTGTCGCATACACAAAGGATAAGAGCTGAACCTAAAGGACATAAGAGGAACAAGAGTGGAGTAGAATAGATGACTTTAATTTCAATAAGTCATTTGTCTGCAAGTCTACGAACCAATCGGACGAAATGTATGAATCAATCACAACTATCATGTAATAAAATGGACCACTGCCCTTATTTTTTTTTGACCGTTCTCTAATAGGATGCTATGATGAAACACAATGGACAAGCTTCCTCCTGCCTGGTTGCTGACTCAAGAAGGTTTTTTTTAATCAGACTTGACCTGGAAGAGGGCAAGATTCTTTCTTTAATTAATATGTTGATTTCTTCCACATTGTGTACACACAATGGCCAATTTAGTATTGCAGGGAGAAGGTGTGGCACTATATGTGAAAAGCAATATTCTGGCACACATCTTCAAGATGGAAGAAGGAAACATGTCAGAATCACTGCAGGTTAAGCTAGTAAAGAAGAAAAGCAGAGATCTGGAGTTTGCTACAAACTCAGGTCCAGCTGCCATAAAACCTTTTGAGTGCCGTGGAAGGAGGCGTCATTACTGGGTGGAGCTCCACCAGAACAACTACACATCTCATCACTTAGAATATCCCCACTGAAGGGATGCACGTAAAATGAGCGTTATTCTGTTTATTTTTTGTTTTGATTTTTCTGTCTCTGGACAAAAAGGGATGACCCGGTTGGTGCTCCAAAATTTCCTTGCTGCATCCTGAGCTGTCACTCGGCCACAAAGATAAAAAGGAAAGAGGCATTTCTCACCAACTATAGAAAAACATACCATGTCTCATCTTTCAAGTTTTTGGCAAAATGAGAATTTTTGGGTGGAGTATTCTTTTAAATATTATCAGTAGATCATTTCATACGTCCCAGGAATAACAACATACAGATGAATAGCAAATCTCTGCAGAATGGGACTTCAGCAATGTAATGTATACCATTGACTCACTTTGTCAGTGTGTGCATTCAAACCTCACATATAAACCTGGAGTTGACTTTACATGACAACGACTGACCCTGCGCTCAGACCCCCAAAGGTCATGCGAAAAGTCAATTTCCCCTCGGGGATTAACAAAGCAGATCAAATCAACATAATTTAGTGCAAACACATGAAGGAGAGAGAGGGGAGTGTATCACTAGATACAAAATCTAATACTTAGTCTCCATCTAGTGGTGGCACACGGTAACTACGCCTGTTGGTTTGATAAACAAGCAAACATCAAATGTTGCCTTGAAGGTGGACGTATTTTACCTTATGACAGTTGGATGCAGAAGCACAGAAAGACTGAAAAGTTTAACAATCCATTTCACTAAAGTAAATGAATATAACAATTGCCCCTGTTTTTTTTTTTTTTTAAATGACATTTGTGTTTCTATGGTAAATTTGGGAAAAATACTATTTAGTTTAGAACTACACAGATGTATTTTTACCTGTGGGGTAAAAACCAATTGCTAAAAAGAAACAGTTTGATAATTTTCAAGTTAAAGTTATTTAATCACAAACATGATATACAGTCATATGAAAAAGTTTGGTAACCCCTCTTAATTCTTTGGATTTTTGTTTCTCATTGACTGACCTTTCAAAGTAGCAACTTCCTTTTAATATCTGACATGCCTTATGGTAACAGTAGTATTTAGCAGTGACATTAAGTTTATCAGATTAACAGAAAACATGCATCATAACAAAATTAGACAGGTGCATAAATGTGGGTACCCCAAATTACATCAATACTTATTTGACCCTCCTTTTGCTAATCAACAGCCTCTAGACGCTGTCCTCCTACACCCTCTGATGAGTGTCTGATTCTGGATGGAGGTATTTCTGTCCATTCTTCATACAAAATCTCTCCAGTTCAGTTCAATGTGATGGACAGCCTGCTTCAAATCATCCCATAGATTTTCGATGATATTCAACTCAGGGGACTGTGACGGCCATTCCAGAACATTGTACTTCTCCCTCTTCATAAATGCCTTTGTAGATTTCAAACTGTATGTTGGGTCATTGTCTTGTTGGAATATCCAACCCCTGTGTAACTTCAACTTTGTGACTGATACTTGAACATTATCCTGAAGAATTTGCTGATATTGGGTTGAATTCATCTGACCCTCAACTTTAACAAGGGCCCCAGTCCCTGAACTAGTCACACAGCCCCACAGCATGATGGAACCTCCACCAAATTTGACAGTAGGTAGCAGGTGTTTTACTTGGAATGCGGTGTTGTTCTGCCATTCAAAGCACTTTTTGTTATGACCAAATAACTCAATTTTTGTCTCATCAGTCCAAAGCACTTTGTTCCAAAATGAATCTGGCTTGTCTAAATGAGCATTGGCATACAACAAGCGACTCTGTTTGTGACGTGAGTGCAGAAAGGGCTTCTTTCTCATCACCCTGCCATACAGATGTTCTTTGTGCAAATTGCACTGAATTGTAGAACGATGTACAGATACACCATCTGCAGCCAGATGTTCCTGCAGGTCTTTGGCAGTGATCTGTGGGTTGTCTGTAACCACTCACAGTCCTGCCCATATGCCGCTCCTGTATTTTTCTTGGCCTGCCAGGTTTAACAGCAACTGTGCCTGTGGCCTTCCATTTCCTGATTCCATTCCTTCCAGTTGAAACTGACAGTTTAAACCTCTGAGATGGCTTTTTGTAGCCTTCCCCTAAACCAGGAGACTCAACAATCTTTGTTTTCAGATCTTTGGAGGGTTGCTTTGAGGATCCCATGCTGTCACTCTTCAGAGGAGAGTCAAAGGGAAGCACAACTTGTAATTGACCACCTTAAATCCCTTTATATCTCATGATTGGACACACCGGTCTATGAAGTTCAAGGTGTAATGAGCTCATCAACCAATTTGGTGTTGTAAGTAATCAGCATTGAACAGTGACAGGCATTCAAATCAGCACAATGACAAGGGGACCCACATTTGTGCACAGCCAGTTTTTAACATTTGATTTAATTTCATACAACTAAATACTGCGTCACTAAAAATCTTTGTTCGGAAAACACCACAGTGCTCAAGATGTTCCTAGGAAATGAAAGACATACCACTGTTATCTTCTTTGTTGAAAGGAGAGTCAAGTATTATACAGACAGAGGGGTTCACAAACATTTTCATATGACTGTATTATGCACGGAAAATTGTGTTCTACAATTTTAAGTACTTTCTATAAATTTACTCACCGTGGATGTCGACTTTTGTCAACAGGAGGGGTTGACGACGGTAACCAGCTGTAATGGTGACAAAACCCGCCATTATGTTTTAGTTGGACTCTCTTTGCTAGAAGGAAAGTTAGCTTCATTGGTTTGAGCGAGATTTCCTGTGCGCATGAGAGTAGCAAAGAGCAAATAATGGCAAACATCGACCTCTGGCGAGAGATCGAAGTGAACGCACAAAGCGAAATACTTCGTGGATGACTTTTTGCATATTATCGCTGAATTAGACTCTGAATTGTCGAATTGTGATTTTGGTGCAAGTGACTGAAAACAAACGTCAGGTACCAACATCAGCTGATCGTGGTGCTGAACGCGTTTGTGTAGCTGACCCGCCTACGGCATCGCTCGCCTGGAAGGACAGCCGCTATTCAATGACAAGAGGTGCAAACCCGATTGCGGTGCACTGCGACCGTCTCCCCGCCACGTGAAGACATCCCGGCAGCCAGCCGAGCCTGAAGAGGAGGTGAACCGGTGCCCACAGCATGCACGATGTTTTATGTTGGTTTATGTGTGAAACCATTGCTCTGTGTGCTTTTCAGAAAACTGTCGTGTTTTTTTTTTTTTTGGAAAAATTATTCAGCCCTCAAAGAGTAAAAAAATAATATATCATGTTGGCACTGGTGCCACACTATGGAGGGTATGGGGCACGGAGGAAAAGCTTAAAAACCTAACACATACGTTCATTTTCAGACGCATGTTTGTGACAACAAAAAAGGGATCGGGAAATAACCGTGTATTCCTGGCACTATTGACCTCATGGTGAGGATACATTTTCTATTCTCTTCTGCGAATTCTCACGTAAAATACGGAAGTAAATCAAAATAAAACCATCCACGTGGCTTGAAAGGTTTACGCTAATTTGATCCGTCGCCCCGCGGGAGGCTCAAAGGTTGTTGCACAGGAAGACCGAGTGCTGAGCTATCGCGCACTGCTGGTTATCGTTTATACTGGCTGAATCTCAGCATATTTGTGTCTTTTTTGTTCAAAAATGACATGTGTAAACTATTTAACAATGTGTGTGTAATTGCAAGGCGCATATCCATACAGGAAGGTGTCTTGACTTGAAAAATGGACGCATTTGATAAGCTTTTAAGCCTTTTCTCTCCGTGCCCCATAGACTACAATGTAAATGCCAGTGCGGGCAAGATATATATTTTTTTAAATTTATAGAAAGCAATTAAATTTTAGAACACAATTTTGTGTGGGAAATGCATACTGTGACCCACTTGGGGGCATTGCAGCACCCCAGACACAGTTTCAGATGCCAATAAAGAGATTTATTGCCACAAATACCTTAGTACACTCCACGGCTCCAGCAATAAGACTCTCCTGTTCTCCGCTTCACCCGACTCTCACTCCCCACTTCCTTTATACTGGACCCGCATGTACTTCCGGTGCTATAACACTGCATCCAGGAAGGACTTCCAGGTCAGATGGCACCTCTCCCCATGACAGGTTAGTCTGCCTCCAGCAGCTCGCCCCCTAGCGGCACCCAAGGACCCCAAAAGGTGTCCCACCAAAACTACAATCTCCCATGCAGTCCTGCGGGTGTCCAATCAGGATGCTGTCACCATCCAGTGTACTGGGATGACCCTGGGAAGCACCCCTCCAATTCATCCATCCATCATAATGTCCTTCAGGCCAGGAAAGGTACCAGGTCAGGAGGGCCAACCACCCAAATCATTCCATCAGAAAGGACCTACGGCCTGGTAAGGAACCCTCCATCCTGGCTGGGATGCCTGCCAACCCATGGTGTATATTATATTTACCATGTTTGTGAAGAAATACCCAACTTATCCTTTCAGCAGGACTGCCGCCACACACACACACACACACACACACACACACACACACACACACGGAGCAATGCAGCCTGCAGGCTTAAACTTTCAGTCTCCACCATTGTCTTACTCACAGCAGGCATTTTATTGTATTCTTTTTTTTTTTGGAAGTACTCTCCCAGTACAAATATGGAAACAATTGTACTAGGATTTTGAGTTGTAAATGACTGTGGATGAGAGAATTGGTGTTTTAGGATAATTGGTAACTCCGAGCGAGGGTACGAGGTATGTGAGCGTGTCCAGAAACAGACTGGCATTGCACTCAATACTGCTGGGATAGGCGCTGGCTCCTCACAGTCCTGAACTGGATCCGTGTTCAAAAGGATAGATGAATCGCTTCTAAATATTTAATTACACGTTTCTCAGTGAACTAATTAATCAGTTAACAAATGAGTCTTTGTGCACCGAGTACTAATCCAACATACGACACTAAAAAACTGACCACATTCAAGACTTTAGACCTACAGCAGAGAAGAAATCCCAAGACGCCAAACAAGTTCAAAGACAAGAAACGTACGTTTAATGTCAAAGTAAAGATTTTTATGGTGTACTATTTAAACATTGTGAGGTGGCAGGGTGATTTATCTGGAAGAAGTGCCACACCACCTGCACTTCAGAAGAGGTCATCCTCCTGAAGCTAAGCATGTTCGGGTCTGGCCAGTACATGGAGAAAAGCTTGGGTTGCTGCTGGAAGAGGTGTTGGCAAAATCGGCACGGGGCGCATACCCTGTGGTCTTAATGTGGATGCCAGTGCCAAAAGAGCAGTGACAGGGACACCATGCTGCAAAAATGGCACCGTCCTTCGGATGAGACATGAAATTGAGGTCCTGACTCTCTCTGGTCATTTAAGATCCCTGGACATCCCTTTGTAAAGAGTCATTCTGACCCCCTAATCATCCCCCATCTCTGATTGGCTAACTGTCTCTCACTCCTTCACCACCTAAGATAGGGGTGTCAATCTCCGGGCCTGGTGGGCCGCAATGGCAGCAGGTTTCATTCTAACCCTTTTCCGAATCAGTGATCAGATTTCCCTACTAATTAATTCCTTTTCCCTTCATTTTTTGTAATAGCTGTTTTAAAGGATTCAGTCTTCTGAATTGATTCTTTTCTTCATGAAATGGCAGCCAAACAGAATTGAGATGTGAAACGAGCCGACAGATGACCAGCTTAACTGGGGCTTCAAACTCCAACCAATTTCACTCCGACCAGTTTCTTAATGACAAGCTGATTCTTGCTGTTAATTAAACCCGTTATTTAATTCCATGGCTCGTTGCTGCTCTCATTCTGCCACGGCAGACATTTCGAAAACTGTTGATTTTCTGTTTTTTCTACCACCACCAACAAAATGTTTTGGTGAGCTGGGAGATCATCCTTACGGAGGCCTTCACCTTTCTTAATCTTCAGCTATTGTGTGATGGGAATAGGTGAGTTGGTCATGTGGTGGCTTCTTTTCTGTCTCATTATTGTTAGGCTGCTAATTAAGGACAAAGGCCTGAATCACTTTAACTGAAACTAACGCAAAAGAAATTAATCAGCAGCAAAAACAGCTCACTAATTAAGAAGATGGTTAGAATGAAAACCTGCAGCCACTTCGGCCCACCAGGACCAGATTTCGACACCCCTGACCAAAGAGCTCACGTGTGGTGAGCATACTGGCGCAAAAATGGCTGCCGTCACATCATTCGGGTGGATGCTGCACATTAATGGCGGCTGAAGTAGCTCCCCTCTCCCCTTGTAAAGCACTCTGAGTAGTGAGAAAAGCGCTACATAAATGTAAAGAATCACTATTATTACTATAATGGCTGGAATCTTTTAAAATAATCGTACAGCAAAGGTTTACCTGAAACCCCATCCATCGATTGCACTGGCAAAAACGACATTTCCTTGGTCAGGGGAAAAATATAAATGGGAATCGTCCGTCTCTTCAAGCCCGGCACTCCAATCGTAGAGCTGCTCTGCACCCGAGTTTTCAGAGTTCTTCTGGCAGTCTGTGGTCTTTTCTGCTCTTTCTTCCAACACCTTTGATGTAAACAGTGACCCAGTAACTGCATTAACCTGAAAATAAATAAAGACATTACTCAGATTATTTCAAATGAGTGAAATCTTCTGAAATCATTTATCACTATTTGAAATGAATTACATAATTTAACATTAAGAGAGTGTATAGCACAGGGTACTTAGTGATTAGCACCGCCTCCTCACAAATTCAGCGTCCCGAGGTCAAATCCCAGGCCCAACTGCACATCACCCCATCTGTCATCTGCTTGGTTCTTCCAATATCCCCCAAGACAGACAAATTAGGTTAACTTGCTATTCCAAAGTGGTCCAGTATGAGTGTGCAGTTGAGTGCATTAGTGCGACATACCGATGGACCAGTTGCTGTCACGTTAAAGCACTGAACGTCCAGTCAGAGAGACAGTATAATTGACATGACTTTTTATTAAATCCTGCAACAGCAAACACATTCCAGAATAACTCCCACTCTGTATCTATACTAAGCAAACACCGTTGTCCCTTTTTGATACGACTCCAGTAAATATCACTATGGCTGCATTAACATTAACAAAACAAAACAAAAAAAGCACCTTAAAATGATTAGAAAGCTCTGTGTCCGTTAAGTGAAAACCATTCCACTAAAAAGTGTTGCAGATACAATATACCCAGAATGGAAGGGCCGTGGAACCAGGAGATTCATTCAAGTATACAACCATCCTCGAAACCCGTGTATCGGCAGCTGAGTCACAGCAAAGCTAAAAGTCTATTCCAGCAAGCACTGGGCACAAGGCAGGAAGAATCCTTTGACGGGCCACCAGTCCATTGCCAGGTGAACACACTCACAGGAGAACACAGACATGTGCCAATTTAGTAATGCCAATTCATCTAACCTGCTCATCTCTGGACTGTGGAAAGAAACCAGAAAACTGACATCACAGCAAGAACATATTGTAATATATTATAAATGATGCATTAATAAATAACTCTTACCTGTTCCAGAATTTTTTGAAGGTGAGTGTAGACTTCCTGTGTAGTCATTTTGAGCTCGATAATCAGTCTGTCTATTTTGTTTATCACTAGAACAGGCCGGATGTTCTCTAGCCAAGCTTGCCTTAAAACAGCCTGAGTCTGAAAAACAGGATTAATTAAAAAAATAAATAAATAATAAATAAAAAAAAGAGGATTAAATATGACATCTCTCTCTCACGCTCCCTCTATTTTTAAATATATATATATATATATATATATATATATATATATATATGCCCATACAATCAGATTGTGACACAGACTACGAATGCCGTGAATGTAATTACCCCGATCTACATGCTATCAAATAAACGAACCACACACCGTGGCGCAACGTTAGGGGCATCGCCTCTGACGCTGATATCCGAGGTTCAATTCCCGAGAGGGAGTGCAGTGGAGTGTGTACACCTGATGAGCCCAGAATGAGGGCGAAACACGTGTCGTGTACTCTTTGCATTTATTTGACAGTAAACTATTTCAACCATTCTATGATCTGCTCCTCACAAACTGAGGGCACCGTGGCGGATGTTAGCAGATTGTTGGCCAACCACAAGCGTTACCTGGCAGGTAACCACCCATACAATCAGATTGTGACACAGACTACGATTGCCGTGAATATATATTATATATATATAATTACATACATACATATACACACACACACACACACAGTGTATATATACAGTGATACCTTGAGGTAAGAGTTTAATTCGTTCTGTGACCGAGCTTGTAAGTCAAAATGCTTGTATCTCAAAATCAATTTTCCCCACTGAAATTAATTGAAATGAGATTAATTCGTGCCAGCCCCCAAAAAACCACCCCAATTTTTTGTTAAATGTTTTCAACATAAGAAAAATGTATTTATAATGAACAAATTCTGTATACAAACAAAATAAAACCTAATACAGTGGAACCTCGGTTCAAGAACGTCTCGGTACACGTACAACTCGGTTTACGACCAAAAAGTTCGCCAAACTTTTGCCTCGGTTCACAACCACACACTCGGTATACGAATAAGCCAGGTTCCCTTTCGGTTTGTACATGTTCAGTCTCTCCCTGTGCATTTCTTGTGCAGCGAGAGAGAGAGAGAGACAGAGAGAGAGTGACACACACAAACACACAGGCAGCACGAGACAGAGAGAGCCGCGCGCACACACAGGAGCATGCGCGAGAGAGGCACAGGAGTGCTCTAGAGAGTCACACACAAACACAGGCGCGGGAGAGAGAGGCGCGTGCACACACACGCACACACAGAGGCAGCGCGAGAGACAGAGGCACACACATAGGCAGCGAGACAGAGAGAGCCGCACACGCACGATAGAGACACACACACACAGGCGCTCCAGGCTCGCAAAAGAGAGATGCACGCACGCACACACACACACAGGCGAGAGAGAGCGAGCGAGCGGCGCATAAGGTAGAAAAGGCTTGTTTTTGTTTTCAGTTCTATTTACAGCCATCGGTTCGTAGCCTGCATTGTTGCAATGTTACTTTTCTTGGTGGTTTATTAAATTATGGATTTTTTCAAATGTTCATTTTTTCCCCTGTGCTTAAAACTCATTAAAAAAAGTGTTTTTAACGAGCGGTTCCTAGCACTATAGCGCGAACTATTGCAGTGTTAGTTTTCTCTGTTGTTCAAGGTTTTCTCAGTGTTATTCAATGTTTTTACATTTAGTTTACCATTACGCTGTGCATTCTATGGTATAATTAACTATATTTGTGCTTAAAAACTAAAAAATATATATATTTACATACAGTTCATATGGTCTGGAACGGATTAATTGTATTTACATACAATCCTATGGGAGAAATTGCTTTGGCTCACGACCAACTCGGTTTACAACCAGAGTTTTGGAACGAATTATGGTCGTGAACTGAGGTTCCACTGTACATAAAAGAGAATCTAAAGAAATAAACATGTTGGTGAAGCCGATTAGCGTATTGTAATGTTTTTTCATTCAATTTGGCTTAACTTCATTTTCTCCTTCACTAGTTTTTCTTTTTTGCCACGCTTTCGTCACTTTCATTCTCAAGGTGTTTCAATAGAAACCTGTCCAAGGAGCTTTGTTTAGTCCTCCCCTTTAGAATGTTTCTGAAATGAGTTAGGCAAGTGTCATTAAATAGCGCCGCTGCACAAACAGTTGTAACTTTTTCAGGGTGTTTCTTTTCTTTAAAGTTCGAAACTTTTTCCCACATTGCAAACACTTCCTTTATCTCACTTTAAGAGACAACCTCCTCCATGATCTCCTGTAGAACCTCTGTATATTGCCGCATTTGTAGCTCTGTCAACTCCTCCGTCATCAGTTCCTCAGAATGTGTGGTGACAAGCTCTTTGATGTATCGTATTTCGAATGTTGGCTCGTAACTCAAGGCAAAAAATCGACCTAGTGACGGCTCGTATCTCAAGGAACCACTATATATATATATATATATATATATATATATATATATATATATATATATACACACACACACACATATATATATATATATATATATATATATACACACACACACACACACACACATATATATATATATATATATATATATATATATACACACACACACACACATATATACATATATATATATATATATACATACACACACACACACACACACAGTCATGGCCGAAATTATCGGCAACCCTGGAATTTTCCCAGAAAATGCACCATTTCTCCCAGAAAAATTGTTGCAATTACAAATGTTTTGGTATATACACGTTTATTTCCTTTATGTGCATTGAAGCAACACAAAAAAAAACAGAAAAAAAATTCAAATCTGACATCATTTCACACAAAACTCAAAATCCGGGCTGGACAAAATTATTGGCACCCTCAACTTAATATTTGGTTGCACGCCCTTTGGAAAAAATAACTGAAATCAAGCGCTTCAACAAGCTTGTTACACCTCTCAACTGGTATTTCCGACCACTCTTCTTTTGCAAACTGCTCAAGGTCTCTCAGATTTGAAGGGCGCCTTTTCCCAACAGCAATTTTGAGATCTCTCCATAAATGTTCAGTCGGATTTAGATCCAGACTCATTGCTGGCCACTTCAGAACTCTCCAGCGCTTTGTCTTCAACCATTTCTGAGTGCTTTTAGAGGTATGTTTGGCGTCATTGTCCTGCTGGAACACCCATGACCTCTGACGCAGACCCAGCTTTCTGACACTGGGCCCTACATTGCGCCCCAATATCTTTTGGTAGTCTTCAGATTTCATGATGCCTTGCACACAGTCAAGGCCTCCAGTGCCAGAGGCAGCAAAACATCCCCAAAACATCTTAGAACCTCCACCATGTTTGACTGTAGGTACTGTGTTCTTTTCTTCGTAGGCCTCATTCCATTTTCTGTAAACAGTAGAATGAGCTTTACCAAAAAGCTCTACCTTGGTCTCATCTGTCCACAAGACGTTCGCCCAGAAGGACTTTGGCTTCCTCAAGTACATTTTGGCAAACTCCAGTCTGGCCTTTTTATGTTTCTGATTCAGCAGTGAGGTCCTCCTGGCTCTCCTGCCATAGCGTTTCATTTCATTCAGATGTCGACGGATAGTTCGAGCTGACACTGTTGCACCCTGAGTCTGCAGAACAACTTGAATATGTTTTGAAGTTGATTGGGGTTGTTTATCCACCATTCGGACTATCCTTCGTTGCAGTCTTTTATCAATTTTTCTCTTCCGTCCACGTCCAGGGAGATTAGCTACAGTGCCATGTGTTGTGAACTTCTTAATTATGTTGTGCACAGTGGACAAAGGAACATGAAGATCTCTGGAGATGAACTTGTAGCCTTGAGATTGTTGATATTTTTCCACAATTTTTGTTCTCAAGTCCTCAGACAATTCTCTGCTCTTCTTTCTGTTCCCCATGTTTAGTGTGGCACACTCAGACACACAACAGAAAGGTGGAGTCAACTTTTCTCCATTTTAACTGGCGTCAGGTGTGATTGCTATTATTGCCAGCACCTGTTTCTTGCCACAGGTGAGTTCAAACGAGCATCATATGCTTGAAATAAAACGATTTACCACAATTTTGAAAGGGTGCCAATAATTTTGTCCGGCCCAGTTCTGTGTGACATGATGTCAGATTTGGCTTTTTTTCTCTGTTTTTTGTGTTGTTCCAATGCACATAAAGGAAATAAACATGTATACCAAAATATGTGTAATTGCAACAATTTTCTGGGAGAAATCGTGCATTTTCTGGGAAAATTCCAGGGGTGCCGATAATTTCAGCCATGATTGTAGGTTCATATTCCTTAGTTTGGATTTTATTCCAACTCCGCTAGTAGTCTTCATATCATACAGTATGGTATTTTTGGGAAGTAAGCGACTGTATACAAAAATAAAGTGAATGGAAAGACAAAATGTTTTACATTGCACTTTGACACACAATTAAATCTTCTTCCGGGATTCGGCAGGATGAGCAATTACGGTTGTTCCTTTTATTCTCTCTTGAGAAACCGAATGCCCTTTGGCACATTTATGTTGATGTAAGAACCCTGAGTAAACCTGCAATTACTGGAAAGCCCCAGAGATGTTACAGCATTAGAACCCCTTCTGATAATTACATCACATTTTAAGCTTAGAAATTAGCTTCTTATTCAGCACATCGCAGTACAAGAACTCAAAAAGAAGTTCACTTGAAATAAAAATGTTACCTTGAGCACTGCATTCTGAATGACACTTCAAATTTATATTTAAATAAGTGAATAATTACAAACATTTCTGGATCGCTGATATTAGAGCACTGCATTTCACACCCTTTCAACTCAGTTGATTTTTGTATAGCGCCCTTCACCGAGTGCTGGCGTAGAGCACTCTGACAAGTTCTCAGGTAAAATATCCATCCATCCATTATTCAACCCGCTATATCCTTACTACAGGGTCACGGGGGTCTGCTGGAGCTAATCCCAGCCAACACAGGGTGCAAGGCAGGAAACAAACCCCGGCAGGGCGCCAGCCCACCGCAGGGCGTGCACACACACACACACATGCCAAGGACAATTTAGAATCGCCAATGCACCTGACCTGCATGTCTTTGGACTGTGGGAGGAAACCCACGCAGACACGGGGAGAACATGCAAACTCCACGCAGGGAGGACCCGGGAAGCGAACCCGGGTCTGCTTACTGCAAGGCAGTAGCGCTATCCACTGCGCCACCCCACATAAAATATATATATAAAAAAATACTTTTAAAAACCACGCTTATATTAAGTTAAAAATTGTACTAAAAAGTAAAAAATAAGCCTCTTATACATCACTCATAAAATAAAAGCGTGGGTGCTTTTGCTAAGATTTTAAGAAGTGTTTTTTCAATGTTGATTGATGAAAAGCGTGGTTTTTAAAAAGTATTTTTTATATATATATATGTATATATATTATTTTCTACTTTTTAGTCTTGCGTTTGTTTTAGTGTAATTTTGTACTCAATATTTTAACACTTCCTTTCATATTTCTAGCCATTACTAGCGCCATCTATTGGTGAAATCTTGAACTATTCTTCATATGAAAATTTAATTTCATGAATTAATTGATCAATTAGTGAAACTGATTATTGATCCCATGTATTGTCATCAGAAGTGAGTAAGTATGCAAAATTTCAAGTCATTAGGACAATAGGAAGTGGGTTAAATATCGATTACAAGATTTGTACCAGACAACAAACGGGTGAAGTTAAAAGAAGCGTGGTAAAAATAATAAAATACAAATTCCTAAATACACAATTAGTACAAATAAAGACACAAATATCTTTAAACACACAAAAAAACAAAAAAAAAGAAACTGGTTAACATAAATGGAAACCAACAAGGTCTCTTATTCAACTCTGATGTCAATGCAAACAATATAGTGGAAAATTCAAAATTTAACTTCAAACTTTCACATTTCAGCATTCATTTTAAAAATGTGTGTGTTGTTATCAACTAAAATGGTTTTGATATATGATGAAGACCAAATGAGCGTATTATATAATTTGAAATAAACACCTGAGGACAGACTCCTTCGACAGCATCAACCACAATAATGGCTCCATCGCACAACCGAACTGCTGTTGACACCTCCGATGAGAAATCCACATGGCCAGGAGAGTCTATGAGATTCACAAGGTACTCCTCGTCACCTGCAATTGGGCAACAGGCAGAAAACGTCAAAAAAATGTTGAAGGATAAATCACAAGAACATGCAGTGCCCTCCATTAAGTTTGGGGCAAAGGCCCATTTTTCTTTGATTTTCCCCCTCTGCTCCAATATTTAAAATTACAAAACAAACCATTCAGACATTGTGATTAAAGTGCACATCGCAGACTTTCATTTAAGGGGATTTGCAGACATTTTGGTCACACTGTGCCCACCCACCCCATTTCAAGGCACCATAATGTTTGGGACGGTTGGTGTCCCAGTTGATTGTGATTCCTCAGGTGGGTTTCATGGCTTTATGACAGACCTCGGCCTGCTTCTACACTTTGGAGTCTGCAGTTAACATTGTTCAACATGAAGACAAGAGCTGTGCCAATGAAATTTAAAGAAGCCATTATGAGGCTGACAAACAAAAACAAAACCATTGGACACATCTGTAACACCTTAGGATGACCGAAATCAACTGATATATCAATATCATGAAGAAGGAAGAACACACTGGTGGGCTCAGTAATCACAAAGTGACTGGTAGGCAAAGAAAGACCTCCACTGCCAATGATAGAAGAATCCTCACTGTGGTCAAGAAAAAGCCCCCAACACCTGACCAACATACACAGTCTTCAGGGGGCCGATGTGTGTGTCAGAGATGACTATCAGAAGAAGACTTCATGAACAAAAACACAGAGGACACACTGCATGATGCAAACCACAGAAACAGGACGTCCAGATTACAGTTTGTGAAAACGGAGCCTGCAGAATTCTGGGAAAAGGTCTTGTGGGAAGACGAGAGAAAGATGAACCTCATCAGAGTGATGGCAAAGTGTGGAGACCACAAGTAACTGTCTGAGATCCAAAGCAGACCACCTCATCTGTTACACATGGTGCTAGGGGTGTTATGGTTTGGGCATGTATGGCAGCCACAGGTCCTGGCACACTTCTCTTCTATGGTGATGGAACTGCGGACGACAGACAAACAGTGAATTCTGAAGTGTGGAAAAACATCTGATCTGCTCAAGTTCCAGTCAATGCCTCCAAACTCATTGGCAGAGATTCATCCTACAACAAGATGATGAGCCAAATAGATTGCTGAGATAACGCAGGAGTTTATCAAAACTAAAAATGGAAACTTCTTGAATGGCCAAGCCAGTTGTCCGATTGAAATCCAATTGATCAGGATGTCCATATGCTGAAGTGAAAATTTAAGAGGACAAGCCCCTCAAAATAAGCAGGAGCTGAAGATGGCTGCATGAGAGTCTTGGCAGAGCATCACCGCAGTCATTGCATGTGAGGGAAACGTGACAAAGAACTAAATATGAAGGCTTTAAAACACCTGCCATTGTTGTGTACCAAACAGTATGGTGCCCTGAAATGGTGAAGGAGGGACCACAGTACTGACTGAAAATCCCCCTAAATGAATTTTAAACTGTGGAGCAGAGGTGAAAATCAAAGAGAAATGGGTCTTTGCCCCAAACACTATGCAGGGAATTGTATAATAGAAATAATTAACGTGCAAAGAGCTACCTAAAAACAAACTGACACTAGTGATTATACCAAAAAAAGGTGCAATGACTTAAAAAAATAAAAAATCGGGAGTGGTCTCACCTTGACTTTCTCATATACTCAGATATAGGGATGGACATATGAGGTGTAAACCACAAGACAAGGATTATACTTCTATATTACGTACATTAAAGAACCGCCAACAACAGATCAAATCAGATCTATACTAATAAAAGGCAAAGCCCTCACTGACTGACTCACTCACTCATCCATCACTAATTCTCCAACTTCCCGTGTAGGTGGAAGGCTGAAATTTGGCAGGCTCATTCCTTACAGCTTACTTACAAAAGTTAGGCAGGTTTCATTTCGAAATTCTACACGTAATGGTCATAACTGGAACCTCTTTTTTTTTCCATATACTGTAATGGAGTGCACCTCGATGGCCGTGGGAGGCGGACTTGCGTATCGCGTCATCACGCCACCCACGTAATCACGTGAACTGACTGTGAACAAAGTACGTACAAAACAAGGAAGAGCCCCAAAGAGCGCTGAAGAAAACATTCATTACACAATTGAGAAGGCAGTGAAACAATAAGAAGCGAGCGAGTGACGCATACAAGCATATTCATAAGTGCAGCTACAACCGTAAGTTTAAATTAAGTTTATAGAAACGCTCCCGCTACTGTTTGCAACACCATATTCGCGACATACAAGTTTAATGAGAAGACATGAGGGCACCGTGTAAACCTAAAGTTTAAATTAAGTTCATAGACCTACAAAAGGTTGCCATTGATTTGAGGCAAGATTGCTTTTCTCCTGTACAACTATACGTTGCATTCTTAACAGTAAGCTTGCACAGCTTGGTCATATTACAACCGGAGTGCTGAACTAACAACGTGGTATACAAACAGAACTATAACAATCGTAAAAAAAGAAAAAAAAAAAAAACAGCGGTGAACCCGTGGATTAAATAAAAAGGCTGCTTCCTTGGCGAAGCAAGGAAAAAGGAAGACCTTATATGGCGTTCATTTATAAAACAGCGGAAAAGCAGTGTTAAGGCTGCTTCACAAAAAAACAGCAGAGCGCCTTATATGAGCAGGCAGTCAGCTAAAGAAGGGAATCAATAAATAACTATAATCTTAATAAACCAACAAAAAATAGCGGAGAATCTGCGGAGTACATAAAGGAAATGGGTACCTGAACAGAACAGTGAGTCTCAAATAGCTACACAATAACTATAACAATCGTTATAAACGAATAATAAAAGAATACAGAACCGCTAAGCTAGGAGAAAGGACGGCCTTATATGGCGTTCGTTTATAAAACAGCGGAGAGGCTGTGTAAAGGCAGCTTCACAAAAAAATAGATCCTTAACAAATTGTTATTGGTATATTTTTCCTCAATTTAAAAAGGTTTCCTTTTCTTCTTAATAAAAATTTAAAAGCAGTACTTCACCGCTGCGAAGCGCGGGGATTTGGATATATATATATATATATATATATATGATATATATAGATATATATATGAATGTATGTAATGTATGTATATATGTATGTCTATATATATGTGTGTGTATGTATGTATGTATGTGTATATGTATATATGTATGTGCGTGTGTATGTATATGTGTATATGTATGTGTATATATATGTTGATGTGTATATGTATTATATATATGTGGATCTATATATGTATATATATGTATACGTACATATGTGTATGTATATATATGTTTACATAACCTCTTTAACACACTACTTCTCCGCTGCGAAGCGCGGGTATTTTGCTAGTTGTTAATATTTTGACCAATTATTATAAAAGTAAAGTTGAATAAATCGGACTCTGCAGCTGCATGAATAAAAGATAAAGTACCACTTTCCGGTTAGCGGAAATAGGGCAAAAGTTGGTAGAAATCTACGTTTTGTACCTAATACTTGCATGCAAAATTTGGCTGACCAAAGTGAAAGCAAACTCAAGTTATCGTGTTTACACACACACACACAATTCAAAAAGGGGTATTTTCGGACTCGGGGAGGTCTAAAACATCGAGATTCATCAAAGTCTCAAGGTTGGATTTTTGGATGATTATAATTCTTTCCCTACAAGAAAGTAAATCAGATACAGGAAGGTCTAAAACATCGAGATTCATCAAAATCGAATTTTTGGACGATTATAATACTTTGCCTACAAGAAAGTAAATCGGACTTGGGGAGGTCTAAAACATTGAGATTCATCAAAATGTTGAGGTTGGATTTTAGGAGGATTATAAAACTTTCCCTACGAGAAAGTAATTCAGATACAGGGAGGTCTAAAACATCGAGGTTCATCAAAATCGTATTTTTGGACGATTATAATACTTTGCCTGCGAGAAAGTAATTCAGATACAGGGAGGTCTAAAACATCGAGATTCATCAAAATCTCGAGGTCGGATTTTTGGACTATTGTAATACTATCCCTATACTTCGTATACGAGAAAGTAAAAAGGAAAGACTTCTGAGAAAGGGAAAAAAAAATTACTGATCATACGGTGATTTTGTTCCTATTTTTCTTGTGCAGACACAATCCAGTCTCTCGTTCCAAACGTATTCAGTCTCACAGCCAGCTCCCTATTTTTAATGAATATTAACTACATACGAACACAAAAAATCCAGGGAACCATTCAGTCCATTTGTTGCTTGTTTCCTTAACTAATAACTAAAATGTCCCAATATCTCACCAAGATCATTTTTCCTTTATTTTTATTTCAAAGCACTGAAATATATTTTAACATATTTTATTAAGAAAAACTTAAGGAAAAAAGGGAAAAATGCAGATTGCATATGTCCATCCTCCCATACTGACCCAGTGTTATGCTGCGCTCCTGGTATGGCTTTCCCATGACAGGCTTCCTTTAACAGAGTATTCAATGAACTGAAAATTTAAATGATGACTCATTGAGCTCTCTTTATTAAAAGTCCAGCATCTTAAATAAAAGCTGATAATATCTCGATTTTAGGAGTGTGAGCAACGCGTCCTTTAAAAAGATAAACCAAGCTGAAGATGTAAAAGCGGTTCAGGTTTGCACACTGAGCAACTCGCAAATCAATGCCTTAGGATTAAAAGTCAAGACGGAGATAAAGAATTTAGGGGTAACTACTGACTCTGACCTGAATTTTAAAATCACATATTAAAAAGATTACTAGGACAGCATTTTTTCCACTTAAGAAATATAGCAAAAGTTAGACCTCTTAGAACATTGCAAGATCTTGAGAAATGAGTTCATGCTTTTGTTTTCAGTCGACTAGATGACTGTAACGCACTCCTCTAAGGACCACCCAAAAAAAAGACATCAATTGATTGCAACTAGTGCAGAATGGAGCGGTTAGAATCTGAAGTAGGAGAAGAAAATCCAAGCACATCACCCCAGTCTTAGCGTCACTACACTGGTTACCTGTGCCATTTAGAATTGACTTTAAAATCCTGCTGATGGTTTATAAAGTCTTAAATAATCTCGGTCCATCTTATATCTCAGAATGTCTTGACACCTTACACTCCAAATCGTAATCTTAGATCTTCAAATGAGTGTTCCAAAAGCTAAACTTAAAAGAAGTGGTGAGGTGGCCTTCTGCTGTTATGCACCTCAAATCTGGAATAGCTGACCGATAGAAATTCGCCAGGCTAATACGGTGGAGCACTTTAAAAACACTGCTGAAAACACATTACTTTAACATGGCTTTCTCGTAGCTTCATTTTAGTTTAATCCTGATGCTCTGTATATTTAATTAATTATCATTATTATTCATGGTGGCTCCATAATCCGTACTAACCCCTACTTTCTCTTCTGTTCTTTTTTCGGTTTTGTGGTAGTGATCTGCGCCACCTGATCAAAGCACCGTGATGCCCCTCCATAGATGAATTAAAGGTCAGAAGTCCACATGACCATCATCATCAAATTCTTCCATGAGAACCCTGAATACCATGAGGACTGATTGGGGTCATTGATGTTAGGTAGAATGCCTAGAGGGGGCCGGGTGGTCTCGTGGCACCCTGCAGATTTTATTTTTTTTTCTCCAGCCATCTGCAGTTTTTTTTTTTTTTTTTTGCCTTTTCTACACTCCCTGGCCATCGGACCTTACTTTTATTGTATGTTAATTAGTGTTTTTAATTTTAATTCTTATTTATTTTGTCTTTTTTTCAATTTCTTCATCATGTAAAGCACTTTGAGCTCCATCATTTGTATGAAAATGTGCTCTAGAAATAAATGTTGTTGTTGTTTTAACGCTCACCTTTTGTAAAATGTAACGATATGGCACTTGACTTCATTGTAATTCCACGAATTTGTTCATCTTCCCTGCTGTCCATGTAGCGTAACTACAGTAATGAAAAGAAAACAAAGCCAGCATTAAAAAATTTGCTTTTTTTTTTTTACTTTTGTTGAAACCATATTTTATTACAGCAATATTTTTTCTTTTCTACTTTTCTCCTCATTTAATGCCAAAAACATGGAAACTGTGTCTTGCATCTTTTGATACAATCAGCAGGTATTTGGAAAACATCAAAAAAAAATGCCAGGAAATTGACACTACATTACGTATATCTGAATTTGTACAATAATGGGAACATTTTAGGCTTGCAGTCATTAATAGAAAGAGTAAAAAAAAAAAAAAAAAGACAATAATTGAGTATTCCTCCATCCGTCCATCCAATTCCTGAAGCAGTTTAACCCATTTTGGGTTGCGGGGAGCTGGAATTTGAATTCAGTCTCCTGGCATTAAGGAGTCAAGCAGTAAGCACCGGGCAACTATGTGATCAAAAATAAAATCAGCAACGGGAGCGAACTTACACCAGGATCAATTAAAGGGGATATTTAATCAGCTATGATCAGCTATTATCTGTGTGGATGTGGGAGAAAAACAAAACGCCTGGAGTGCAGTCCTGCAGAAACAGGGCGAATGGGCAAAACGTGAGGAGGACAGTGAGAGGAAGTCTGGGGAGCTGACAGACAAAAATGAGGTACGTCGCACCAGTATGCTATAACAAAATCAGTCGCACAAGCATTTCTGCACATAAAATATCCAGCACTGCGGAGTGATAGCGTGGATCACTAGTTACGTGAAAAAACGGCAGATCCAATTTCAGTGCAAGCTGCTCTGCCCGAGTTTAAAGGATTTACATACCTTTCCAGCCAAACGACTCGAGATGATGCCATTGCTTGCAACAAGGGAATCTGCCAAAGTCGTCTTCCCTTTATTAAAAAAAAAGAAGAGAGATTCAAAAGGCACTATAAGACAGACAGGCAGACAGATATGAAAGGCACTATAAGACAGACTGATAAACAGGCAGCTATGAAAGGCACTATATGACAGGCGGACAGATATGAAAGGCACTATAAGACAGACAGATTGATAAGTAGGCAGATATGAAAGGCACTATATGACAGGCGGACAGATATGAAAGGCACTATAAGACAGACTGAAAGGCACTATATGACAGGCAGACAGATATGAAAGGCACTATAAGACAGACAGATTGATAAATAGGCAGATATGAAAGGCACTATAAAACAGACAGGCAGACGGATATGAAAGGCACTATAAGACAGACAGATTGATAAATAGGCAGATATGAAAGGCACTATAAGACAGACAGGCGGACAGATATGAAAGGCACTATAAGACAGACAGATTGATAAGTAGGCAGATATGAAAGGCACTATATGACAGGCGGACAGATATGAAAGGCACTATAAGACAGACTGAAAGGCACTATATGACAGGCAGACAGATATGAAAGGCACTATAAGACAGACAGATTGATAAATAGGCAGATATGAAAGGCACTATAAGACAGACAGGCGGACAGATATGAAAGGCACTATAAGACAGACAGATTGATAAATAGGCAGATATGAAAGGCACTATAAAACAGACAGGCAGACAGATATGAAAGGCACTATAAGACAGACAGGCGGACAGCTATGAAAGGCACTATAAAACAGACAGGCAGACAGATATGAAAGGCACTATAAGATAGACAGATTTATAGTGCCTTTCATATCTGCCTATTTATCAAACAGACAGGCAGACAGATATGAAAGGCACTATAAGACAGATTGGCAGGCAGATGCATAGACGGACAGGCAGCCATACAACAAGAATCAGATCGATACAAGCTTGAGAATATCACATCTATGTCAAAGACTGAAAGTTAAAATTGACAATAAAATGTAATAAAATGCGACAATATATTTAAATATTGCCATTTCCAGCCCAAAACACAGATGGCCCACAGAAGCCCTGTTCTCACTCGCACTCTGCAGTAACAATAAACTGATCATGACGGCCTTACCGTGGTCGACATGGGCTAATATGCAAATATTTCGAATGTTTCCGGTCTTCTTCTGAAGGGCTTTGATTTTTTCCAGATTTGTGTGGCTCATATTTGAAAACCTGTCAAAAAAAAAATGACAAATATAAACAGTACAAAGCTTGCGTAGCAGTCGCGTGAAGTGTAAACCAGGCTTTATACTTGCACAAGTAGTTTACATAAATCTGGAAGATTCCACCAGGTGGCAGTGAGAAAACATTTGGCTTCGCCATGTTGTGAATTGCCTCAAAGATCCATTAAATTCCAAGGACACCTGGCTACAATATCTCTGAAAAGGATGTTTAATGATTACATCTCTCACTTCAGGGAGGTGCCCATTCCAGCAGCATCGGGCGCGAGGCAGAAACAATCCTTGGACGGGGCATCAGCTCATCACAAGGAGAACACAAGCGCACACTCACATACACTAGTGTTATTTTAGCGTCACCCAATCCCCAAACCTTCATGTCTTTTGAAGAAAACTGAAGCCCACTGTGGAAACCCACCAGGAAAACATGCAAACACCAGGCAGAGCCAGCAGTTATGTTTTTTTTTTTTTTCTTTTTAACAATATTTTCATCTTAGTTTTCATTCTACGTTTCCTTGTCCTCCAAGTGTTTAATGAATCCATTATTTACTAATTAGTGGGCCTGACACTAAAGTAGTTGCAGCCTTTCACAATTCAGTGTCATTTACCTGAGGGTCTGCTCTGCTTGTTTTCAATTGTCATTATTAAGATACAAGGAAGTAAATTGAACAGAAAAAGGGCAAAATATAATGAAATCAACAAAACAGAGTTAAGCATTCAAACATATAGCAAAAATGGAAATATTTCTGAATTTCTTAAAAATATGAAAATCATGCTACTGTGCTTTTCCGAATGTAGAATAAGAGAAGAGAAAAAAAATGAATCTGATTGGAACAAAAACCTGAAACCACAGTGGGCTCTCAGGACCGACTTTGAGAACTCCTGGGTTCCCCTAAGGAACTGGACGCTCAAATCAAACTGAATTCTCGCTTCTGATTATGCGAGTACGTACGTAAGTACGTGTGTGTGTGTGTGTGCCTTGCTATGGACTGCCGCCTTGTCCGGGGTTTGTTCCTACCTTGCGCTCTATGCTAGCTGGGATTGGCTCTGGAGGACGACCACCATGACCCTGTTCAGGACTAAACGGGATCAAACATGACCGACTAGCAGTGTGGTCCCGCTGACATGTGAATTATAACAGTACTGAAATGAGAAAGTGTTGCTAACGCTTTCCTTGCGATGGGTCGCCGCTTCCAAGCCTAAAATTCTCATCCCGAAAGTCGATTGGCGGCGATTCTACAAAAAGGATCCCTGTACCCCCAAAATGGAAAACAATCGGTGGCATTTCCACAAAGGGGCATTAAAGCCCCTGGATGACGCTCCGCGGCGACTGCGGTTTGCGAAGACACGCAAATGGCAGAACTGGGACGAAAGAAAAAAACAAAAAGTTCACGAACCAGTACTCTAAAGTATTGCAATGACGCCATTGGTCCCGTGTGGAATTTGAACCTTCTCGCTATGCCGTAACGGGGTTTACCAAACCGAACGTCCCACTGATGCCAGCTTGCTTAACTGACCGTCTATAAGAATCGGACGCTGCCAGGCTCGGCTTCGGGTTTACACAATTCCAAACTGAATACGAGGGTCGCCTATAAAATGGTGGGATGGATGCTTTTGAGCCCAACTTAGCCACGTGCGCACATAACATTAGTAAAGATGATTTAAAATGAATGACACAGGCAAATTCACAAAACACAATCTAAAAGTATCAAAAAAGTGCGCCGTTGATTAGTTTCCTCAATGTGTAATAATGATTATTATGAGTGAATGTTCAAATGCATAACAAATACCTGCTGTGATAAACTAACTTCACGACATACAAAACTACTCGGTTGAAAAAACACTACAATATTCCGCTTTTTCTTAGCAAACACGCTCCCATTTCGCTGCCACAGCTCCATTCATTTTGTTGATCCTTTCTAAGCAGCCACGCACTCGAATAATAAAACAAAAACTCACGCTGCTGTTCCCAATCCCGGAAGTCTGCGTCATCTTCGATCACCTTTCACCTTAAGACGCATGCGTAGAAAAACTGCGTCGTTGCCAGGACAACGTTAGTTTACCACGAGACGCTTTGCTGCCCTGACAACGCGGTAGCTACGCTCAGTCCAGCAATTTGGTTTGCCTAAACAGGAGGCAGAGAAGGCGGACCGGCAAAGCAGGACGAGGATTTGGCTGCTTTTATTAGTGATACCCAAAATAAAGAATTAGCAGAATGAAGCGCAAATGCATATGTGAAATCTGCACGTGTGGGTGAGTTGTTTTAAAGCCACAACTTACACTTGGACCTCCGTAATTCGACAACTTGTTTGACTATAACGTGATTTAGTCCTACTGCCTAGTAAAAGTCGTTTTGCTCTTAAAATAACTATCTGTAAAACAATTAATTTATTTAATCTATTTTCATAAGTTCTAATAATAAGGCTAGAGTGTGTATTAGGACATTTTATGTGCTGTTTGTGTAAAGACGTGTCTTTTAACTCGCTCTTTACGAACTGGTGTAGTGCCTACAGAATTGTGTCCTGCTATGGACTGACATTCCATGCTGGATTTGTTTCTATACAGGCAGTGCTGTTTGGAAAGAGCCCAGATCCCCCTGTCAGCCACAAATCAACCAGTTACATTTAAAAATATAAACGGGCTCAGGAATGAGCAGATGTATAAATCCATGTAAGTTAAGCTAAAGAATAAAATAAAACACGAATTCACGCGTGTTTTTTT
The DNA here is from genome assembly GCF_900747795.2 of Erpetoichthys calabaricus. Lineage (NCBI taxonomy): Eukaryota > Metazoa > Chordata > Cladistia > Polypteriformes > Polypteridae > Erpetoichthys > Erpetoichthys calabaricus. The sequence goes on along the minus strand of NC_041410.2, from coordinate 89,279,805 downwards.
TCAGACTCTGCGACAGACATCTCTGTCAGAATGCATTTACTGAACACAAAATACTGGTCCAAAATCTGACGGAGTGCAGTCTCGGTCGGTGATGCTCTGGTTCAGGACAGGGAGCCCCTCTAAGATGCGTCTACATGGGAATGTCCACGAGCAGACAGGGCAGTGCCTTTTATTATAAAGAAAACTATGATATGGTCTGTGGATGTCCAATATTTAGAACAGATTATATAGAGTATGGTCACAGCAATAGCAAAATGTCTGGAAATCTGTAATAACATCTCAAATGACAATTAAGCAAGACGACCACATTTTGTATAGCGCCTTTTTTGTGACCATTTTATAAATACAAAACTCGTTTGAGGATGCAGATGTTAAGTAACTTGCTCAGCACGTGCGCATTTGAACCGTCAGCTGAGTTTTTAACTACTGCACTGCCTACACTCTTAAATAATAACGGTTCTTAAATGGTTCCTTATACTGGGATGTGTGGGTCCTCATAGAACCCTTGTTTGACAAAGAACCATTTCGTTCTGTGAAAGGTTCATTGGAGATAAAATCGGTTCTTCTATTTACGTGTATTCACTTTGCACGTTTTGCCAAAAAGTCTAACAAACTATGCCTCCTAACACCTGGGCTTTAAAAAAGGTTGCAAGTATGTGAACTAAACAGAAGTCTTTAATGAAATAAAGACATGTATACAGCAGGAGTCCTTTTAAAATGATGAACTTGAGAGTGTGTTATAACTCTGTTACCATCTAATCATCCATCCATTTTCTTATCTCCGAGTATCCAGTACAGGATCGCGGGCAGCATAGGGCACAAATCAGGAACAATCCCCGGACGGGGCGCCAGTCAATTACACCATCTATTGATGGTTATTTGTAAAAGATGTTATGGCTCTAAATAAAAGTTATTTCTGGAATATGGATTATTACCATCGAACTTTTTAATCACTTTTTGGTTCTAATTGGCACTTTTACTTTTACCTTCAGTATATTGTGCTTGAATTAATGCTTACGCGAGAATAACTGATTAATTACTTGGTTGTTATAGGGAGTTAGGACCCATTACTTATAAGCGAAGTCTGCTTTTTTATTTCAAAGTAAAAAAAAAAAAGGTTAATTGGTTTTGAAGGAAATAAAAACTTGGTTTAAGTTATTAATTTGAAAAATTAATTTTGCCAGTCCAACATGTGAACTGTAATAATAAATAATTACGTGTATATAGCGCTTTTCTAACTGTACTTTACAATTAATGTCAGCATGGAAGTAGATTGAGAAGGTATTCCTACATTTTGAAGCATGTCGGCTTAAGTGTACAGTATGCGTGTTGTTTGCATAAAGACTTACAGCATTTGATGAATGGCGAGTCTAAACTGGCGCCTTGTGGATTATCGTGGTATGGACTGTGATGCGTATTCCAGTGGGCTTCTTCTCCTTCTTTTACATTCCAGTCTTGATGCTGATGCTGGGGACAGACACCCTTCGACACTAGTGGCAAGAAAGCGAGTTTGGAAAAGTAAGCAATGAATGAACCGCGTGTTGCTAAGGGCTTGGTCAAAGTTTTTTTTTTTTTTTATTAAACATGGAGGTGCACGATGACACCATGCGGTGGCGCTGCTGCCTCACGAATGGGACGACTGGTAACGCCGCATGTACTGTAAGCTTTCGCGTTTTCCGTGTGCATAAGTGGATTTTTTTTTCTCCGACTACTCCACTTTTCCTTCCTCGTCCTCAAAATAGTTATCTGGTATTTCCAAGCTAGCCCAATGTATGAGTGGATGCTGCATAGGACTGTCCTGGATTGCTTCCTGCCTTTTGCCCGGTGCTGCTGGGATTGGCTGAGGCCTCCCGCGACCCTAACTTAAGTTTAGAGGATTTGCGAATGTCATGCCTTGACTATCATGTCTGCTCCGGTATTACAGGTTCGATTTAGATTTACTGTGACCATTAGTGTTACCCGCAGGTATGGGATGGATAGCAATTAATGACAATAAAGACATCGCTTAGCGGAGGCGTATAGCGTTACGTGCTGGAAGTCTAATATATTAAGGACACGAATTTAATTCCACATCTTCTTCTTCAAGTTAGGTGCAGTGCCAGCAGTTAATAATTAAATAAAGACATCACTACTGTTTCGTGCTGGAAGTCTGATGTATTAGGGACACGAATTTAATTCCAGATCTTCTTCTTCTTCTTCTTCTTCTTCTTCTTCTTCAAGTTAGTTGCAGTGCCAGCAGTTAATAATTAAATAAAGACATCACTTACTGTTTCGTGCTGGAAGTCTGATGTATTAGGGACACGAATTCAGTTCCACATGTTTTCCTCTTCTTCTTCCATTTTCTCTTCCTTTTCTTCTTCTTTTAAATTAGGTGCATTGCCAGCAATTAATTACTAAATAAAAACTTCACTTAACGGAGGCTTAGTGTTACGCGTTGGAAGTGTAATTTATTAGGGACACAAATTCAATTCCACATTTCTTCTTCTTCTTCTTAAGGTAGGTGCATTGCCAGCTTTAAACTTGCTGCTACACTTTTAAAAATAACGGTTCTAAAATGACACCTTTCTTGGTTGTGAGGTTCCTCGTTGAGCCACTGATTGGCAAAGAATCGTTTCATTCCGCACACATAAAAAGAAAACGTGCCAGAGTGGTTTTTCAGGTAGCGATGCCATGGTGGAATCATTTTTGATTGCCCAAAGACCCATCCACGTGAAGGTTCCAGAAAGAACCTTTTGTTTATTTAGCTCCGTAACGGGCTCCATACAGTAAATAACCACAAATAGATAGTAATTGATTTGTGAAATAGATAGATAGATAGATAGATAGATAGATAGATAGATAGATAGATAGATAGATAGATACTTTATTAATCCCAATGGGAAATGCCAGTGGGTTTCTGATTTTAAAAGGTCTCTTGGTGCATACGTACAGTTACATAAGATTTTCTCAATCTGATAGTGTCCTGCTGTTAGCCTGCCATAAAGATTAGTTCTATTTATTTATTTATTTATATATTATGAAGTTTTTCAAAGAATAAAGAATTAACTTCAAATGTAAAGAACCCTAGAATGAAATGGATAAATGGATGTTCATCAAGCAATGGTTCTATGAGGAACTGGTCCCTATAATATGCGGACAAAACAGACAACTTTAATGGATAGGCGGGTATACCGCGATAATGACAAATCTGGAAAACCTGCACTCCGTTTTATCGTATGCAGCGAGAAGTCTTTTCAAACCACAAGCACGTGGTGTTTCACAAATCCGTTATCTTTATTTGAACTGCAATCTTCACGCGGATAGTTTACCTATATGGCATCACTTTGAAGAACCAGTTTGGCACCTTAATTTTTAAGTAGGAGTGAAGTGTGTCTGCTTTGTGAGAAACGGGTTTCGTGACTGGCTCGGAGTGCGTAAACATATCGCACATCTGCCATAAAACCACACGCTTTAATGTAACTCGAGGGATCCACACGTCCGTCTATGAATAAACCCTATTTATTGCAGTCCAAATCCCGGCAACTTCATGCTCAAGATATGTAAGAATTAAACCAGGACGGGGCATATTCAGGCAAAACACACAATTATTGGAGCCGAAACGACTTCTGTTAGACAATCACACTCCATTATGAACCCCCCGATCCCCCCACCAGCCAAACCAGAACTGATGGGTGAGAAGAAGATGCAGAGAACGAAGTGCTTTAAAGCGACCCTCTCTATTTTGGAGTGGGACACTGGTGTTGTTTTTGGGCTGACATGAGACCTACACCTCAACCCCCCCCCCCCCCCCCCCCCCCCAAAAAAAAAAAAACACACACACACACACCCATATGCCCCGGAGCACCGAATCTAAACACCTGCACAATGCACTTAGCCTACCATAGCCTCCCGAAGTTTGCAAGATCTTGTTTGTCCCGTTTCTGCGTTTTGACAGTGCTGCGTGAAAAACTCCAAGGGGGACAAACTCTTCGACCCTGCTTAAACTCCAACGGGGACCACCCAGCTTTTCTATCCCTTTTATCGCTGAAGGGCTTGAAGCTATAGCGACGCCCCTGGCGTGGGCGCGTGTGTTGCTGTCACTGCCCGATGAAGTAGAACCCCGCAGGTTCAGGGGAGCCAAAGCAGGTAAAGGAAATGGATGGACTGATAGGTTTAAAAAAGTATCCATGTTGAAAATGAAACGACACGAAACTATGGAAAAGCACCGCATTTGAAATGTTGTACGTATTATACGTAATTGTGGTTGTGCACTTCCGTGAGCGCGGTGCTAAGCTAATGCAAAAAATGAATGAATGTTTATTTCCGTTATCAGTTATAAATAACACGCAGGGCTGCTCATTTGAATATGTGCGCTTACGTGAGATGTTCGCGTGTCAATATATTGGATTTACAACATATTCGGTTCAGTACTTTTCAGTCTTAAATTGTTTGACGCCTAATACAGCCCATAGCGATCCTGGTTATTCATTTGTGTATCAGTCCAAACTATTTTTTTTTATAATATTCGTTAAATATAATCGCACGCACTTTAGGGCGGCTATACTTAATATAAAAAGACCGTAAGCAGGAAATCGGGCGTCTTTTGACAGCCTCACAATTAAATTCGTCTTTTGTTTAGTCCGCGTCTTAAAGGGTGTGGTGTTTTCAAAAGGGATTTAGTTGCTAAGTAATATTTTCAAAGCAATTAGAGCGATGGGCAAGGAGCCAATGCAGCTACCAAGTGCGGCTGAAATGACTTCCAGATACGCAACCGATTACGCTACGTGAAGGTAAAAAAAAATAATAATACAAAACAACCGCTTCACAATTGACACAAAAGACTTACAGGTGTTAGAAAGAACAAAAGTCGAACAGAGCAGCAATGCACGTGGATGTCTTTCAGGTCTTCTTTCATTATCATCTGCACCGGAATTCTTAGTACACCCCTCCATTCTGAAGCGAGTAGCCCCTTATTCGAACCCACTTCATCCGGCTGTCTACTTATTTGGTCCATTTTACTTACAGGGTGGTCCAGATCTGATTATGCAACTGTTCGACTGACAACCGTCTCCCCGCCATTTTGGAATGCAGGCCAGGTGCTGCCATCTATCGGCAACAAAGCGAATTTTAAGTGATATCTCTATGTGCAGGGCAGGTGCAGTGAATTCTCCATGTAATAAACTTAAGTTATAGTATAATGAAAATTGCATAATTAGATCTGGACCACCCTATATTTAGGCATGATGCTAATCATGGGTTCATCGTGTCATGTCATGTCATTTCCTGATCATCTTAATCCAGATCAGGGTCTTGGGGTTTGGGGTCTATTCTGGAATTTAAACCGGCTAGCATTGGGCACAAGGCAGGAACAAACCCTGGAGACGGCAGCAGTCGATCGCAGGGCATACACACTCGCGCGTGCGCACGAACACAGACGGATTCTAGCGCGCATGCTAGAGAGCGCGCACACACGTAAACCATCCATTTTAGCATCACCAATTCACCTTCTCTGCATGTCTTTGGATAGTGGGAAATCCACATCATAATATCATAAAAATAAGGTAAGCAGACACTAAACCAATATACTGTGTTCTAAACATATACATAAATAATTGTAAAGCATGAGAAAGCTATTCATTTCTGTTGGAATATGTGATATTTGCACCCTATCTGGTGTACATTTTGTTCTTTCTTGCGGATAAATTATTTAGATGTTATAAATGTTATATATTCACTAATAGATAGATAGATAGATAGATAGATAGATAGATAGATAGATAGATAGATAGATAGATAGATAGATACTTTATTAATCCCAAGGGGAAATTCACATACTCCAGCAGCACCTTACTGATACAAAAAAAAAAAACAAAAAAAAACAACAACAATAATAAATTAAAGATTGATAATAATGCAGGTTAAAAACAGACAATAACTTTGTATAATGTTAACGTTTAGCCCCCCCCCCCCCCCCCCAAGGGGGTGGAATTGAAGAGTCGCATAGTTTGGGGGAGGATTCAATTCCACCCGGGGGGGTGGGGGGGGGGCTAAACGTTAACATTTAACATTATACAAAGTTATTGTCTGTTTTTAACCTGCATTATTATCAATCTTTAATTTAATATTGTTGTTGTTGTTTTTTTTTGTTTTTTTTGTATCAGTAAGGTGCTGCTGGAGTAAGTGAATTTCCCCTTGGGATTAATAAAGTATCTATCTATCTATCTATCTATCTATCTATCTATCTATCTATCTATCTATCTATCTATCTATCTATCTATTAGTGAATATATAACTTTTATAACATCTAAATAATTTATCCGCAAGAAAGAACAAAATGTACACCAGATAGGGTGCAAATATCACATATTCCAACAGAAAAAACAATGCTAAGTTAATCATAAAACATATATAAATATTCCATATAGTATTACAAAAATATAACAGATCAAATATAAAGGAAATGAAACGCCCAATATAACAAATAATTTTCATAATAATATTAACAAGAACCAAGAAACGAAAAATACAGAGTAAATTCCCAATGAAAATTATCAATAAACAATCAAAAAAATCAACACATTATAGAAATAGTGCGGGCCACTGACAGCACTAATCAGTTCACAAAAGTAGAGAATAGATCATAAAATGTGCAACAACATAACATCAGGAAAAAAGAAATAACGACCTCCTGAGCATTCCAAGATGTGCGTCGATTATGCCGACGTGTTTCGAGGATTTGCCTCTCCTTCAGGGCACAGCAACCGAGTATAAAACTAATCATAACGAGATCAGGCACTCACAACAGTAGTGCCATCATAACTTACTTCCCCAGAACAAAAACTAATTGTTATGTGAAAAATACGTACTGAGTACTTGGCTGCCATTTGCTTTCAAATTGCCGTTGGGTTCCGTGATGCACATGTTGGGATGAGCCTTTTACATGTACTTTAGTTCAACAATTTCTCAGTGCGTATTTTTCACATCTTTTAAGCGCATGTGCAAGCGCAGCCCGTCTGACTTATGATTCTTGCTGACTTCACTTTCACGAACAAGACCTCTGACACCGACAGTGACGTGCGGTGAGGTTCATGGCTGGTGACTCCTTCAGAGTGAGATTTAGAAATATATATGAACCCCAAAGAGTAGCTTATTCACTAATCAATTGGCAGCATGCTCAGTGACTACTGGTTATGTTCCATATCTCATCAGCATTTCTTTACAAGGTTCATATTTGGCTAAGAAAGAACGCTACATTTACCGACAAGAGAGAGCATTTGCTCCACACCCTCCGTGTGTTCTAAACTTGCCGTTGCAATTCCACAGTTCAAACTCCATCCATCCATCCATTTTCCAACCCGCTGAATCCAAACACAGGGTCACGGGGGTCTGCTGAAGCCAATCCCAGCCAACACAGGGCACAAGGCAGGAACCAATCCCGGGCAGGGTGCCAACCCACCGCAGGGCATACACAAACACACCCACACACCAAGCACACACTAGGGCCAATTTAGAATCACCAATCCACCTAACCTGCATGTTTTTGGACTGTGGGAGGAAACCGGAGCGCCCGGAGGAAACCCACGCAGACACGGGGAGAACATGCAAACTCCACGCAGGGAGGACCCGGGAAGCGAACCCGGGTTCAGACTCATTCAATACAAATGAAAGTATAAAGAGGTGTACAAAAAAAAAAAAACGGGTTTCAATTTTGACCTTAATTGAAATATTTAGTTGTTTTTAAAAGCTTTTAATTCTGATGCTTTAATCAATTTTAATACAGCTGTTCAACAAAAGGAACAAGAAAAACAAAAGAATATTTTATTTAAGGTCAAAATTACAATTTTTAAATATTGGATTATTTTTTTCTTAGTCTGATCCCATTTTTTATAAAATTGAAAGCCGTTTATGGTCTTACCTTTATTTGTAAATGAAGTCCATGCGTCTACTCTTCTCCACGAAAATCTCCGTCTCTTTCTTGTAAAAGTCCTCCTTATTTTCCTTTAGTTTTGTCTTAATCTTCCATTTTGGCAGTCAGTCGTAACAAAAAATAAAAATAAACGGACCGCTGCAGTGCATTTGACTTTCTGATATGGCTAACTTATTTGCGCCCAGAGCCTCTGCGTAGAATAGCAGCAACGGGCAGCACGGTACTGTCTGCCTCACTCACCTTGTGTCTTTTCACTGCGGTTTTATGTCCGATCAGACTGAGTATGTCACACACATTCATTAAAGATATTAGAAAGTCAGGGTGTATAATAAACGTGTCTGCACACATTATATTGGCGACATACAGAGAGACAACAACAGGAACGCGCCAATCGGCATCAGCCCCATGTGTGAAGGAGAGCTCAGTCCGAGTTGAGGTGAGGCTCGTTGTTGCCGCACCTCGCGTTTCTCCCCTGTGTTTGAACAGGAAATGCGCAAATTCAGCGACTTTGACTATAAAAATGATCACAATTATTGGAATGAAACAGAAAAAAAAATTACAGCACAGACCAGGGGACACATTTATTTTATGTTATCATTATTATTTTTTTAAATTTTTGACCTCCCCTGACCGCACTTCCCTTTTCACCAATTATTCTGTTATTCATTCTACAAGTACAGTACAGTAACAAGACATTTATATTAGAATGGGTTGTTTGTTTTATATACTTTGCTATCGGAATTGTTTTAAACAGGAATATTTAAACAACATTAAACTAAAATGTTTATGTCCATTTTTGCATTCAATAAGTTAGTTGCACAAAACTTAAGCGAATAAAAATGTTACGCTAATGTCTAACAATTGTTTGTTTCCAGCTTTATTTTGGTCCCCCCATTTTTAACAACATACTGAATGCACATTATTCATTCATTGATTCTTTCAAGTTTGAATCATCAGTCATGAACGAGTCACTCAGTCACACAAACAAATAATTATGCAAGAACTAGCTGTATGATTATCATTCATTTGATTAGCAAACAGAATCATTACCTGAGAATTAGTTGAATCATTGCCCAAGATCAAGTCAGATGGATCTCCTTCATTTGGTTTGCGAACTGAATCATTACCAGAGAACGAGTCAGATGATTCTCCATCATTTGATTCATGAAATGATTCATTACTAGAGAACTAGTTGCAAGATTCTCCTTCATTTGATTCATGAACTGAATCATTACCCGAGAACGAATCAGATGATTCTCTTTCATTTGTTTTGTGAACTGAATCATTATCTGGGAGCGAATCAGATGATTCTCCTTCATTTCATTCAAGAACTGAATCATTATCCGAGAATTAGTTACAAGATTCTCATTCAATTCATGAACTGAAGCATTACCCAATAGCGAGTCAGACAACTCTCCTTCATTTGTTTTGTGAACTGAATCATTACCTAAGAATTAGTCACAAGTTTCTCATTTATTTGATTCGTGAACTGAATCATTACCCAAGAATTAGTTGCATGATTCTTGATCATTTGATTCAGAAACGGAATCATTACCCAAGAATGAGTCCAGCGCTCTTTCTTCATTTAATTTGTGAACTGAATTACTACCTGGGAATGAGTCAGATGATTCTCCTTCATTTCATTCACAAACTGAATCATTATCTGAGAATTAGTCACAAGATTCTTATTCAATTCATGAACTGAAGCATTACCCAAGTATTTGTTTGCACGATTCTTTTTCATTTGAGTCACAAACAGAATCATTACCCGAGAATGAGTCTGACACTGCGTCTTCATTTGATTTGTGAACTGACTCATAACTGGAGAACAAGTCACATGATTCTCATTCATTAGCAGATAAAAAGAGCAGAGCTTAACATGACTTAACTGGGCAACGTGGCGGGCTGCTTCTACCTACTGTAATACACAAAGGGGTATTGTGTGCTTTTACAGGGGGATGTTGGGTGAGACTTCATCAAGAGCAGACATCTGGCGCAACACAAAGGAGAATCAAGGGGCTGTTGTTCAAATCCTGCTTTGTCAGCTTTTCTTCATAATTGAAGCACTACAAACTGTCCAACCTTGAACTAAGTGGATGAGTCAGTAATGGCAGCATGACACTACTACTGCTTTAGCTACCCAAAATTTTGACCCTGGGGGTCCCAGTGAGTTTTTTTTTCCCTTTTTGTACACCAGTGTCATCTGCTGGTTCAGAGTTAGTGAAACATCTGAACAGACTGAAGCCAGACTAGCAGACCAAATCAGCAGAGCTTAACATGACTTAACCACATGCTGCTTCTACCGACTGTAATATACAAAGGGGTATTGTGTGCTTTTACTGGGGGCTGTTGGGTGAGGTTTGATCGAGAGCAGATGTCCAGTGTAACACAAAGGAAAATCAAAAGGTTGTTGTTGAACTCCTGCTTTGTCGGCCTTTCTTCATAATTGAAGCACTACAAACTGTCCAACCTTAAACTAAGTGGACAAGGCAGACATGGCAGCATGACACTACTACTACTTTAGCTACCCAAAATGTTGTCCCTGGGGGTCCCAGTGAGGTTTTGTTTTTTATTCCTTTCTGCTACAGCTTGCACAGCACTGCCACCTGCTGGCTCAGAGGTAGTGAAACATCTGAACAGACTGAAGCCAGACTAGCCGACAAAATGAGCAGAGCTTAACAAGACTTACTCGGACAACACCGTGTGTTGCTTCTGTGTACTCTAATATGAAATGGAGTATCATGTACTTTTGCAGGGGGAATTGGGTGAGGTTTGATTGAGAGCAGACGTGCAGCACAACACAAAGGAGAATCAAAGGGCTGTTGTTCAACTCCTGCTTTGTCGGCTATTATCCGTAATTGAAGCACTATGAACTGTCCAACCTTGAACTAAGTGGACGAGTCAGACATGGCAGCATGACACTACTACTACTTTAGCTATCCAAAATTCTGACCCTGGGGGTCCCAGTGAGTTTTTTTAGTTAGTTAGTTTGTTTTTTCCCTTTTTGCACACCAGTGCCACCTGCTGGTTCAGAGGTAGTGAAACTCCTGTACACACTGAAGCTAGACTAGCAGACCAAATCAGCAGAGCTTAACATGACTTAGCCGGGCAACACAGCGTGTAGCTTCTACCGACTGTAATACACAAAGGGGCATTGTGTGCTTTAACTGGGGGATGTTGGATGAGGTTTGATCGAGAGCAGACATCGAGTGCAACACAAAGAGCTCTTGTTCAACTCCTGCTTTGTCGGCTATTCTCCATAATTGAAGCACTATGAACTGTCCAACCTTGAACTAAGTGGACCAGTCAGACATGGCAGCATGACACTACTACTGCTTTAGCTATCCAAAATTCTGACCCTGGGGGTCCCAGTGAGTTTTTTTGTTTTTCCTTTGTGTGTACACCACTGCCACCTGCTGGCTCACAGTTAGTGAAACATCTGAACAGACTGAAGCGAGACTAGCATACAAAATAAGCAGAGCTTAACGTGACTTAACCACATGCTGCTTCTACCGACTGTAATACACAAAGGGGCATTGTGTGCTTTAACTGGGGGCTGTTGGGTGAGGTTTGATCGGGAGCAGACATCTTGTGCAACACAAAGAGCTCTTGTTCAACTCCTGCTTTGTCAGCTATTCTCCATAATTGAAGCACTATGAACTGTCCAACCTTAAACTAAGTTGACAAGTCAGTCATGATAGCATTAAACTCCTACTACTTTAGCAACCCAAAGTTTTGACCCTGGGGGTCCCAGTGAGTTTTTTTCCCCTTTTTTGCACACCAGTGCCACCTGCTGGTTCAGAGGTTAGTGAAACATCTGTACAGACTGAAGCGAGACTAGAAGACTAAATGAGGAGAGCTTAGCATGACTTAACCAGGCAACATGGTGTGCAGCTTCTACCGACTGTAATACACAAAGGGGCATTGTGTGCTTTTACAGGCGGCTGTTGGATGAGGTTTGATCGAGAGCAGACATCGAGTGCAACACAAAGAGCTCTTGTTCAACTCCTGCTTTGTCAGCTATTCTCCATAATTGAAGCACTATGAATTGTCCAACCTTGAACTAAGTGGACCAGTCAGACATGGCAGCATGACACTACTACTGCTTTAGCTATCCAAAATTCTGACCCTGGGGGTCCCAGTGAGTTTTTTTTTCCCCTTTTTTGCACATCAGTGCCACCTGCTGGCTAAGAGGTAGTGAATCGTCTGTACAGACTGAAGCGAGACTAGAAGACTAAATGAGGAGAGCTTAGCATGACTTAACCAGGCAACATGGTGTGCAGCTTCTACCGACTGTAATACACAAAGGGGCATTGTGTGCTTTTAAAGGGGGCTGTTGGATGAGGTTTGATCGACAGTGGAAGTGCAGCACAACACAAAGGGCTGCTGTTCAACTCCTGCTTTGTCAGTTATTTTCCATAATTGAAGCACAATGAACTGTCCAACCTTGAACTAAGTGGATGAGTAAGACATGGCAGCATTAAACTCCTACTTACTTTAGATACCCAAAATTTTGTTCCTGGGGTTCCCAGTGAGTTTTTTTCCACTCTTTTTGCACACCAGTGCCACCTGCTGGTTCAGAGGTAGTGAAACTTCTGTACACACTGAAGCCAGACTAGCAGACCAAATCAGCAGAGCTTAACATGACTTAACCGGGCAACACGGCGTGCAGCTTCTACCGACTGTAATACACAAAGGGGCATTGTGTGCTTTTACTGGGGGATCTTGGATGAGGTTTGATCGAGAGCAGACATCTAGTGCAACACAAAGAGCTCTTGTTCAACTTCTGCTTTGTCGGCTGTTCTCCGTAATTGAAGCACTATGAACTGTCCAACCTTGAACTAAGTGGACCAGTCAGACATGGCAGCATGACACTACTACTGCTTTAGCTATCCAAAATTCTGACCCTGGGGGTCCCAGTGAGTTTTTTTTTTCCTTTTTGCACACCAGTGTCACCTGCTCGCTCAGAGGTTAGTGAAACATCTGTACAGACTGAAGCGAAACTAGCAGACCAAATGAGCAGAGCTTAAGTTGACTTAACCACATGCAGCTTCTACCAACAGTAATACACTAAGGGGTATCGTACGCTTTTACTGGGGTCTGTTGGGTGAGGTTTGTTCGAGAGTTGGAAGTGCAGCGCAACGCAAAGGAGAACCCAAGGGTGGTTGTTCAACTCCTGCTTTGTCAGCTCTTCTTTCATAATTTAAGCATGATGAACTGTCCAACCTTGAACTAAGAGGACCTGACAGCATTCAGGGTTGCAACTTGGCAAGGAGTTTCCTCAATTCTGGAATCCAATCAGCCCCAAAAAGAGCAAATCCTCGAGTCACGAGAGCAGAGACATCCATAGACAGGCAATGTGGATGACAGATGGGACAGGCAGCAGTAACAACAGGCTCACCATTTAGAACACACAGAAACCTTTACTTTATTTCCTTAAAGTCGTTCTACAACGCTGGTCAGCATATAGAGAGGTCCGTGGCTGCCATGGTGTTTGGGCTGTGTGTCCGATAAGCGAAATGGAGTGCAGTTTATAGTAGCAAGATGGCTCCTCTTTTACACTGAGTAATAAAGAGAAGAAATTAAAAGTAGAAATTAATTTTTTCAGAGCCCCAAAGAGACAAGGCTCCAAACTCTCAGCCATTCCCTTCTGTTAGCCCCGTGTTTTGACAAAATGGGTCTGAGGCTGAACACGAACTTCACGAAAATGGCAGAAGGTCGCCATTAAATTCGAGGAGGATTGATCAGCTGTTTTCTTTCTTTCTTTCTTTCTTTCTTTCTTTCTTTCTTTCTTTCTTTCTTTCTTTCTTTCTTTCTTTCTTTCTTCACAGGCGTCACCGGTGCCCCCATCAACCCACTGGACTTTACGAGAAGAACAACCAGCCGTGCACCATAAGTGAATACACAGAGAAGTACCCCGAGTACAAGGGGACTCTCCCTCCAAGGACCCTGAAACCCAAGCAGGAGTACCAGGCCAACAAAGGAAGAATGGACGGAGTGACCACATTTAAGTATACAGCCTAAAAATAAATATGTCCTAAGTGTTGACTTGCTTTCTAATAATCTTTCGGCTTATTCCTTATGTAAATGTACAAGGGGGGAAAAATGAATAAATAAAAAAACAAAGTCAGACACCCAATATTTGAGTTATATAGTTTAACACTAACGGTGTGTATAAAGAGATTTCCCAGTGTATGGGAACTTCCCAGTGTACTTCACAGTGTGTTCCAGAAAATGTCCCCACACTGAAAGATCCCCACCACACCCCAACCCATTAATGCTGTTACTGTTTTTCCAGATCTGATTATATTCCTTATGAAGTCACACGTAGACCTATCCAGTTGCAAGACGAGTACAGGCCCGGCTCGGGTAACATAGACCTCGACACGACCTACAAGATGGACTTCAATCCACACAAGGTGCAGCCGTTTATAGCCACCAGGCCCAAAGAGAGAAGACACGTGGCTGATGGCAAACTGGAAGGACTACCGACGTACAAAGGTACCGTCATTCATGGATTCTCGGCTCTTATGTGAGTGGTCTTTGGCTGTAGCTGAAGATTTGGAGACCTTTTAATTTCAAACTTTCTATTGAAATAAATAGGCGTAGAATTAACTAAAGTGGGACGGCACAGTGGTGCAGTGGTAGCGCTACTGACTCACAGTAAGGAGAGCAGGGTTCACGTCCGGGGTCCCCCCTGCATGTTCTCCCCATGTCTGTGGGGGTCTCCTCCAGGTGCTCTAGTTTCCTGCCACAGTCCAAAGACATGCAGGTTTGGTGGATTGGTGACGCTACATTGACCAATGATATGTGTGTGTGTTTTGCCCTGCCCAGTAATAGACTGGTACCCTGGCCAGGGTTTGTTCCTGCCTGCCTCCAGCATTCCCCCCAGAACCCTGTTCAGGACTAAGTGGGTTAGAAAATGACTGCGTGACATAACCAAAGTGGGCAGCACGGTGGCACAGTGGGTAGCACTGCTGCCTCGCAGTTAGGAGACCTGGGTTCGCTTCCCGGGTCCTCCCTGCGTGGAGTTTGCATGTTCTCCCCATGTCTGCGTGGGTTTCCTCTGGGTACTCCGGTTTCCTCCCACAGTCCAAAGACATGCGGGTTAGGTGCATTGGCAATTCTAAATTGTCCTTGGTGTGTGTGTGCCCTGCGGTGGGCTGGCGCCCCGCCTTGGGTTTGTTTTCTGCCTTGCACCTTGTGTTGGCTGGAATTGGCTCCAGCAGACCCCCGTGACCCTGTAGTTAGGATATAGCAGGTTGGATAATGGATGGATGGACATAACCAAAGTAAGCCAAGAATGAATTTATCCTTGGCATTTAGAAATTTCAGTATTTATTTTTTGATTCTGTGTTAATTCGACTTTGCCATTAATGGAATACTCCACTCAAAAGTGATATTTCTTTTATGTTGCTTGTAGAGGCAGGCAAGAAATAAACATTCTCACGTTTTCATACAGAAAGGAGAGAAAAGAAAGTTTATGATATAATGGAAGTCAATAGTGACCAAATGTGAAAAATGTCCATGGAAAAGAGAGAAACAAAATCTCATATGTCTTGAAATCCATATGTCTGTTATCCAGTCGTATACTCAAAACGTGCAAAACATGTGTAGTTGTGCTAAAAATTGTTAAACAGTAATAATACACACACATTGTAAACATGAAGCTAAAGCCTCACGGGAGTCACTTCTTGAACTGAAGACAGGACTCTTGACCAGTGAAATGGGGGGAGAGGAGGCGGGTCTTCAGTTTGAAAAGTCAATCCTTTGAAGCTTTAGTTGCTAAAGGAAAATGTAAAGGACATCAGAAGATGTTGTTATGCTTCTAAACAGAAACGTAATCCACAAGTGTCTGCCTGAACATTCTGTTGCTACTGCTGTTATGAATCCAATACCAAATGCCCAATAACAGAGTCATATGCTTTGCATTTGTCGGTCCAACAGGTGGCACATTACAAATATTAACATGGCTTTTATGACATCCATACCAAATTGCATATAATAGATATATCTGCAATGCATTTGTCATTCTGACAGATGGTACATCACAAACATTAACACTGCTTTTGCGTATCTCATACCAAATGACATATAACTGAGACATATGCATTGCATTTATCATTCCAACAGATGGTACATCACAAACATTAACACTGCTTTTTATCATTCCAACAGATGGTACATCACAAACATTAACACTGCTTTTGCGTATCTCATACCAAATGGCATATAACTGAGACATATGCATTGCATTTATCATTCCAACAGATGGTGCATTACAAACATTAATACTGCTTTTGTGTATCTCATACCAAATGGAATATAACAGAGACATCTGCATTGCATTTGTTATTCCAACAGATGGTGCATCAGAAACATTAAGACTGCTTTTGTGTATCTCATACCAAATGGGATATAACAAAGACATCTGCATTGCATTTGTCATTCCAACAGATGGTGCATCAGAAACATTAACACTGCTTTGTGAATGCAATACCAAATGACAAATAACAGAGGCATATGCGTTGCATGTGGAATTTCCAACAGGTGGCGCTATCACAAACATTAACACCGCTTTTGCGTATCTCATACCAAATGGCATATAACAAAGACATCTGCATTGCATTTGTCATTCCAACAGATGGTGTATCAGAAACATTAACACTGCTTTGTGAATGCAATACCAAATGTCAAATAATAGAGGCAAATGCGTTGCATTTGTC
Organism: Erpetoichthys calabaricus; assembly: GCF_900747795.2. Lineage (NCBI taxonomy): Eukaryota > Metazoa > Chordata > Cladistia > Polypteriformes > Polypteridae > Erpetoichthys > Erpetoichthys calabaricus. The sequence continues at coordinate 89,263,173 of NC_041410.2, read as the reverse complement.
ATTCCAACAGATGGCGCATCACAAACATTAACACTGCTTTTGCGTATCTCATACCAAATGAAATATAACAATGACATCTGCATTGCATTTGTCATTCCAACAATCGGCACATCACAAACATTAACACTGCTTTTGTGTATCTCATGCCAAAAAATCAAGGAAAAATGTAACTTTGTCCTAAACATTTTGGTGGGCACTGTATGTGTGCTCCAAGTGCAGCACAATTGGGAAAGGAAAATATTATACTTTTTTTTTTCCTCCGTTACAATATAATTCAGTTTTCTCCTGCAATAGTTAAATGCTCACAGTTTCACGTAGGGCATGTCAAAGTGAAAATCAGCATATTTGTCACGGTTGAATTGTTGTACCAGGTTGTTCACCTTTTCATTCCTTGTTCTTTTCGATTTCCTCTTTTTAAAGATGATTACAGGCCATGGGAGGTCTCTAAACGAGATTTGGTCAAGCCAGATCACGCCTATCAGCCATCCTCATCGAAATTTGGCAACTCCACTACATTCCAAGATGACTTTGCCCCCAAGGGTCTCGTTCCCAGAGAAACCTTCAAGCCGCAGAACATCGCCAGGGTCGCTGACGCTCCCTTTGACGGCGTCACTAGCCACCGACTTTCTTATATTCCTCATCAATTAGAACCCAAGTTTATCATACCCAAAGAAGAGTACAAACCAAATGATAACCCTTTTGAAGATCTGACCATTCATCGTCGGGATTTCAGAGGTCTTCCCGGGGAGCTGTCGAAAAGTTTCAAGCCAGAATATACTAAAGTGACCTCTGACACCCGGTTCAGTGGAAGCACCGAGTTTCGCGATCGATTTCAGCAATGGCCAGTCTCTTTACCTCAGGTGCGCAAGATGGCGGAGTACGTGGTCCCACCAGGTCATATGGACATGAATACCACCTCCCACCTCGATTTTACCGAGCATAAGGTGCAACCCTTTGCAGCAATTCGACCCCTGACCCGGGAGAGGCGGAGCAGCGCCCCCCTTCCAGGGAAACACTACGATGAAAGAAGACTTCAAAGCCTGGGAAGCGCGCAGGAGAGAGGTGCTCAAAAATCAGGAGGAAATTCAAAAGCCAGTGGGAAAGTTTGACGACATGACAACCTTCAAAGCCCATTACATCCCTCATGAGATCAATGTGTCAAAAACGTTCAAGCCTCAAAACCTGGTCCTGAAGAGCTCCGCCCCATTTTACGACGGCACCCTCTACCGCACCGAGTTTACCCCCAAGAAAGTTGACGTGTGCCCGGCGAGTTTTCAAAGCCCACCTGGTTACATGTTCCACGAATCGGACAATCGTGGACACAAATACTTCCACAAGCTCTCGTCGCCTACTGGGAGCAAGTTGACAAACGGCGCTCTGGTTAGCGAGGTGGCGGTCATGTGATCAACGTCATTTACTCTTAATTAGCCAACGAATGGAACAATCAATTAGTTATGCTTAGTTACCTTGCTAGAACGTTCTCTCCCAGTACGCTGTAGCCCAGTTTAATGTTCAAGCACTTATTGAGATGATAGTTAACTACCTGATTCTTCATGCAAAAGCTCAAATGATAGTCTTACTATTTAAAACTTTCAACTGTTTCTCGCTAGTGTTTCATTGCACACTGTCGTTTATTTATGAATGGTAAAACAGAAAAGAGACTTTGATTTCAGCATCTGACGAAAAATTGCAATTTATTCTCAGTGATCGAAAAATTACTTGTACTAAATGAATAAAGTACTGTATGTATATATCAAATAAAAAATGATTACACTTTGATGACTTCTTTTGGTATATTTTTATAAGCATTTATGAAGAATTTTGTACAGAGCTAGAGGGGTTTTATTGCTAAACCAGTTAACATCGTTTATTTTTCTAATCTCGTTTTAACAGTCAGACTCTACGTCAGGGAACAAAGAGAAAGGCTGCGCCGTGATTTGCCAAAATCGACTGAGGGGCCTTGTCCGACTTTATCGTGGTGCGATCGGTGTCTGGCGGCGTGCCGACTTTCGTAAGGTCATTGATTAGTTTGTGCGACATGAAGGGAATCGACCACAAGAGGTCTCCACTGATCCCCAAACCCAAGACACAGTGATATTCGACATGTTGTTGTGATAAAATAAAGGATATCTATGAATGGAGTGAGGCGGCTCCTCTTATTCAGGTCCCCGGGTGGGCTCATCAGTATTACCTAGAATCACTCCCAGGTGTGTTGGATGTCCTCTATAGGGCTCTGCAGCTCCTCCTGGTGGACCCCACAGAACCCAACATGGCTGCCCTGCATCATCTCGCTTTAAAAGTCAGACTCTACTTCAGGGGGGGGGGGCACCCGTGCAACAAAGAGAAAGGCTGCGCCGTGATTCGCCAAAATCGACCGAGAGGCCTTGTCCGCGTCGTGCCGACTTTCGTAAGGTCATTGATTAGTTTGTGCGACATGAAGGGAATCGACCACAAGAGGTCCCCACTGATCCCCGAACCCAAGACACAGTGATATCCGACATGTTGTTGTGATAAAATAAAGGATATCTATGAATGGAGTGAGGCGGCTCCTCTTATTCAGGTCCCCGGGTGGGCTCATCAGTATTACCTAGAATCACTCCCAGGTGTGCTGGACGTCCTCTATAGGGCTCTGCAGCTCCCCCTGGCGGACCCCATGGAACCCAACAGGGCTGCACCAAAGTCCAGCTCCCAGCATGCCCTGCGTCATCTCGTTTTAAAAGTCAGACTCTACGTCAGGGGTGGCACCCGTGCAACAAAGAGAAAGGCTGTGCCGTGATTCGCCAAAATCGACCGAGGGGCCTTGTCCGTGTCATGCCGACATTCATAAGGTCATTGATTAGTTTGTGCGACATGAAGGGAATCGACCACAAGAGGTCTCCACTGATCCCCAAACCCAAGACACAGTGATATCCGACATGTTGTTGTGATAAAATAAAGGATATCTGTGAATGGAGTGAGGCGGCTCCTCTTATTCAGGTCCCTGGGGGGCTCATCAGTATTACCTGGAATCACTCCCAGGTGTGTTGGATGTCCTCTATAGGGCTCTGCAGCTCCTCCTGGTGGACCCCACAGAACCCAACATGGCTGCCCTGCATCATCTCGTTTTAAAAGTCAGACTCTACTTCGGGGGGGGGGGCACCCGTGCAACAAAGAGAAAGGCTGCGCCGTGATTCGCCAAAATCGACCGAGAGGCTTTGTCCGCGTCGTGCCGACTTTCGTAAGGTCATTGATTAGTTTGTGCGACATGAAGGGAATCGACCACAAGAGGTCCCCACTGATCCCCAAACCCAAGACACAGTGATATCCGACATGTTGTTGTGATAAAATAAAGGAGATTTATTCCCACCAAGCACTCCTTCACAATCACCTCTCCAAAGATAAGCCACAATGACACAAAAACAAACAGACTATTCCTCCTCTCCACCTCCGCTGCCTCCCGACTCTGACTCCCTGGTGTGAGACAGTGGGCTTCTTTTAAGCCGGACCCAGGAATGCTTCCGGTGCCACACCATGTCTTGAGGGAGCCACTTCTGAGCCATAAAGAATGTAGGGAGGTCCTCCTCTAACAGCGTCCTCTATCAGTATACTGTATAGGGACCCCGACAGGGCTGCATTTCTGGACTCCATCTCCCAAGCACCCATGCAGGTGTCCCAAATGAGTTGCCATACAAGGACCACTGCCTCCTGGTTGATGGGGGATGACACAGCCCCTGACTCTCATCTTCTGCTGGTTATTCTGTTATATTATACCAGCTGGGCACAAAGTTATTTCTCTGTCCCGCCGGCCAATTTTGCTTGTTGTTCCGCACTGGCATCTCACCCGGGTAATAAATCGTCCTCCTTCCAGACTGGGATGATTGCTCTCCTCCTACAGCGTGCAATCATCACATGTGAACGAGCCGTAGAAATGCTAATTCTCACGGGTTCTTTGTTGTGGGTGGGCCATTCATAAAGGCTGTGAAGCCCGGGCAGGTACAGCCACCCTAACCCCTGACACAGACAGGCAGAACACAGGTTCAACACACAACACCCCGATTATTTACGGTTATGTGCACAGTAAACCAACACAACTCCGTCCCTTCTCTGCCACCAACCAGTCCATCTGCCTCCACTCCTCCTCACACTTTGTCTTCTTCCTCCTGACTCTGGCCATTGAATGGAGGGAGGTGGCTCCTCTTATTCAGGTCTCCGGGGGGCTCATCAGTATTTCCTGGAATCACATCCCAGGTGTGCTGGAGGTCCTTTATAGGGCTCTACAGCTCCTCCTAGTGGCTCCCATGGAACCCAACATGGCTGCCCTGTGTCATCTCGTTTTAAAAGTCAGACTCTACGTCAGGGGGGGCACCCGTGCAACAAAGAGAAAGGCTGCATCGTGATTCACCAAAATCGACCGAGAGGCCTTGTCCACGTTGTGCCGACATTCGTAAGGTCATTGATTAGTTTGTGCGACATGAAGGGAATCGACCACAAGAGGTCCCCACTGATCCCCAACCCCAAGACGCAGTGATATCCGACACATTGTTGTGACTGACTGTTGGCTTCTTTTAGGTGGCAGCCCCCCTGGGTTGCAGCAGCAGTACCTTGGTCTCCCACAGGGCTGCTTGGGAATTGGAGTTTGGAATGGCCCTGCTGGGTTTCATGGGTGCCGCCAGGGGGCACTGCAGGAGTGATTTGGCCCTTTGTTGCAGCACCTCCGCCACACCCAGAAGTGCTGCCGGAAGAAGAACATCAAGCACCTGGGGCGCTTTCAGGTACCATATATAAGGAGTCAACAGTCATTACTTGGAGATCCAGAGTCGGGTGGAAGGGAGTGGAGCCGGACCGAGAGAAAGGAGAAAGAAAGAAGAGAACTGTGCTGCATGTTACTATGCCTGAGACTGTGCTGTGAATGCGGGAAATGGGGGAAAGCGTTTCCCACGTGGAAAAGAAGAAAAATAGCAAAAAATGTGTGCTGAACTTGTGTCCCTGCCTGTCTGTGTTGGGGTGGCTGGTGCGCCCCCTGGTATTCCACACCAATTTCAAATTAAGTCTACAGCATAATCTGTAGAGAAGATTAAGGGGTCCAGAGGAATGGGAGATAGCGGGTTGATGATAAAGAGGAACTTGAGGTTTAATGGTGATCAGGATTGAGAGGTTAGCCTGCAGGGAGAGCTTCTGGATCAGTGGTAGCCCAAGATGGAGGAAATAGAAACTGAGAGAACCCATGGAGTGCAGTGTGCTAGTAGAATTGGAAGAAGGTATCAGGAGTGTTGTGTGGGAAAAGAATTAAGATGAAGGTTCAAGGTCAGGTTCTGAAAACCAGCAATGATGTCTGGAGCAGAGACGTGGCCAGTAAAGGAGGCCATGGAGGAGGCAGAAGTGAAATGTGGAGTACCAGTACCAATGGACAGAATAAGAAAGGAAACAATCAGAGGGACAACAAAAGTACAGTAGGAGAGACATCTAAGAAAGGACAGGAGTGCTATGGACATGGACCAGGAATGAGTGGTCAAAAGAGTGATGGGAATGGAAGTCCAGAGGAAGCAGAAAGCGAGGAAGGCTGAAGTGGAGGTGGATAGATAAAATTAAAGAAGATCTTGACTGGCGAGGAGGTGCAGGAGCGAGCTGTTAGGAGAAAGCTGACCAACCCCATGAAGAAGTGGGAGAAGAAGAAGAACATTAGGACTGACACATACAAATATCCTAATTGTGTTTGTAGGGTGGCAAAATGTTTCAGGGCAGCACCGCTGTCTCACGGCTCCAATATCTGCTTTTGTATCCCTCTTATGTCCCCTTATACATTTATTTGGGGATTTCCAGGTTGGCTGTGCTGGCGTGAGTGGGCCCTGTGGTGGACTGACCCCTGCCCAGATGCTGGGGGTACCAGAAATTACAACGAGAAAGCCTCCTTATTACGTTATTAAACTTTTATTGTTAAGGAAAATGAACACACTTCATCATATGGAAGCTAAACCCAGTACTTCAATGTTTCCATTTGTTCCAAGTCTTTATTGATTTGCAGTAATAGAAATGTCTGTTAATTACAGTTACATGAGTACCTAAATAGGAATGTTGATAAATTATATTGAAGTGTCGCATCTTAAAGAGCATCAGCTTATACTGGCAAAGGCTTAAAAAAACAAACAAATAAACGAAGACTTCCGATATAATTGCAAAAAGTACATGCATGTGTTGTCTGTGAGGAAAATAAAATAACATTAAATCAAAGTATCAAGTGCTAATTGGAGGGATAAGATTAACATTTAAATATCAGCTATAAAGAAAAATTGTAATCAGAAACTTTGGTAGTAAGAAAATAAAGTCCCAAAAATCTTTTCATATAACACATAATGTACAAGAAACAATATTGCACTTAAAAACATAATATATACACACAATATTTTACAAGGCACTCCTTTAATTTAACAAAAAATAGATGAATGCTGTGTGTGTATATACATATATAATTTTATATATATATATATATATATATATATATATATATATATATATATATATATATATATATATATATTTACACACACAGTTTTTATACCAAGACCTATTATCTCAGCAAGGTAAAGGTACAGGTTTGATGCAGACATTTTCCTTCGTTTATATACTTACATACTGTTTTCAGCTACTGGCTGCTCCAGAGACCATCTACTTTTAGAAACTGAACCCCATTAAAATATCAATATTTTAAATGGAAAATACCATCGTGGTGGCCAATTGCAAAGCAGATCAATTAAACGTAATTCCACCACTAACACAAATGCCTTTGGCTTTTTTAGGCTTTTGTCAACAAGATCATATCCGTCCATTTACTAATCAAGCCAAGTCATCTTGGACTTTGACTCAGATGATCCGCAAAGCTGCCCCAAGTTACACTGTTTGAGACTGTTGAGCTATGGCACTTGACTCTGAGACCCTGGTAGATGTCACATCAGCCACTCAGCGCCAATGAGTGGAATGTTGGATGTTATGACAAAGTTAAAGTACATGACAGATTATTTGTGGGTTAAGAATACGAGTGCGAGACTGAAGATGGCCATTACTGTGTGGGTGGACTCTACACTAACCATAGATAGATAGATAGATAGATAGATAGATAGATAGATAGATAGATAGATAGATAGATAGATAGATAGATAGATAGATAGATAGATAGATGGTGTAGTAGGCAAGATTATAAATTTAGATAGATAGATAGATAGATAGATAGATAGATAGATAGATAGATAGATAGATAGATAGATAGATATGAAAGGTGCTATATAAGATAGATAGATAGATAGATAGATAGATAGATAGATAGATAGATAGATAGATAGATAGATAGATATGAAAGGCGCTATATAATATAGATAGATAGATAGATAGATAGATAGATAGATAGATAGATAGATAGATAGATAGATAGATAGATAGATAGATAGATAGATAGATAGATAGATAGTGTAATAGGCAAGATTATAAATTTAAATAGATAGATAGATAGATAGATAGATAGATAGATAGATAGATAGATAGATAGATAGATAGATAGATAGATAGATAGATAGATAGATGGTGTAGTAGGCAAGATTATAAATTTAGATAGATAGATAGATAGATAGATAGATAGATAGATAGATAGATAGATAGATAGATAGATAGATAGATAGATATGAAAGGTGCTATATAATATAGATAGATAGATAGATAGATAGATAGATAGATAGATAGATAGATAGATATGAAAGGCGCTATATAATATAGATAGATAGATAGATAGATAGATAGATAGATAGATAGATAGATAGATAGATAGATAGATAGATAGATAGTGTAATAGGCAAGATTATAAATTTAAATAGATAGATAGATAGATAGATAGATAGATAGATAGATAGATAGATAGATAGATAGATAGATAGATAGATAGATAGATAGATATGAAAGGTGCTATATAATATAGATAGATAGATAGATAGATAGATAGATAGATAGATAGATAGATAGATAGATAGATAGATAGATAGATAGATATGTAAGACACTATATTAGGATGTCATCATGCAGCCCAGTGGTTGAGCCACTCAGTGCAGGGTCCTCCTTTGGTGTCTGTCGCACGTCTTATTTCAAGGTGATCCTTATGGCGGTGCTTGCTGTGAAAGGCGCTATATAGATTAACGAGTGATGAGGTGATGAAATTAAAACTACAGCAAGAGGAACAATGACCTGCGAGTTTCCTACATCTCAAGTACCATACCAGCGTCTCCATCTTTTCATTCATGGCTGCAAAGAACAGCAGCCGCATGTCGTCAGTTTCTTCACTGATGCTATCCTCTTGATACAAGGTCAATAAAAATACTTTTTTGTGAATTTTAAGTCACTTTCTTTCTTTCGTTTTCTTTTACTTTTTCTTTCCCTTCCCTTGGAATATGGGGAATTCTCCATCCAAGTCCATCTGAGATGTCCATTCATTTGTGTCCTGTCCGCCATCACAAGAACTAGCCCTCTTGGCAGGACTTGCAGCACCTCTGCTTGTACAGGTCAATGAGGCAGAGCTTCAGACGCTTGACCACGGCACAGTAATGGCTGGTGTCCTTGCATTCTCCTCCTGAAAACCAAAGGAAATTCTGCGTGATGAAACAAGATGGTGAAATTGTGTGGCCTGTTTCTGGTCAAGCACTCTCAACAGCCATTAGTTTATTGACCATCGACGTGGACAGCTCAGTAAGGTGCCACTATTAGAAAAACAGAAGATCATGCTAAACAATCTGAAAGAGTACACTTAAGGACCAGCTATAAAAACAAAGACGTAAAAAGGTGAAAACTAATACTGTGCTGTGCAGAGGAGAGCAGCCAAGTGCATCCCAAGACTTGAGGACATGTCCCATCACAGACTCAGAGAATTAAACCTGTTTGGTCTCGAGCAGAGGAGACTGTGTGGGGACTTCATCCAGAATTCAGAATTCTCAAAGGCAATAATTAAGAAGAACCTGCGGAATTCTTCCACCTTAAGGGTGAATCACATACTCAAGGACATCAATGGAAATTTAGGACTGAAGCCAGGAAGCTCTTCTTTACACAAAGAGTTGTGGGACTCTCTGTGGAGTTGAGGTAGAAACTTAAAATAGTCTGGATGAGCTATGGAGACATCTTAGCTATTAGCAAAACACACAAGCCTGATGGATAGAATGGCCTCCTCTTGTTTGTCAAATTTCTTATGTATGTTCTTAATATTTACAAACACATACCATAACCTTTAGAGGAGTATTTGTCCTAAGTGGGCAAAAATCAAAAATCTCTGGCTAGTGCTGAATGGGGAATGTCAAGTCCTTATCAAAAATGGACGTCATAGATGGTGGAGGTTCAAGGTGAAGGCAGCATGGACGACAGCTCTGAAGGTTGCACGGCAGCTCGCCTGTTTTCCTTTTCCGCCCTCACCCATAAAGAAGATGACCTACCAGAAAGCCCACCGGAAGCCCCGCGTTCAACCCCAGCCCATCTAGTCTCTTACCTATAGAACATTAGAACAGTCTGGACGAGTAGAGAACATTCAGCCCAACAAGGCTCGCCACTCCTGATTCTCCCAAAATAAGATCAAGTCGACTGTTGAGGGTCCCTAAAGTCCTAGTGTCTACCACGCTACTGGTCTGCGGATATCTGTGAGAAGAAAACCCTCCTAACATTGGTGTGAAATTTACCCTGTGTCCCCGTGTTCTTGATGAACTCATTTTAAAGTCACCATCTCGATCCACTGGGCTGATTCCCTTCATAATTTCCACGCAGGAAAGACCCAGGATGTGAACCCTGGTCTCAGCCCTACTGCTGTGCCACCATGCCACTCCAATGTCAGGATGTGAGTTCTCGAAAAATGAATCTTTCAATCCAAATAAAACTTGGCACAACTATTAATGTGGTAAAGTAATAAAAACTTTTGGACCGAAATCACTTTACACAAATAATACACGTGTGTTCTTTGAGCGTATTCGCAATATTTTTACTCCTGCAATGATAGACCTCCAAAGGTCATGTGAAAAGACATCTCCCCTTCAGGGGTTAATACAGTGTGCTAAATACCAACAAAAAAAAAAGCTTTATGTAGGGACCACCGCAAAAAAAAGCGCCAAGAGAGTCCAGCTGCAGGCCAGACAGTCTGAAGCCTCAGCCACCTGAGACATGCTGAGACCCTGTCAGTGGCATCTGTTTGACTCCGCCCACTTTCCATGAGCCACTCCCCATTGTTTCGCAGGTGTACTGACGTCAATATTGTGTGCCCGTCATATTCGTTTCAGTTCCTGCTCTCAAACCTGTGGAATCGGCAGTTTAGAGGCCTGCATATTGAGCATTAATTAAACTTCGAAACTATTGAGTTCTCTCAGTTTTGCATTCGAAGCAAAACCACAGACTGAATGTGAAATGGTTTTATATAAATATATATGCATGTACTTTTTTCAAAATTTCAACGTAACTTTTTTTGTGTGAAAAAATTAAATTAATCAATTTTTTAGGTAAAGCAACACATCACATTAAAATACAGTGCATCCGGAAAGTATTCCCAGCGCATCACTTTTTCCACATTTTGTTATTTTACAGCCTTATTCCAAAATGGATTCAATTCATTTTTTCCTCAGAATTCTACACACAACACCCCATAATGACAACGTGAAAAACGTTTACTTGAGGTTTTTGCAAATTTATTAAAAATTTAAAAATTAAGAAAGCCCATGTCCATAAGTATTCACAGCCTTTGCCATGAAGCACAAAATTGATCTCAGGTGCACCCTGTTTCCCCTGATCATCCCTGAGATGTTTCTGCAGCTTCATTGGAGTCCACCTGTGGTAAATTCAGTTGACTGGACATGATTTGGAAAGGCACACACCTGTCTATATAAGGTCCCACAGTTGACAGTTAATGTCACAGCGCAAACCAAGCATGAAGTCAAAAGAATTGTCTGTAGACCTCCAAGACAGGATTGTCTCGATGTACAAATCTGGGGAAGGTTACAAAAAAATTTCTGCTGCTTTGAAGGTCCCAATGAGCACAGTGGCCTCCATCATCCGTAAGTGGAAGAAGTTCGAAACCACCAGGACTCTTCCTAGAGCTGGCCGGCCATCTAAACTGAGTGATCAGGGGAGAAGGGCCTTAGTCAGTGAGGTGACCAAGAACCTTATGGTCACTCTGTCAGAGCTCCAGAGGTCCTCTGTGGAGAGAGGAGAACCTTCCAGAAGGACAACATCTCTGCAGCAATCCACCAATCAGGCCTGTATGGTAGAGTGGCCAGAAGGAAGCCACTCCTTAGTAAATGGCACATGGCAGCCCGCCTGGAGTTTGCCAAAAGGCACCTGAAGGACTCTCAGACCATGAGAAAGAAAATTCTCTGGTGTGATTAGACAAAGACTGAACTCTTAGGCGGCACATTTGGAGGAAACCAGGCACCGCTCATCACCAGGCCAATACCATCCCTACAGTGAAGCATGGTGGTGGCAGCATCATGCTGTGGGGATGTTTTTTAGCGGCAGGAACTGGGAGACTAGTCAGGATAAAGGGAAAGATGACTGCAGCAATGTACAGAGACATCCTGGATGAAAACCTGCTCCAGAGCGCTCTTGACCTCAGACTGGGGCGACGGTTCATCTTTCAGCAGGACAACGTCCCTAAGCACACAGCCAAGATATCAAAGAAGTGACTTCAGGACAACTCTGTGAATGTCCTTGAGTGGCCCAGCCAGAACCCAGACTTGAATCTGATTGAACATCTCTGGAGAGATCTTAAAATGGCTGTGCACCGACGCTTCCCATCCAACCTGATGGAGCTTGAGAGGTGCTGCAAAGAGGAATGGGCAAAACTGGCCAAGGATAGGTGTGCCAAGCTTGTGGCATCATATTCAACAAGACTTGAGGCTGGAATTGCTGCCAAAGGGGCATCGACAAAGTATTGAGCAAAGGCTGTGAATACTTATGGACATGGGAATTCTCAGTTTTTTTATTTTTAATAAATTTGCAAAAACCTCAAGTAAACTTTGTTCACGTTGTCATTATGGGGTGTTGTTTGTAGAATTCTGAGGGGAAAAAAATGACTTTAATCCATTTTGGAATAAGGCTGTAACATAACAAAATGTGGAAAAAGTGATGCGCTGTGAATACTTTCTGGATGCCCTGTATCTACTGAATCCAGTTTGTAAATTATTTAATTACTAGCCGACGCCCGCTGTAGCATACGGTGGTGTAAGAGTAGGAACGGAAAACAGTGAGAAAGGAATTCAGAAATCAAGAAGAAATAAATACAGTACTTCATGAAAGACGCAGTTATGAATAGATGTTGCCATGTATTGATAGTACTCCCGACTTGTGATAACTCGACTTGCGCTGGAAAGAACAACAGGAAGAACGTCTCTAAATCTGTCCCAATGTGATGCAACAAAATCTACTCCCCTATGTCGTAGTGAGAGTGCATTGCCTTCGTCAACCGTTTGTGTCAAGAGATAACCCACTGATAGGAACAGGCAGTTGTCGGATCCCGGAATAGAAATGACGTTGTACAAAAACCCGCTGACAGAGAAGATACTGTCGTTCATTTTATAACAAAGGCTTAGGAAACAACCATCGCAGTATAACGAAAATACGAAGGAGTGAAACCAATAGCAAGGAGCGAAACCAATGCCAATGGTCGACAGAGTACGTTTCTGTAGCAGGCTACGGGAAAGACTCCCAGGCGCACACATGGCTGAAGTGAAAGGTCACGCGGTCAGGCTAGATATAAGGCGGTGACGTGACACCAATGGGGTCATGAGAGAGGAGCGGGGAACGCGGTAGTCCGAAGGAGGAATAGGAATCGAGAAAAGCAGCGTGGGGGTGTATGGGAATTCTCAGGCAGCGTGGAGAAGGGTTTGGAAGAGCAGGAATAGGAATCGAGAAATGCCGTGTGGGCGGGACCGCTTTTGAACAGGAAGCAGAACGAACCAGAAGAGAAATATATATATATATATATATATATAAGAGATATACATTTATACAAGAGGTAAAAAAATAAACGTTGTCGTGTATTTCACATGAATACAAGGAGGTTCCGGGCCTCATCATGTCTGAGGTGCTCGGATCTGTCGGAGGCCTGAAACTGTCCTGACTACAGCTAGACACAAAAATGGGAGATGTGGGGAAAGTGTAGTTAAGCAGCATGGGATGGTGGTCTGTGGAATGACACTGGAGATCAAGAAGAGGAAGAGAGTGAGGGCAGAGCCAACGATCAAATGGTGGAAGTTGAAAAAGGAAGACTGCAAGGATGAGTTCAAGGAGGAGGTGAGACAGGCACTGGGTGGTAGTGAAGAGTCACCAGACAGCTGGGAAACTACAGCAGATGTAGTACGGGTGACAGCAAGAAGGGTGCTTGGCTTGACATCTGGAAAGAGGAAGGAGGAAAAGGAAACCTGGTGGTGGAATGAGGAAATACAGGAGAGTATACAGAGGAAGAGGATGGCAAAGAAGAAGTGGGATAGTCAGAGAGATGCAGAAAGTAGACAAGAAAACAAGGCGATAAGGAGCAAGGTGAAGAGAGAGGTGGCGAAGGCTAAAGAAAAGGCGTATGATGAGTTGTATGAGAGGCTGGACGGTAAAGAGGGAGAAAAGGACCAGTGGGCTACAGAGAGGGACCGAGCTAGGAATGATGAGCAGCAGGTTAGGGTGATGAAGGATAAAGATGGAAACGTACTCACAAGTGAGGAGAGTGTGTTGAGCTGATGGAAAGAGTACTTTGAGAGGCTGATGAATGAAGAGAATGAGAGAGAGAAGAGGTTGGATGATGTGGAGATAGTGAATCAGGAAGTGTAACGGATTAGCAAGAAGGAAGTAAGGACAGCTATGGAGAGGATGAAGAATGGAAAAGCTGTTGGTCCAGATGACATACCTGTGGAAGCATGGAGGTGTTTAGGAGAGATGGCAGTGGAGTTTTTAAGCAGATTGTTTAATGGAATCTTGGAAAGTGAGAGGATACCTGAGGAGTGGAGAAGAAGTGTACTGGTGTCAATATTTAAGAATAAGGTGGATGTGCAGGACTGCAGTAACTACAGGGGAATAAAACTGATGAGCCACAGCATGAAGTTATGGGAAAGAGTAATGGAAGCTCAGTGAAGATGTGAGGTGATGATTAGTGAGCAGCAGGATGGTTTCCTGCCAAGAAAGAGCATCACAGATGTGATGTTTGATCTGAGGATGTTGATGGAGAAGTTTAGAGAAGGTCAGAAGGAGTTGCATTGTGTCTTTGTGGACCTGGAGAAAGCAGATGACAGGGGGGCTCAAGAGGAGCTGTGGTATTGTATGAGGAAGTCAGGATTGGCAGAGAAGTATGTAAGAGTTGTACAGGATATGAACGAGGGAAGTGTGACAGTGATGAGGTCTGTGGTAGGAGTGACGGAGGTGGGATTACATCAGAGATCGGCTCTGAGCCCTTTCTTATTTGCAATGGTGATGGACAGGTTGACAGACGAGATTAGACAGGACTCCCCATGGACTGTGATGTTTGCTGATGACATTGTGATCTGTACTGATAGTAGGGAGCAGGTTGAGGAGACCCTAGAGAGGTGGAGATATGAGAGGAGAGGAATGAAGGTCAGTAGGAACACCAAGACAGAATACATGTGTGTGAATGAGAGGGAGGTCAGTGGAATGGTGAGGATGTAAGGGAGTAGAGTTGGCGAAGGTGGATGAGTTTAAATACTTGGGATCAACAGTACAGAGTAATGGGGATTGGTGAAGAGAAGTGAAGAAGAGAGTGCAGGCAGGGTGGAGTGGGTGGAGAAGAGTGTCAGGAGTGAAGAAGATTTTGATCCGCTGTGGCAACCCCTAATGGTAGCAGCTGCCAATGGAGCAGGGCCAGGAAAAGGGTAAGGCAAATGAGGCACTTGCCTTGGGTGAACAATGAGAAAGGGAGACAAATTGATGAAAATGAATAAACTGCAAAATAAAAAGAAAAAAGCCAAAATTATATTGCAATGTTGCTTCAAACACCTTAAGCACACTGATGATTTGCATCGGACGCTCTTGCTCAATACACTCATTTCCTTGTAATAGATATTTTAATATCACAACTTACAGGAGATATGAAAAACTATATGGGATTTCATCTGATTTCGAATTAGATTTCATTTTTGCAGTGAAGGTCCTGTGCTGGACAGAGTACTTCATTCTACTTCATAACCACAAGGGGGTGCACTAATCCAGTTTATCCTCACAGAGTTCCAGAGCTGATTTGTGTTTTAATTCATAGCAGACAGTGTGCGTGTGTGTGTGTGCGTGTGCGTGTGTGTGTGTGTGTGTGTGAAAGTAGCACTTTTTGCCCTATAGGATCCTGCAGTATATTACTGAATCTTAGAAAATTGTTTTACAGTGATGAACTCCTGACTGTGAACCCAATTCCTGTTTCACAATTAATCCAGAAGCTGAGGTCTTCTGTTCAACACATGAAAGGCCTGGTCCATCTCAGTGTTCTGATTGGGCCTGCATTCTCTCTTTTTTTGTATTATCTTTGATTGAATTTATTAAAAGCATGTAATGTGGGGCGGCACAGTGGCACAGTGGGTAGTGCTGCTGCCTCACAGTTAGAGACCTGGGTTTGCTTCCCGGGTCCACCCTGCATGGAGTTTGCATGTTCTCCCCGTGTCTGCGTGAGTTTCCTCCCACAGTCCAAAGACATGCAGGTTAGGTGCATTGGTGATTCTAAATTGTCCCTGGAGTGTGCGTGTGCCCTGCGGTGGGCTGGCTCCCTGCCCGGGGTTTGTTTCCTGCCTTGCGCCCTGTGTTGGCTGGGATTGGCTCCAGCAGACCTTGTGTTAGGATATAGCAGGTTGGATGGATGGATGGATGGTGTGTAACGTTCCATACAATCAAGTCAAACTTAACAAAACTAAATTCAGTTCAACTCCCACCCATGAGAAAGAGAGGAAGGCCAAACAGCCAGAGAAAAACTTTAGAGTTTTTCTTAGGGAGTCTTTCTCCCCATTAGAATAGAAATGCTTATTCTAAAATGTTACTTATTAGATCCATCCAGTTTTTTTTAAAGTTTTGAACAGATCCTCTAAGTGAGAATTATATTTTGTTCCAATTTCAAATAGTATATTACATCAGTTACCCACTGACTTAAAAGAGTTGGGCTTGGATGCTTCCGGCCTGCATTCTCATTTCTGTAAATGAACGGTGGTCCCCCAATGTGGTTTTGTGTTTTCGGGTATCAGGGATGTGCGGTCAGGGGTGGCAGGTGAGGTTCATGAAAAGTAAAAAAAATCTAACAATGATAACATAAAATAAATGTTTCCACTGGTCTGTGCTATAAATTTGTTTTCTGTATGATTCCAATAATTTTGATCATCATTATTATAGTCAAAATTGCTGAATTTGCGCATTTCTTGTTCAAACACAGGGGAGAAATGAGAAGTGAGGCAGCAACGAGCCTCGCCTCACCTCGGACTGCGCTCTCCCTCACACACAGGGCTGATGCCTGCAATTGGCGCCTGCCTGGTGCTGTCTCTCGGTATGTCGCCAATATAAGGTTTGCAGACACGTTTATTATACACCCTGACTTTCTAATATGTTTAATGAATGCGTGTGACAGACTCAGTCTGATAAAACTGCAGTGAAAAGGCAGAAGGTGAGTGAGGCAGACAGTACTGTGGCGCCCTGAAGGGGGCGCATGTGAGCCTAACAGGTGCTCGTTCCTGCTGTTCTTCTACGCAGAGGCGCCGATACGTCAGCGATATCAGAAAGTCATGTGCACTTCAGCAGGCCTTTTCTTTTTATTTTGTTGTTCCAACTGACTGCCAACAAAATAAAGAATATATGTCTAAGCTTAGAAACTTCTCAAGACTGGACTTTCAGTTAAATCAGGAAGGGTTAAATAACGGGATGCCAACGCCAGAGCTAAAAGGTTTGCTTCAAACTAAGGGACAAAAGACAACTTGCTCTTTTCAAACGGAGTGGTACACCCGAAAAGACTGGCTGTGTGGCTGTCCTACCAGAAGCCACTGTTACTTCTCAACTTGTGACAATGTCTGGACTAACACGGGATATTGTGACATGAAAATTTTACCAAGAAGCGTGCAGTCAGTGAATACGCTACTCTTTGGGGTTCATAGATTTGTAAATCTGACTCTGACGGAGTCACCAGCCATGAACCTCATGTATGTGTTTTGAGCCACACTGTCTTTTTGCTTTGTGCCTGAATTCAGTAACTCGAGGATGAGATGTCAGCTGGTCAACACGACAAAGTCCTCACATATAAAGGGAAAGTGAATACTTATAAAAACTATTCATCGTCTTAACAAACACACAGTCTTTATCTTCTTCTTTCGACTGCACCTGTTAGGGGTTGCCACAGCAGATCATCTTCTTCCATATCTTTCTGTCCTCTCCATCTTGTTCTGTTACATCCATCACCTGCATGTCCTCTCTCCCCACATCCATAAACCTTCTCTTAGGCCTTCCTCTTCTCCTCTTGCCTGGCAGCTCTATCCTTAGCACCCTTCTCTCATTATACCCAGCATATCTCCTCTGCACATGTCCAAATCAACGCAATCTCGCTTCTCTGACTTTTGTCTCTCAACCATCCCACCTGAGCGGACCCTCTAATGTCCTCATTTCTAATCCTGTCCATCCTTGTCACACCCAATGCAAATCTTAACATCTTCAACTCTGCCACCTCCAGTTCTGTCTCCACCTGCTTGCAGAGATGAAAGCGGAAACTGTTTTTAAAATGATTTCCTGTGCTTCTCACACATAAGCCTTATATTTTTCATACAGATTAGGAAGTTTTTCATTACACAGAGAACCCCAGACACATGGAATACGTGACCAAGTAGTGCGGTAGACAGTAGGACTTTAGAGACGTTCAAAACTCGACGTGATGTTGTGAACCACCAGGGGGCGATGCAGCGCCTTAACCCCAGACACAACCTCACAAACGCAAGTCCTGGTTTATTTTTACAGATATCTTCCACAAAGGTCCTAGGCACTATTAACTCAACGCTCTTCACTTTTAAACTTCTGTTTCTCCTCCTCTACACCTCCCAGGTGAGCTTCATCCACTTCCACCCGACTCTGACTCACTTGGATGAGGGTGAGTGGCCTCTTTAATCTTAGATCCGGAACTACTTCTGGGTCAATCGGAAGTGCCACCGTATAAGGATTGTTAACCCCTTCAGACTCCTCCTGACAGCCCCCACAGAACACCACAGCGCCGCACCAAGGCATTACAGGTTCCAGTGTGCCCTGCAGGAGTCCATCTGGGAACTTTAAACCAGGGGAGGTTGCCACCCAACATCCTGGGGGAGGAAATGTACTGGAACAAATGTCCACCCCAGTCCTTCCATTATACCTGGATCCTGGATCAAACTAACCCAGCCGGGATGCCAGTGTGTTCTTGCTGGCATCGACATCCCGTGCCTGTCTTGTGGGTGTGATAGGGTTTCCTTTGCCTCATTTCTTGGAGTGGAATAGGGCTGGTGAAGGCATCACCCTCCTTCCCAACCAGGATGCCCACCCAGGCGATTCGTCCATCACAATTTTTTTTTATTTAGAAGAATTAAGCGGATAGGACTGGCGAGCTTTGTTGGGCTGAACGGCCTGTTCTCGTCTCGATTGTTCTAATGTTCATACAGGATTCTGATATTTTATCAATTTATAATGCATAGATTGCATTTTGTTATCTAATATGTTTCACAACCCAGTTTTTCCTTTTCCTTATAAATCTACTGTATATTAAAACGTTAAGGTCTGTGTGTATGTGTGGGTGTGTCCACTCCCTCAAAGCAATCTGATAGGTCAGTTTGGGGCTTTGGTGTGATTGGTCAGTTTGTTTTTAGTGACACCGCTTGACAGAGGAAGTCCAAGTGTGAGACACGCGAGATGGAGATGCCGAGAGTCACCCATCAAAAGTGGACAGACGGCAGGCAAGCCACCTCGAAATGACATGGGAACATGCTGGAGAGAGAGAAAGTGGGGTCAGCCATTGTACAGCGCCCCTGGAAAAATTGTCAGGTAAAGTGGGGTCAGCCATTGTACGGAGCCTCTGCAACAACTGTCAGGTTAAGGGCCTTGCTCAAGAGCCCAACAGAGTAGATGGTGGATTAGTAGGTGAATGGCAGACGGAAACCCTAAATCTGCCCTGTTCAAATCTTTATTACTGAGAGACGCATAAAGCATGGCGAGCACTGAAGGCACAGAATGAACGGATCAGCTTCTTCTTCTGTCTTTAATTCCAAAACACAAAAACCATACTTACGGCTACATGAAGTGGCACTGCAGTGCTGCCACTTGGATGGGCGCTTCTGCCAGCTACACAGCTGGTCATCTACAGTTTTGTGGCTTTTCTTGTGAACGCATTCCACCTTCCGAGACTGGAACCCATGTCCACATGACACCGTGCAGGTATTCCAGGCTTGGGTCACCCAATGGACGTTGCAGATGTCTGCTGAGCAGTTCCTCGAGGACAGGGGCCTGTCAGAAGGGGGGAGGAAAAAGCAAACATGAATGTTGGAGTTCTTGACCTTTCAGTCCAGCGGAGCCCCGTCACACTTCTATATACATTTATATAAGATTAGAACCGCTGAGAGGTGGAGTGAATAAAATTGATTATCTCACCAATCAAGGGGTGGGATGTATTACGCAGCAAGTGAACAGTCAGTTCTTGAAAAAATGGGAAAGCGTAAGGATCTGATCGACTTTGACCAGAACCAAATTGTGCTCTCTAGATGACTGGGTCGGAGCATCTCCAAAAACGGCAGGTCTTGTGAGGTGTTCACGTCATGCAGTTGGCTAGTACCTACCAAAAGTGGTCCAAGGAAGGACAACTAGTGAACCAGTGCTAGGGTCATGGGCTCCCAAGGCTCATTGATGCACGTGTTGAGTGAAGGCTAGGCCATCTGGTCTGATCACACAGGAGATCATAAGAGAAAAGCGTCAAAACACACAGTGCATCATGTGTAGCTTCAGACCAGTCAGAGTTTTCCAGACCAGTGACTTTGTAGTGCATCTTCTTATGTAGCAGACTGGGTAACACTAAATGTACTACAAACACCTGGAAGCCAAATGGTTGAGAGATCTACTGACAAGAACATTGAAAACAATGCAAAACGGAGTGAGTCCAATGTGAAGGGCTAACCAAAGTAAGCAAACACAATTAGGAACATCATTGCTTGAATTAAAGACTATTGGACCACCACTCCAGGTCAGGTCAGGTTGGGGGTCATGAACTAGTACAGTGTGTTGACACACCCACCACACAATGAAACAGCTCGGGATCCTGGTTGGCTACCCCCTAAGCAGACACGCGGTTCATTCCCACCCTCCAGAAATGACCATCTATCTGTGTGGGTGTCCCCTTGGCCTGGTTCAGCCGCTCGGGTCCTCAACAATGAGGGTCCTATGAGCAGGATCACCCTCGAGGAATCATGCCACACATGGCCGTTGTGCCGTAACTGACGCTCCCTCACAATGCAGGTCATGTGCCTCATTCGGGACTCCGTGAGCAACACAAAGTCAGACCAGTGGTACCCAAGGACCCTCCAAAGAGACACAGTGCTGTAGGAGTCCAGTCTTCTTCTCAGGTCACTGGATAGCATCCATGTCTCACAAACAGGAAGCACCAGGACTCTAAAGACTTGCAGAGATATCAGAAGCGCCACGCACCCCTTTCCAGCGACCTCATGACCCTCATGACCATCAATCCGTATTTGTCAAATCTATCTAGAAGCTGTCAGTAGATCCTCAGCTGTCTATGAATTAAATTCAATGTGATGTGCTAACCAAAGCAAACAAACACACCTAGACACATCATTGCTTGAATCAAAGACTACTGGACCATCACTCCGTATCTGTTAAATTAACATAGAAGCTTTTAGTGGTTCCACAGCTGACTACGTGCCATGATTATTGGCAGAAGAAAGGATTGACTAGGCTCTGGTCCAGGAGATGCATGTCTCTACACAGGAAGAACTTACAGGAAAAGGTAACCTACAAGATTATAAACTAGTGGTGGCAATGAATCACATTACCTACGGAGTTGCCACTTACGCCAGACAAGATATCAACAATGTAGAATGATGTCGTTACTATTACCGTCCTCATAAATTATATTTGTGTCATCATCATCTAAATCAACCTCTGACTGTCAAGTGGCCTGATGACGTATTGCACTTGCTCTCATATCCCGTAATATATTGTAGAGATTTTAATAGTCAACACTTTGAATTCAAGGAAAGGGTTAAATTTTTGTCTACAAACTACAATGAGTAACAAACTAAAACGAATCCAATTTGCAGGTGGAGTATTCCTTTAAATTACCAAGGCACACTGCCTAGGCTGCCAGCCACCTGAGGGATAAGGGTTATAAGGATATAGAAGTACCAGCAGAATGCATTGTAAACTTTTCTACCTATCTTTATACTTTTTCTGACAGCCAAGAGCTTTTTAGAAGTGAACGTAAAATATAATTACATTTCCAATTGCTACCCTTGGTTCAGAATTCATCTCAGCTCGGCAAAATAAACTATTTAAACAGAACACATGGAGAGCTTCTTACCAGAACTGATAAAGAGCCAAACATACTGTTTTTACTACTTCCGTTTTCTTGTAATACCTTTTTCTTTCATCACAGTAGGAGTCTGGAAGCAAAGAGCCGTTGGAGTGTTGGCAGATGACTTGACGGTGCTGCGTAGATACCGCTGGTCCAAGGCATCGTCCTGCACACTGAATAAAGAGAACACAGGAAACTCTGTCACGCGTCTTTCTTAAAAATTAGTCCTCCTTCTGCGATACCCGCGTTGCCCACAGCTTGCACACTCCCAGGAACCTGGGACATCGATAGTTGTAAACTGAGATGGACTGGGCAATGAGGACCCATAACACAGCAAGAAATGGTATAAAAAGTGTGTCACAACCAACAAGAAAGTGTTCCAAAATAAAGTGCAGCGCAGAACTTCCAAAAAATAAATAAAACATTCTTAAAAACAATGTTCATAATGCAGGTAAATATCCATCCATTGTCCAACCTGCTATATCCTAACACAGGATCACAGGGTCTGCTAGAGCCAATCCCAGCCAGCACAGGGCGCAAGGCAGGAACAAATCCCAGGCAGGGCACCAGCCCACCACAGGGCACACCACGATCACCAATGCACCTAACCTGCTGTGGGAGGAACATGCAAACTTCATGCAGGGAGGACCCAGGAAGCGAACCCAGGTCTCCTTACTACGAGGCAGTAGCGCTACCCACTGCGCCACCGTGTCGCCAGGTAAACATACACCTCGAGAAAAATTAAAGGCACACTTTTGAATGAGAGTACAGCATCAAGTCAATGAAACGTGTGGGCTATTGATCTGGTCAGTGAAGTAGCAGAGGGGCTTGTTCATCAGTTTCAGCTCCTTTGGGGCACTAGAGGGGCAACAATGAGACAAACCCCCAAAACAGAAAGGAATGGTTTAACAGGTGGAGGCCACTGACATTTTTCCCTCCTCATCTGTTTTGTCACTCATTTTGCATTTGGCTACGATCAGTGTCACTACTGGTGGCATGAGGCCATACCTGGACCCTACAGAGTTTGGTGGTACAGGTAGTCCAACTTCTCCAGGATGGCACGTGCCATTGCTAGAAGTTTTGCTGCATCTCCCAGAACAGTCTCAAGGGTATGGAGGAGATTCCAGGAGACAGGCAGGCAGTTCCTCTAGGAGAGCTGGACAGGGTCCCTCATAGAAGGTCCTTAACCCATCAGCAGGACTGACTGGTATCTGATACTTTGGGCACGGAGGAACAGGACGAGCACTGGCAGAGCCTACAAAATGACCTCCAGCAGGCAGGCAGGCCACTGGTGTGAATGTCTCTGACATCTCAAACAATCAGAAACAGACTTCATGAGGGTGGCCCGAGGGCCCAACGTCCTCTAGTGGGCACTGTGGAGCTCGATTGGCATTTGCCATAGAATACCAGAATTGGCAGGTCCACCACTGGCACTCACAGATGAGAGCAGGTTCACCCTGAGCACATAAGACAGACATGAAAGGGTTTGGAGAAGCTGTGGACAACGTTATGCTGCCTGTGAAATCGTTCAGCATGACTGGTTTGGTGGTGGGTCAGTGATGGTATATCTGGGGAGGCATATCCATGGAGGGACACACAGACCTCTACAGGTTATACAATGGCACCTTGACCGCCATTAGGTATCGGGATGAAATCCTTGGACCCATCGTCAGACCCTGTGCTGATGCAGTGGCTCCTGGGTTCCTCCTGGTGCACGACAATGCCCAGCCTCATGTGGCGAGAGGATGAAGGAATTGATACCACCGACTGGCCGGCCCTCCCACGCTCACTCGCCTGACCTCAATCCAGTAGAACACCTCTGGGTGGGACATTATGTTTGGGTCCATGTGACGCCTCAGCCTGTCCAGGAGCTCAGTGGTCCAGATCTGGGAGGAGATCCCCCAGGACACCATCCATCATCTCATTAGGACGTTGTCAGGCCTGGTGGGGGGCATACAAACTACTGAGTACCATTTGGAGTTGCTGCAATGAAATTTCTGCACAATGGACCCGCCTGCCTGCCACATCATTTTTTTCCCTTTGATTTTCGGGGTGACTTTGAGTTCAGCCCTCTCTCTGTTGGTTGATCATTTTCATTTCCATCCTCTCGTTCCTCATACATCACCATATCAGTCCACAGCAGTAGAGATAGCCAGCAGGATTTTTTTCCCATTGAGATCTGATTTGTTTCCAAAGTGCTCCTTTCATTTTTTTGAGCAGTTTAGATCATCCAGACACTTCAAATCAGAAGGATCCATTCATAAAAGCCATCATGAGCCGTGGTGCGCCCCTTTTAAAACTAACGTCTCCCCTGCTCACCCTCAGCAAGGGGGAGACGTCTTCTGGCAAGCTTCTTCATCACCCCCATTTCTCGGGAGCGCCACACACCCCTTTCCAGTGACCTCATGATGGTGGTCTCCCAATCCATCTGCTATCCCCTATCCATCCGCATAAGCAAAGGAACGCTTTTGCATGATGATAGCAGGCTACTCAAGAGGCCGGTAATCGGGAAACGATATATCCTTACCTGACGCCATGAACGTGCCACCCATAATGCACACGTATCTGAGACACAAACTTCTCTCTCCGCAGGTTGGTGTTCTGGGCGACAGTCATCCCTGGGCAAAATCTTGATGTGCCCGCTGGCGGTCATCTGCCGACATGTCGTTTGCCTTTGCCGGAATCCTGAACCACAAGGTGTTGAGCAGTGTGACCAGGCCTCGGGAACCCAGCTGAAGAACACAAAGAAAAATCAAATGAAATTGCAGTGAGGTTACGTGACTCCGCCCCTTCTGGTTTCCTACCCACAAGTCCCAGGGTCGACAGAAGGCGCCGTCGCTCTGTGAACAGAGCATGTCACAGGATTGACCTAAGAGATACGAAGCCTGATCGTGGCTACCTTTTATTTTTCATTCATTTTGTTGTGTCCGCGCCATTTGTCGCTTGCTGGGAATTGCAGTCCCTTGGGACAGTCCTGCTGCATGCTATGGGTGCCAGCAGGGCAAGCTACAGGAATGAACTGTCCCTAAATTTGTAAAAACTTTCACCTGACCCGGAATTAGCCACCTAGCGCCACACTAGCAGTCTGACTTCAATCTTTGCTGGGCTGTCATTTTATTTGGTGGCTTTGCTTTATGTAAAAAAAAAAAAGGGGGACTTTTTATGGGATTCCATAACTTTTATTAAGAAGTAAGTAATAGGGATTTGTACAAAATGGCTTTGATTTTTACTTTGGTGTCTTGATGGCAGAAAGAGAAAAAAAAAAGATGTCATTAACAGACTGGAGCAGCAATACTTGTCCGATCCAAAGGAGAAAATCCTTAAAAAAAAAAGCCGGAGAAGTGCTACTTCCAAAGAAATTTTTCAACATGGTGCCTTTGAATGACATTCCAAAAATATCTCATTTAAATAACTCTCCTAAGGTATCATCTGGTGATTAGCAGACCACCCTCTTGAGCTCCCACTTCTTCATGTCTCCACACCCATCTCCACAACGCCTGCTCCCGGGCTCCATACTGTTTGTCCATTTCAATTGGCCTTCTCATTAAACACAAACCGGGACGGTTTCTGCATCTGCTTTAAATAATAACGGCTCTCTGGAACTGGAAACGGTGTCCACCCCTACACACATCTCGTACTCCAAGCTGACAACAGCGATGGAGGGGCCGCTGATTTAAAGCTCTCTTGGATGGAATGCTTCCCAACGTTTTTCACTTTGCCTGCCTTGGCAGTTGGAATAAAACACCTGTGACTTTAAAGGATAAAAAATAAAAAATACACACTGGATACGTGTGACACGGGAGGAAGGGGACACAACGGCCCGTTTAGGACCCCTGAATGTCCTCAGATCCCGGGGTTCCAAAAAAAAAAAACCCAGCAAAGTCCAGCATTGTGGGAAGAACCCCTGCAGATGCCTTAAAAAGTCCTAAGTGATTTTGCAGCCTGGACTTATAGGATGGTTGATGTGTAAATCGGTACACGTGGGAACAATAAAAAGATGTTTCTGGCAAGGGCAGCCATAACAAATGAAAACTGTTTTTGTTCTGCAAAAGGAGTTACCTTGTGGGCAAAGGGGGGGATTTATTTGAAGTGTTTGAGCTGCAAACTAAATCTGTATGATGACTCCAATCAGACTATAGAGTAGCGTTACCCAGATTAGCCTTTAGGGGGCGCTATCTTTATAGACTCCCGTGAAACAAGTCTCAGATAATCTAGAACTTTCCACAATGGTTTGACTGGGTAGGCAGGTAAACAAGTCTGGCAACACATACTTCAGATGAACCAGGAACTTTGACAACCATATCTGGACGAGATATCGTGGCAGCTTAGTTATTAGCTAAACCAATGAGCTTCATGGACCGAATGGACTCCTCTGGTTTGTATAATTTCTTATCTTATGTCCTTACCAGTTGTGTTACCCTTCTAACACTGGGTTAAAATCCAAGCAATCAACGTTGACCTCGTTTACATTGCACCATCTATTGGAATGTATTCTGTAATGAATGTAATGATAAAATGCATTGCATTTGTCTTTCCAACAGATGGCGCACCACACACATTTGTATTAATAAAATGCACTATGTTAGTCATTTCAACAGATGCCGCACCAAAAGCATTCATAGTAACAAAATGCATTCCTTCAAATGTTTGGGACGCATAATCTGTTGGTGTGATGTTTCAAGCAGGGTTTCTTCCCTGGCTGGGGGTTCACGTTTTTTTTTTATCATTGTTCATTTTTGTGGCATTAGCTTAACTTAATGCTGCTTTTGTTGTCTATGTGTGACTTTGTTTGCTCAGGTTTCCTTGTGTTTCAAGCAATTCCATTTTGCCTCTGTGCCTCATGGAGCTTCATAGTGATTTGTAATACCTTTTGTGAAGAATAAATGTTTTATTTCATAAAGATTTACTAGTTGGGTTTTGAATGTAATATCCCCCCCCAGTGGGCATTTTTGGAAGTGCTTTTGAAACGTATTGGGATTTATGTGCTTTGGGATTCCTAGTCCTCAACAACTGGAATGACAAATGCAATACATTTGTCTACATTATATACCATTTGGTATGGGATTCATAAAAGTAGTGTTAATATTTTGTGATGTGCCATCTGTTGGAATGACAAATGCAGTGCATAACTCTACATTATATGCTATTTGGTATGGGATTCATAAAAGCAATTTTAATGGTTGTGATGCGCAATCTGTTGGAATGAAAAACGCAATGCATATGTATATTTTCAGCCATTTGGTATGGGATTCGTAAAAGCAAAGTTAATGGTTGTGATTGTGCCATCTGTTAGAATGACAAATGCAGTACATAAGTCCACACTATATACTACTTGGTATGGGATTTGTAGAAACAGTGTTATTATTTGGAATGTGCCGTCTTTTGGAATGGCAAATGTCTTGCATAAGTCTATGGTATATGCCATTTGGTATAGAGTTTGCAGAAACAGTGTTAATGTTTGTGATGTGCCATTTGTTGGAATGAAAATGCAGTCTGTAAGTCTACATTATATGACATTTGATATGGGAATTGTAAAAGCAGAGATAATATTTGTGATGTACCATCTGTTGGAATGAAGAATACAATGCATATGTATATTTTTTGCCATTTGGTGTGGGATTCGTAAATGCAATGTTAATGGTTGTGATTGTGCCATCTGTTGGAATGACAAATGCAGTGCATAAGTCTACATTATATACTACTTGGTATGGGATTTATAGAAATAGTGTTATTGTTTGGGATGTGCCGTCTGTTGAAATGGAAAATGTCCTGCATGTCCATGGTATATGCCATTTGGTATAGAGTTTGCAAAAACAGAGTTAATGTTTGTGATTTGCCATCTGTTGAAATGAAAATGCATTGCATAAGTCTACATTATATGCCATTTGGTATGGGATTCGTTAAGGAGCAGAGTTAATATTTGTGATGCACCATCTTTTGGAATGAAAAATGCAATGCATATGTATATTTTTTGCAATTTGGTATGGGATTCATAAAAGCAGTTTTAATGTTTGTGATGTGCAAATATAGCAACCAGACAGTCACACAGATACACAGCCACTTGTCCTTTTATTAAAGTGGATATTTTTTTTAAGAATATAGAGTGACTGTTACGATTATCTCACAAAGTCACAAAGCACACATGCAAAGGGAGATGCTTACCTAGGAGGGCAGTCTTGAAGATTACAAGGCCTTCTCTCGAGCGCCGGTCTGGGTAAGTGCTGGCACGCTGAGCTGTTCACCTCATGGTTGGCCTCACTGACGCAGCGGACGCTCCTTGATTGAGTCCCCTTATTTCCACAGCTAGCAGAGCAGCTAGTCCAGTTTCCAAGTTCCCACTGGTAATCTATGCATTGATAAACTTCTATTAATGGTTTATGTGTGTGCATTATGAGCTGCACCATAAAGCATTGGATTCACTCAAGCCTTCTAATGTTTAACTGCATGTCAAAGAGGGTGTAGATAAAGAGAAGAAGAACTTCAAGGAGCTCACTCTTCATCTGCAGGGCAAGTGCTGAGGCCCCTCATATAAGTGTCTCATTCTATTCTAAATATTTCAGACTACTAGGACTGCCACTTATGCACCCGTCCATCCATTGATTGGTTTTCAAACCCGCTTATCCTGAGGAGGGTCCTGTGAGAGCTGAGCCCATCCCATCAAGCCCCAGGACAGGGTGTCAGAGAACTTGAAGTCCCCCAAATAATGAAAGGCAAGAGCCAAAACAGGACATTACAGCAGAACAAGGGACACTTGCCACTAAACCCCCTCATTCGGTCATCAGACCAACATGTTGTTGAACTACAGGAGGGCACTGGACCACCATTTCAAAGTTCATGTTTTTCCTTTCCAAGCTCTGACCCAAACCCTTTCTCATTCACTTTCTCTGATTCCTGGCTCAGCGCGACCCAAGTTCAGACATCTCAGGACCCAAAATGTGCCACGACCCACACTTGAAGAAGATCATCTAGTAGTTGGAAAGATTTGAAACAACCGACAACTCGCCCAGGCCAGGACACCCCAAGTAGTTCAACCCAAGAGCAGAATGGAAGATGCTGAAAGAAGACATTCTGAGAAGCTCAGAACCTCATCATGGGACCACCAGGTAGCTTTTGCCGCTGATGATGTCAAAGTGCAGGAGTCCAATATTACAAAGAGAGGCTGCAATGAATGAGATCAACATGAGAGGAAACCAGAAGGAACATCAGGGCAAGTCTACAGTTGGCTTATGAACGCCAAGGCAAGGACTTCTGGAACTGATGAGGGAACGACAGAGTTATTTGGCCACAGTACCAGAAGACATGTTTGGTAAGCATTTGACCAGAAGACCCTGACACCAACGATAAAGCACGGTGGTGGGAATGTTTTAATTTGCAGCTGCTCTGCTGTATCAGGGTCTGGGCAGCTCACCACCACCGAAACCCATTACAAATTCTTCATTGTGCCAAAGGGGGCTAATGCGAGAGACCATCTATGAGAAGAGTGAAAGTCAACCGAAAGTGAACCTTGAAACATGACAATGACCCCCAAACGGACCAGTAAAACATAGCAAGTAATAGCGGAAAAGAAAGAAAGCCAAAAAAAAAAATGGAAGGTTCTGGAATGGCCAAGTCAAAGCCATGGACTTGAATCCCATTGAGATGAATGGTGGGGTATATGGGGCTTGAAACAGGGCTGTGCATGCAAGACACCTCCAAACGTCAGACGACTGAAGGAGTGGGGAAGAACTTTCTCAGAGTCGATGTCAGAGGCTGGGACACCTTAATAAAGGAAGAACTGGGGGCACTGCCACCTCCGGAGGGCTAGATGGCAGCGTTTCATATTCCCATAGGGCTCCATGGGAGTTGGAGATTGAAACAGCTCTGTTGGGGTTCTGGAGTGGGCCACCAGGGGGAGCTGTAGACCCCCAACTTCAGGCTTCCACCACACCTTGGAGTGATTCCAGACCTCACTAGCAAGCCACCAGGAGTTCTCCCACGTGCAGCATAAAAGGAGCCACCTGCCTTCATTCAGTGAGCCAGAGTCGGGAGGAGGAAGACGATGACGATGACGAAGAATGTCGGAGGAAGAGTAGACGCGGAAAGAGACTGAAAGAGGAAGGAAAAGAAGGCAAAGTGTCGTGCGCCGCTTTATTTGGGCCTGGTGCTTTATTGTA
The DNA here is from genome assembly GCF_900747795.2 of Erpetoichthys calabaricus. Classification (NCBI taxonomy): domain Eukaryota; kingdom Metazoa; phylum Chordata; class Cladistia; order Polypteriformes; family Polypteridae; genus Erpetoichthys; species Erpetoichthys calabaricus. The sequence goes on along the minus strand of NC_041410.2, from coordinate 89,233,491 downwards.
CTGTGCCTCGGTGGAAGAGGAAGGGGAAGCGATTCCCACATCAACAGAAAGACATGTGCCCAATGTCTGTCTGTGTTAAGTGTGGGAAGCTGGTGTGCCCCCTGGAGGCCACAATGGTTAGAAGAAATGCCAGCTATCGGTGCCAAGTGTGGGGGGGGGGTTACTTTTTCTTTTCATTTTTCATAGAATAAACTTTTGCAAAGTCAAATTTCCATTCCAACTCCCGACCACAATTACATCACCTTGATCTAAAAACAATGTTTAAATGACGATCTAAGCATTCTTGATGGCTCCAAAAAACATCTCATGGAGCAAACTTACATTTTCACATATAATATTTTTCACTCAGTCCCGTAAGTAAACCTTTAAACTTATAATACACAAAATGGATTTATATTAAAAAAAATACAATTCTAAAGGTCTGTAGTCCAGCCGAGAAGGGGCTCTTACTGGCCATGGAGGGTCTGACTGTGGCTAGTGCTAAGCGCTCTACCTTTGCTCCTAATTCCTAACATCTTGTCACATTCCTCCTAGACGCTGGTGTTCTCTCAATCTTATATGTAGTCATCGGGTAGCCGAGAAAAGAAATAAATAAATAAACGACTAATTGCAAGCAGACTTGACAAAGTATGTAACCCTTACGCCCTGGTGCTGTTTTGTTTTCATTCAGGGGTAAAGCAGGTCCCGGCACTCTTGAAATTTATGCACCCCCTGACTATGCGACCGGAATGAAATCGACAGCCGGGGCATAACAGGGTCATAAATTTAAAGCTTTATGAGTTTATTCACGTTTGATGTTAAAATGATTGGAGGTCTGGGTTTGAATCCTGGTGTTGTTGGGTCTTCTCCACTTGTAGATGATCTTCTAGGCAGTGGAATGGCTGATTTCCATTTGTTTGTTCATTTCCTTCATAGACGTCTTTAAAGTTCTTCCTCACAGAACTCATTTGGGGATAAACAGCGGTGCCAGTCGAGGCCCACTTGGACGGATGTCGGCTCTCATTGTCCATAGTGGGTAGTCGGTTACCACTGCCCCCCTTGGTGTCTGGAGTGCGGGCCCCTTCTGCATTACAAAAGTGCGGCTGGAAGAAGCTCGTTGGGCACCCAGAGTCCTTCTGGGTATACTATAAAAAGGGGCCAGTCGCCAGAAGTGAACAGCCAGAGTCGGGAGGAAGAGGACAAAACCTGAAGAGGAGTGGAGGAAGGACTGGGGATAAAAGGGATTGTGTTGTGTTGAACTGTAAATAAATTGTGTGCTGTGTGGCAAGTGGTGTCCTGCCTGTTTTTGTCGGGGACAGGGCGGCTGTACGTGCCCTGGGCATCACAATATATATATATATATATATATACACATACATACATTCTGAACCTGCGCCTGCCAGTAACTGATGCAATGATTCAAATTGGACTATTTTATCAAAAGGCCCTGGCAGTTGATGCCAGGAGTGCACACCCCTTGGTGTACATAGCATTTACAATTTGACTTTCACAAGCGCCGCAGTGCCCACTCAGTGCCATCAGAGTTGGAGGACTAGAGTCACTTGGTGTCCAGAGTGCACATCCCTTAGGTAGCACAAATGGCGCCCCTTTTTGTATATACTGTGGGCTTCAAGGAGCTGGTGCCCCCTGGTGTATGAAGCATTCACATTTTTATTTTCCAGCAGGTAACAGTGCCCACTCAGTGCCATCAGAGTTTGACGACTCGGGTGCCTTGGTGTAGCACAAATGGCGCCCCTTTATGTACATACAGCAGATTTTAAGGAATTGCGCTCCCCTTGGTGTACAGAGCCCTCTTTGACTTTCATAAGCAGCACTGGGTACCCACTCGGTACCGTCAGAGTTCAACGACTGGAGGACTGGGGTCTCCCTTGGGTTCCGGAGTGCACACCCCTTCAGTAGCAGTAATAGCACCCCTTGGTGTACATACTGCAATCTTTAAGGAGTGCGTGCCCCTTGGTATTTGGAGAGTGCACATTTTTACTTTATAAGTGACACCCATGCGGTACCATCAGAGTTCAACAACTAGAAGAGTGGGGTCTCCTTTGGGATCTGGAGCGCACACCCCTTCAGTAGCAGAAATGGCGCCCCTTTGTGTACATAAAGTAAACTTTAAGGATTTGCGCACCCCTTAGCGTACTTGGCATGCACACTTTGACTTTCATAAGCATCGCTGGGTGCCCACTCAGTACCATTAGAGTTCAATAACTGGAAGCGCGAGGTCTCTCGGTGTTTGGAGCGCACACCCCTTTAGTAGCAGAAATGGTGCCCCTTTGCGTACATACAGTGGACTTTAAGGATTGTGTGCGCCCTTTGGTGTCTGGGGTATGCACACTTTGACTTTCATAAGTGCCACAGTGCCCACTCAGTGCCATCAGAGTTAGACGACTGGAGGGACAGGGTCTCCATTGGTGGTACATACACCTTCAGTAGCACTAATGGTGCCCCTTTGTGAATATACCATGGACTTCACCCCCTTGGTGTATGAAGTGTGCGCACTTTTCCTTTCATAAGCACCACCCCCTGGTTAACAGCACGCACTTTGGTGCCCTTAACTTTCATAAATGGTGCCCCTCAGATGATGGTGCCCTAGGCTTCCACCTGTATTAGCAAATGGATTGACCGGCTCTGGATGGCACCTACTTCAAGAACAAAGAGCCAACCGAACGAAATGTCAGTGGTTTAAATAAGACCACTCAGACTAGACCCTTTCTAATGAGGTTCAAACCAGCTGTACCCGGTTCTAATTGGAGGAATTTGAGGAAATGGGAAAGGTAGAGGTGGACTTTCATCTTCCACCTGATTATTTAAAGTCTACAATGGGCTACAAAATGTAAATGTGGCCCCATGTTTGGTATATTATCTATAAATGCAGTTTAAATAAAGATCAAATCTTGATATGTCCACATTTCATAACACGTTCTTACTTTTTCACACGACTGTAACAGAAAAAAAGTATTCCTGTTTATGGGGGAAATCACTCCAGAGTTCATAAAACTGCTAGAAAAACAAAGTGTGAAGACCCCCTTCATGGAGAGACATAGGCACTTGGTGACTCTGCAATGGAATTTCATAACTAAACCCCATACCATAATATCTTACACTAAGTCACTCACGGCCACAGTCAGATCTTCTGAAAACGAATCATTCGGGTTACACGCTTACGCGGTGACCTACCTTCGAGACTGACGCTGACCCAGGCTGACATGATCTGCGAGTTCACGGATGTATGGCACTGATATCTGCCATAAAACCGTCCAAAAAGAGTGTTCACCTCGAGGACTCGGCCTGCCAAAAGTATTTTATACTGCAAGCCTGGAACCTTCTGCATGGTCTGGTTTTGCAAGCGCCAGTGGATGGGGTTTTTGTGGTTGGTAAGAACAGGGCAACCTAAAACGAGAGGATAATTTGGATGGGTCAACAAAAAGAAGAAGAAATGGACTACAGTTAAATAGATAGATAGATAGATAGATAGATAGATAGATAGATAGATAGATAGATAGATAGATAGATAGATAGATAGATAGATAGATAGATAGATAGATAGATAGATAGATAGATAGATAGATAGATAGATAGATAGATAGATAGATAGATAGATAGATAGATAGATAGATAGATAGATACTTTATTAATCCCAAGGGGAAATTCACAGTTAGGAGCATTACCCAGACATGCCAGCGACAGAACGCACATGGGAGGGCTTACCTAACCGAAGCAAATCGCCGGGTTTCACAGAGATGTAGTTGCCAACTCGCGATGCCATCATGATTCGTTTTCTGGCCTTGTCTCTCGGAGGTACAGAAGGTTCAGCTGGTGCTTTCAGGGCTAAAGAAAAAAAATAAATGAAGGTCAAAAAAGGGTTCAGAAAAAGCAGAGCGAGGTCAAAGGAAAACATGTTTGAAATCTTCTATTATATTAACCATCTCCTGACTTCTTCTTCTGGCTGCTCCCGTTAGTGGATCATCTTGTTCCATATCTTTCTGTCCTCTGCATCTCGCTCTGTCACACCTATCATCTGCATGTCCTCTCTTACCACATCCATAAACCTTCTCTTAGGCCTTCCTCTTCTCCTCTTTCCTGGCAGCTCTATCCTTAGCACCCTTCTCTCATTATAGCCAGCATCTCTCCTCTGCACATGTCCAAACCAATGCAATCTTGCCTCTCTGGCTTTGTCTCCAAACCGTCCAACCTGAGCTGACCCTCTAATGTCCACATTTCTAATCCTGTCCATCTTCGTCACACTCAATGCAAATCTTCACCTCGGACACCTCCAGCTCTGTCTCCTGTGCCACCATCTCCAACCCATATAACATAGCTGGTCTCACTACCGTCCTGTAGACATTCCCTTTCACTCTTGCTGGTACCCATCTGTCACAAATCACTCCTGACACTCTTCTTCACCCACTCCACCCTGCCTACACTCTCTTCTTCACCTCTCTTATACAGTTCCCTCGATAAGAACATAAGAAGTTTGACAAACGAGAGGAGACCATTCAGTCCGTTTGCCGCTCGTTTGATTTCCCAATATCTCATCTAGATCCTTCTTGAAAGTTCTCAAGGTTTCTTCTTCAACTCCATGTCTCAGTAGTTTGTTCCAGAGTCTCACAACTCTTTGCATGAAGACGTGCTTCCTGGCGTTGGTCCTAAACACTCTTCGCCCTAATTTCCACTGATGTCCTCAAGTACGTGATTCACCGTTAAGCTGAAAGAACTCTACTGGATCTACTTTATCAACACCTTTGAAGATTTTATAGAATGAGATGGCACCTCCTGTGTCCTAAAGGGAGAAGTTAGTTGGACCAATCTGTAAAACCCAAATTAGGCCTCACATAGGACTGTTCTGCCGAAGCAGGATGATTTTTATTTCAGGATCAGAATACGAAAGGAGAACAAAACGGAGTATTTGCTCAAAACCAAAGACCTTTCACCAATCCAAGTGTCAGAATTGTAAACTGGTCGATTTCATATGCAATCACAATTACGAGTGCGCCAATCCCCAAGGGACCCCCCCTGCCCCAGAGTCAATTTTATATATATTGGAAGGGCACCAATCTCTAAGGTGAACCCCGATTTCATATATACGATCGCAAGGGCGCCGCTCTCCAAGGGAGACTAATCATATGCAATCACAATTGCAAGTGTGTGGGTCCCAAAGTGGACCCCCCTACTCAATTTTATTAAATATTTGGGAGGGTGTGAATCTTCAAAGGTGAATCCCCCACCCACATGATTTCATTTGCGATCGCGAGGGTGCCTCTCTCCAAGGGAGAATAAGCTAATTGATTTCATATGCAGTTGCAAATGTGAGTGTGCCGATCCCCAAGGCAACCACCTCCATATCCCGAGTCAATTTTATGTACTGTTGAGAGAGCATTAATCTCATCATATGTGATCATGATGGCACCACTCACCAGGGTAGACCAAACTAGTCGATTTCAAATGCAATCACAATCGTGAAGGCGCCGATCCCCTAGGGGGATCCCCAACCCCATTGTTGGATTTCATATGCAATTGCTAAGGGTGCCAGTCTTCAAGGTGGACTTCCCCTTCTCCTTCACCCGATTTCAGTTACGGATATGATCTTTTTGGGAGGCTGCAAATGACTCTGCCAAGGGACACAATGTACTCTTAAGCTGACCCTAGATGGGTGGATGGATGAAAGTGAATGACTACCCTGGAACAACAGGACACACAATCAGTTGGCTATTAGTTTATTGGCCATGCAACTGAGTAGTTGTGATGTCATTTTGGTGAGATCTTTACAGTAACCTTCTGCTTTCACTTTCAATTTAGTACCGTCAGCTCTTTTTAGTGATGAATCTGTGAGAAAACGAGAAACTTAAGAGTTTTGCTTTGCACCAAAATTTGTGAACCAAATGGTGTTTTGTGACCAGTGACATCTGTGAAGACGTTCCATGCACCTTTACGGATGATGGGGCACCTCTAACTGGGAACCCGAGTGCTACCGTGCAGCGGGTAATGCCTCAGCACCACACTAGTTCTGATCCCCAGCAGTCCTTGACCCTATTGGCTCTCCGATGGTTTTGTCTCTTCCAGGGATGGGGCTCCTGAGGGCAATGTGGAGCTACACCCACGCAGAGCATCTCAGAGTTGTGTGATGCTTTTTTATGGGGGCTGGAGTGCCAATCCTGCCACCAACCTCCATGATTTCCCTGCAAATTGGAGGAACGCTTGCAGGGCCGGATACAGTTTGGTACTGTGTCTCTCCAGTGAATTCTTGGGTACCGCTGGTTTGACTTTGTGTTGTTCGTGGAGTCCCAAATGAGGCACATGACCTGCATTGTGAGGGACCATCAGTTACGGCACTACGGCCATGTGGCGTGATTCCCAGAGGGTGATCCACCTCAAAGGATTCACATTGATGAGGACCCAAGTGGCTGGAACAGGCCAAGGAGGTGCCGACATAACACCTGGCTGCGGTAGACAGATGTTCATTTACAGAGGGTGGACTGTGTGTCGGCCTGGGGGGGTTGCCAACCAGGACCCCAAGCTATTTTGTTGTGTGGTGGGTGCGGCAATGTGCTGTACCAGTGCATGCATCCCAACCTGACTTGACCTGACATCTGCACCATTAAAGATTTAGAGATGAACATTACTGGATTATGGAACGTGAGCACCTACAGAATAACCTAGATGGACACAAATCCATGCAGACAACGACCAGGCAGGAATTCAAAGCTACAGTAGCCTCTCCTGAGTGTGAAGCACCTCACCATACTTCTCATACTTGATTTGAAATGATTAAGAACTTTTTTTCCATTGTGGACCCAATAATTCAAAATCTTACACCCCCCCCCCCCCAGGCAAACAATATACAAATAAAATATAAAAATCATTAAAAAGTTGAAGGTACAATGTCTGCTGTGAGTTCTACATCACATCTGGTTGCTTTCAGGCCAACGTACCAAACTCAGAATGACGCCATAAAGCCACTTACCCGTCACCAGGAGAGCACTGGCTGCTGTCGCTTTTCCCAGAGGATTAGCTGCCACGCAGAAATACGTTCCGAAATTTTCAAAAGAAACGTTATGAAGTGACAGAGATCCGTTTGAAAGCAGAACCATGTTTCCCTTCAGGAGACCTTCTTTTCGATGCCAGTTTATGGTGGGCGGCGGTACCCCTAAAGTGAAAGATCAAACAGAAACATGCAAATCAACAACATGCTGTATGACAAGAACCCACTTAAAGGGTTTGGGCTTGACGAGAAGAAAATAATAAAAAACGTAAGCATTTGCTTTGTTAAGAGCTCCTTGGTAGAGTGACGGGCAGCTAACAGGAACATGAAACCTCACGGGAACACAAATCCGTGACAGAAAGACGTGGCAGTGCTGCTGTCGCACCACCCGGGTTGATTGGGTTGCTCTGCTCGACCTTACATGTTTTTTTTAGGATACAATAAAGGGAGCAGACTACATAGAGGAAGAGAAATTAAAGGAATACTCGACCCAAACATATTATTTGTATATGTTACTTAACCCTAACCCTAACCCAACAGGAATTTTAGACACCAGAGAAAGAATAATAATAATAATAATTCTTTACATTTATATAGCGCTTTTCTCACTACTCAAAGTGCTCTCCACACATTGAGGACCCGGGAAGCGAACCCACAATCTCCTCACTGCAAAGCAGCAGTGCTATCACTGAGCAACCGGAAGCACTCCTGGTGACCCTGGAATACCTTCCACCAGCACTTCCTGGTGTGGCATAGGTGCTGGCTTCCAGGGCTTCAGCATCCAGAACCCGCACCCTGGCGGTGGCCACAGGCCCCTATAGGGTTCCCGTGACCCCCATAGCAACCAGGGTGGCTGTCCTCTGCTGGCAGAGGCACTATATAAGAGTCCCGGCTGGGTATGGCACCCAGCCGCCCATGACAGGGGTTATATAAAGTAACACGAAATACATTTATTATAGTGAATAATAAATATAACAGCATCAGCATTTAAGCATAAGCTCAGAAGGATATGAGACTCAGACACATGCCAAGTGCACATTGGACCAGGGTTCAAATTCAACTCGTACAGTTTCCCAGTGGGTGCCGATATGGAGGGCTGCTGCCATCTATAGCACCTGGGGGGGATAAGCAACCCTCAGACACAGTCCGCCCCTGTCCTTCTCTTCTCTCCCCCCACGTCCAGAGAGGGTGCAAGAACCACGTCCAGGTCGGGACGCCAGTCCATTTGCCCAGAGCCTCAAGTCAGGGTAAGGAATCTCCTTCTCTGTCCAGGCTGTCTGTCCGTCCCCTTAGGAACCATTCCGCTTCCTAGTCGGGATGCCCGTTTGGCAATTACGTACAGTTCCACGGACGTTTCTCACATCGTTGGTCGTTGTAGAGCACCGCTCACTATTGGATTCTATCATATCGGAATTCTGCATGAAAACCAGAGATTCCATTTTTTTTTTTTTTTCAGGGCAAGTGCAGGGGACTCCGCTACTGCTAGAAAGCTGCGTCAACCACCGCCATGAACAGAAGTGGCATGACAAGCAGTACAAGAAGGCCAACTTGGGGACTTCCCTAAAAGGCCAACCCTTTTGGAGGAGCTTCTCACGCCAAAGGCATCGTTCTGGAAAAAGTCAGCGTTGAAGCCAAGCAGCCTAACTCTGCCATCAGAAAGCGTGCGAGAGTCCAGCTTATCGAGAATGGCAAGAAGAACACAGCTTTTGTTCCCAATGATGGCTGTCTGAACTTTTTTGAGGAAAACGATGAAGTTCTGCTTGCTGGGTTTGGTCGTAAAAGCCATGCCATGGGAGATATCCCTGGTGGTTGTGAAGGTTGCCAATGTTTCTCTTTTGGCAAGAAGGAGAGACCAAGATGTTAATTTCACTCTGCATTTAAATTTGAATAAAATTGTTGATTTAAATTAAAATAAACAAAACGACGGAGATTAGATTTTTTTCTCAGCCGCCACTGCAAAATATTTTGGGTAGGTGACATGTTAAAAAGATCACTTTTGGGTGGAGCAAAAGAACCTTCTTCCAGGTGCCTTCAGGGTCTCCTCTGGACCTTCTGTGTGTTCTGTTCTCCCATAAAGCTCCGACTGGTGAAGACCCCCCCACGCACAGTTGTCTTCAATCTGAGCCACTGTAGCTTGTAACTCCTTCAGAGTTCTCAGGGGTCTCTTGGTGGCCTCTCTCTCTCTGTCGTCTTCTTTATTTTTCACATTTCCCATTGTCCTGCGCTCTTTCCATTTTCTTCCTGACTGATTTCACTGCACATTTCACTCACTTAGTGATTTTTCTCGTCTCCATCCCCTGACTTGAGCTTTTCACACAGCCGCTTGTTGTGTTCCTTTGTCTTTGTCATGTAGGTTAGCCCACCATACTGACTCACCATAAGTTGGCCCTTCCAGATCAGGCTCATTTAGATGACAATCAAGTTAAAATCCCAGACAGGTGACCTCCACTGAGGTGACTTCTTAAGCCAATTGACTGCATTATGTGATGAGTTAGGGAAGTCACATTAAAGGGGGTGAACTACTTACGTCATCAATTATTGAGCGTTTTAGGCTTTGTAATTCATGGCAAAGATCATTAGCGAGATGTTTTCTGTTGATCAGCGTCAAAAAATGTTGTTAAACAATGAAATGTAAAAACCTCCAAGGGAACCAATACTTTTCATGGGCACTGTATACCCTCTGGTGAGCTTGTTAGGGCAGCGGGTGACTGACTCTGTGTGGATGCGACCTGTGCCAGTCCCATACCTTGCGCCCAATGTTGCCAAAATAAGTTCTTGCCCTGCCACCCAAACTCGCATGAAGCGACTTTAACAATTCCATGTTACACAAATCACGCAAACGACTCCAAAGTCACATCAGGGTAACTGGACATTTGGAGTTGTTGTGGTCTGAATGGGCAGCTCTTAGCTTTAGATTTACGTGAACCTCCCACTTGTCCCAGACAAGGACCCAGCTGAACCCAAGGCTGAACCCCCTCATGGACGACTTGTTGAATGTGTGGGTATGTTAAATCTGGAAGTAACGCTAAGGTCTTGCATTCTGTGCATAGCGATACATTTTCTTCCAAATATAAACACCCTGGGAATGAGCGCATTGAAATTTGAAGATCGTCCCACAATCTGCTGCCAAGGGTGCCTCAGATGTTGCCGGCCACCACATTCCACGACACACAAGACAAACACAGATGCTGCTGTTGACCGAGGATCGAGACGTGTGCTCCTTCTATTCACTGCAAGACATCTGGAACTGCTGCTCCTGCACCAGCTGGGCTAAAGGGTTGCACAGGTGGGGAGTGTCCACTAGGGGGCGCAGCTGCACTAAAACTGCACTGCTAACATTCTTGTCTTATCTTATTGGAATAAAAGGAGATTGTATTGCACAGAGGAAAGAGATTTGTTTCAATTGTTATTAGAAATGAAACATGATCTGCAGTGTTTCTAAGTTTTTAAAGGACCTTGCTCAAACAAATAGCCTTTTAGACCGTCAATTTTCATAATCTTTGTAATACAGTAACAGGGTCATGGAGTGCTGAAGCCTTTCCCAACAGTACCCTGATGCCAGTCCATCACAGGGCACAAACACCCACACCAACTGAATTAAGAGGCATCAGGTGAGGCAATCCAGACATCTCTGAGTGGCAAATGGCACATTCAAGGAAAAAATCACTAAGGAGGAAACTCATTCAAAATCATTCAAAGAAAAAAATCACTAAATCACTAATCATAAGGATAGTGTGCAAATGCAGTGCAGGCTGGGAGCTGAACTTGGGCTAACTACTGAGCCACCATTCCACACCTTACAAAGTGTGACCACCAAGGGGACCTTCATCAGCTCCCCAACAACCGACACAGCAGACACCAGACACAAGTTCAAGCACAACATGTGGCTTTTATTTAGTGGGAAAAAGGGCTGCCCTACTGAACTACAATTCCCAGCATGCCCTGTGGGTGTCTGTGTAGTAATCCTAGGCCAGGGATGCTGCCATCTAGCGTATCGGGGAAGTGAAGCATGTAATCAGGTTTTCTCCCTCCCCTACTTTTCATCACACTGGCCTATTGTTCTCTGCACCCAACCCTGACCAGGACGCCCCACCCATGTGCGCCATCCATCGCAATACATTTAATGAAATCCAAACCTAAAACCCGCCTCCTGTCAGCTTAACGTTCTCCTTCCAGCTCCCCGGCTCACCCAGTGCAGGTGCCAAACGCTGCAGTCCTTCTCCCCCGGCCGTCCTTTAGCATCTGTTGGGATGCTCTGAGCCGAACCTCCATCTTCCTCATGTCCTCCTCACGAACGTCCCCGCTCTTTTAAAACTGCTCAGTGGTGGGAACGA